>NC_091154.1:46833806-47170056 GCF_040958095.1 Procambarus clarkii
TAACCTAACCTAACCTATAAAGATAGGTTAGGTTAGGTTAGGTAGGGTTGGTTAGGTTCAGTCATATGTCTACGTTAATTTTAACTCCAATAAAAAAAAATGACCTCATACATAATGAAATAGGTAGCTTTATCATTTCATTAGAAAAAAAATAGAGAAAATATATTAATTCAGGAAAACTTGGCTTATTAGGCAAATCGGGCCGTGCATAGTAGGCCGAGAAGTGCATTCTGGCTACTAGGTACGACATTATATATATATATATATATATATATATATATATATATATATATATATATATATATATATATATATATATATATATATATGCGCACAAGCCTGCAAGCCTGAATGGTCCCCAGGACAATATGCAACTGAAAACTCACACCCCAGAAGTGACTCGAACCCATACTCCCAGGAGCAACACAACTGGTATGTACAAGACGCCTTAATCCACTTGACCATCACGACCGGACAAAATGAGGTGATAGCCGAGGCTATTTGAACCACCCCACCGCCGGCACTCGGATAGTAATCTTGGGCATAGCATTTTACCAAATCAGTTATATATACAAATTAGTTATATATATATATATTTGGTGTATACTGGCAGCAGGTTTTCTTTCAAACATGTCTCATTGAATATGACCGCATATCCTGTATTTAATATTTTCTGATTTAGGGCTTCTATCTCTCTAACTATTTTCTTAGCATCAGGGCTTAGCTGAAATAGGAGTTCTCCAAAACTCATTTTCGTAATTTCAAGGTGAAGAAAAGAAGTGAATTACTATAGATTGTATTACACTTATTTATACAATTTGCACAATGTTTCGAACCTCCATGATTCATTCTCAAGTGAAAAGAATTTTCAGGTTTGGTTGGTTTTATACCTGCACTGGGTCAGGTGATAAGACAATAAAGGTGAAAACATGGGGAGATACATAAGGGATAAATGAGGGGGTGAAACATAAGAACATAAGAATAGAGGTAACTGCGGAAGGCCTTTTGGCCCATACAAGGTAGCTCCTATCTACATACAAAGATCAATCAAGTGTATTTTGACCAGACCACACACTAGAAGTTGAAGGGACGACGACGTTTCGGTCCGTCCTGGACCATTCTCAAGTCGATTGTGAGATCACAATCGACTTGAGAATGGTCCAGGACGGACCGAAACGTCGTCCCTTCAACTTCTAGTGTGTGGTCTGGTCAACATACTTCAGCCACGTTATTGTGACTCATCGCCTGCATAATCAAGTGTAATTGGCATGTTATGTTGAACAGTGTCTTCTGTGTTGGCATCGTTATGTTCTGGTCTTGTCCTTACTCTCATGGTGCGTAGAGTAAATAGTTCCGTGATTTGGGTGTTCATGGTAGGTTGTTCTATTCTTATGTGAATTGCTTCAAGAATTTGTAATCTTCTTGCATCTTGGGTTTTGTCTATTATACAGGTATTTTTGTTCAACATTTCTCTTGTTAGGGAGATGTCATGGGCTTGTCTCATGTGATTCCTGGGGGCACCGGATTGAAGATGACATGTCAAACGCCTCGTCAGCTTGGTCGACGTCATACCTATGTACTTAGATTGAAGGTTACATCCTTCGTGGGGGCAAGTGTTCATGTATACAACACTTTGACTGCTCTAGAGGATTTTCCGTCGGCTTCGGGCTGTTTTTGATAAGGAGTTTGGAAGTCTTCTTGGTTTTGTAGAATATTATCAGGTTTATGTTTTGGTTAGATGTAATGCTTTTTACTCCTTTACGGATTATTTCTTTCATTATTCTTTCCTCTTTTATATGTTCACTGTGCATGGTTGATTTGTAATATAATTTTATTGGAGGTATTGTGGTTTCTGTTCTAGGTTCTGGATTATACCAACGGTCCAAGTGTCTTCTTATAGCAGCGTTTATTTCCGCGTTGCTATATCCGTTGTTCACCAAAACCTGAGTTACTCTTTCAAACTCTCTACTCACGTTGCTCCATTCAGAGCAGTGGGTAAGCGCTCAACAAATATAAGCATTGAGAACACTGGCTTTGTATCTTTGGGGGCACTCACTTCTACCGTTCAGGCATAATTACATCATTATGGAGTCAGAGGACACTCCCTACAATACCTCAAATCCTACCTTACTGACAGGCTCCAATGTGTTTCTGTGAATAATACAATTTCTCCCACCCTACCCATCAACATTGATGTTCCCCAGGGCAGCATACTTGGCCCTCTCCTCTTTCTCATCTACATTAATGACCTTCCAAATGCCTCCCAACACCTCAAACCAATTCTGTTTGCTGACGACACAACCTTCATTTACTCCAGTCCTGATCCCCTTGCTCTAAATGCCACAGTAAATACTGAGCTAAATAAAGTCCATCTGTGGCTAACTGCCAACAAACTCACCCTTAACATTGACAAAACTTTCTACATTCTGTTTGGCAATAAATCCACTAATCAAATAAATCTCAAAATAAACAATACCCAAATTTGTAACAAATTAGATGGCAAATTCCTTGGCATTCTCATTGACCACAAGCTGAATTTCCAGGGACACATTCTAAACATATAAAAAAAAGTTTCAAAAACTGTGGGCATTCTTTCCGAGATCAGATATTATGTTCCACACCCTGCCCTGGTGACTCTCTATTACTCCCTTATCTATCCATATCTCAACTATGGTATTTGTGCTTGGGGCTCTACTACCCAAAATCACTTACGTCCTCTAATTACTCAACACAAAGCTGCTATTAGGACAATATCCAATTCTGGCCCCAGACATCACTCGGTACCCCTACTCAAATCTCTGAATATGTTAGACATTAAGTCACTTCACATTCTCTCATGTGTATTATACATATATAAAACGCTAAACTATAATGCCAATCCTGATCTCAAAAGCTTCATAGAAGGTTGTAACAGAACCCATGAGCACCACACCAGAAATAAATACAGTTTTGATATTCCTAGTGTACGACTTAATCAAACCAGAAATGCTCTACAAATCAAGGGGCCCAGAATGTGGAATGACCTTCCCAACCATGTTAAAGACTGTACCTCTCTCAACCAGTTTAAGTTAAAAACGAAGCTATACCTAATAAATTCCCTGTAACCTACCTTACCCCTCTGTTGTCAACCCATGTATGTTTTTTGTTTTTGTTTTTTTTCAAATCAACGCTGTTTGATTGTAATTTTCTGTAATAATTTGTAATTGTATTTGTGCTGCTTTTTCAACAATGTTCCCCCCTCTTTTACCTCTATTTTTATTTGTTCTCAACACATTTTATTCTTTTTACCCATTAGTTTTAAGCTTTAATCATTAATGTTTTTCCTGCCCAAAACACTTTGCATAATAGTGGCTTTAGGCATTGTATGTACTAGCTCTATCTATAAAGCCAACAAACTTTGTAAAATCTCTTTATGTATGTACCTTACCTAAATAAAAATTATTATTATTATTATTATTATAATCCTATGTTGGTGGGCTTAGTATATATGGTGGTGCTTAAAGAGGTTCCTGTTTTTGTTATTAGTACATCCAAGAATGGCAGACTGTTATTTTCACTATTTTCATGTGTAAATCGGAGTACTGACTCTCTCTAGATGGCTTTTTAGATCAATTAGTTCATCTGAGTCTTTTACTATTACGAATATGTCATCTACATAACGGCAATATACAGTTGGTTTTTGTCTGCTACTGAAGACGCTGTCTTCAATGGTTCCCATATACAAATTAGCAAATAAAACTCCTAATGGGGAGCCCATTGCTACTCCGTCTATTTGTAAATACATGTCTCCTTGTAGACTGATGAAAGGGGCTTCCTTTGTATATGCTTCGAGAAGACTCTTCAAGTGTGGCTCCGGTATGTCTAATTTGGGGGTGCTCTCGTCTCTGTATACTCTGTCCGTCTATGCCTTCAAATGCCCACTTGGGGACTGTAAGCCTCAAAGAACTCAGTATATAGGCAAGACAACAACATCTCTTTCCAGGCGATTAACGATGCCTAAGCAACAGGGCTCCATTAAGGAACATATGTAACTGTAACCTAACCTAACCCTGTAACCTACCTTACCCCTCTATTGTCAACCAATGTCTGTTTTTTTAAAGAGCGCTGTTTGTCGACAGAATTGTATTTGTGCTGCTTTTTCAGCTATGTTTTCATTCCATGTTTTCATTTTATTCTTTATGCTCAATTAGTATTAAGCTTTAGTCATTTAAGGGCTAGCCGAGATCAACTCCAGCATGACTTGAATGGTCTCCGTGAGGAAAACATTCGTCTGAAATCTGATGAAGCCATAAAAAAGCAAGAGGAAGCTCTCAGCAAAATGACTGCATGTATCAATACATTATCCGCCCAACGTTCCGTCACCCAGGATGAACAAGATCAGCAGTAGCTGCTTGACTCGGTAGTTGTGTCGTCCCAAGCTATTCCAGTGGAAAGCGAAGGTGAAAAGTGTATTGAAATTGTTCAGGATATCTTAAAAAAAGAATTGCAGGTCTCTCTAGACAAAACAGACATTATTGCTGCCTACAGAGTAGGCAAAATGAACCCATCAGGACAAAACCAGCGGAAAATTCGCCTGAAATTGGCCTCCCAGTCCACGAAATCGCATCTTGTCTGGACAGCTGCATCCCAACGAAAGGGAATCTACATCAACGAGTGCTTGACTAGGAACAGACAGCAACTCCTCTACCGCCTGCGTCAAATCCATGCGATTCATCAGTGCTTCGTTAGAGATGGCGTTCCCATCCAGTCCGCGTGTCAGCTCGCCAGGGATTGATTCTTTCCCAGCTCGCCAGGGATTTGGTTCTTTCTCAGCTTGCCGGGTTCAGGTTCTTGCTGAATGGGGAGGAAGTCCCATCTGGTTCCCTCTCAGGTTCGGTCTTTGCTGGGTCTGGTTTAGGACACTTGTTCCGCTTCTTTGTCTCTTCCTCAGGCAGCTCTGCTCCGTCTGTTTTCCCGCCTTCATCTGTTTTTGAGGGGCTCCCGGGTCATGAGGTGGTTACTTGAGAGCTTGTGCGGGAGCCTGAACTTTGCCATGATGTTCATGCATCCGTGAGGTCGGATGTGGCTTCGTCGACTGTTCTGGTTCCTTCGGAACGTCTCTTCCGCCTCTCTCATGAACGTTGGGTTCGGTCTCTGGGGGATTTACCTCGGTTGCTGAGTCGCCGGCTTCCTCTTTGGGTTTTTCGGGGTTCAGTGCCTTGGCGCCTACCCGAGCCATCGCTCGATGTGTACACAGACGCGTCGTCTCTTGGCTTGGGTTTTGTGACCAGTGATCACCAGGCCGGCCAGGGGCAGTGGAGTCCGTCTTTCCGTCAGGCTCACAGCACGGTCAAGGAGTTTGCAGCTGAGTGGATGTCGCTCTGGAGGGTTTGGGTCATTCACGGATCGACAATCCGGCTCCATTCAAACTGCTCCCCGGTAGTTCATTGCCTGAACCGAGGGGGTTCGATGCGGTCCTTGACTCTTTGGGACTGGTCGCTTCGGGTGTCTCGTATGCTGAGTTCTCGGGGTTTGGTTCTCCTGGTGGTTCACGTCCAGGGGATGTTCAACATCCTGGCGTATGGCCTGTCTCATTTCCTTCCCCTTTCCACAGAATGGACGGTCATCGCCAACTCCTTCAGTTGGCTGTGCCAAACATTCGGGACTCCGGAAGTGGATCTCTTCCTGTCGGCGTGGTCGAGGTGTCTCCCGGTATACATCGCGCCCTTTCCCAACTGCGGGCTGTCGGGGTCGATGCCTTTCGGCTGGACTGGACGAGATGGGGTAACCTGTACCTCTCCCCCCCAGTTTAGCTGTTGCTCCAGGTTCTGGCTTGTTTGGAGACTTACCCTGTCCTTCTGGCTCCTTTGTGGCTGGCCCAGCCTTGGTTTCAGGTGCTGCCTGCTTGGTGTCCAAACCCGAGGGTCTTCCTACGGCTCCGCCTCTTTTAGCAGATCAGGCCAGTCTGGTATGAGGCTGGTTCGGTCTTCTCCTTGTGTCTTCATGTCTGGAGTTTTTGACTCATGTTTATCATCACTTGTATGGTGTACAGGTGGCTTCGTTGTTGGTCTTCCACCTGTGGACTTCGTCTCGGCAGCAGTATGAAGTTTCCTGGCGGCCCTTTAGTTTTTTCCTATCACTGCGTAGGTTCTCTTTGGTCTCTGATAGGGTTGTTTTGTCCTTTCTTCCTTGGTTGTTCCAGGACCGTCATCTTATGCCGAATACTGTCGCCTCGTATCATGCAGCGTTGGCGGAGCTGCTTCGGCATGCTTTCAGTGTTGATGTCACTTCTACCCCATTCCGCAAGCTGTCTCATGTGTTGTTTCACCTCCGGCCTGCTCATGCTCCTCCTGAGCCAGCCTGGTCTTTGGACCGGGTGCTCTCTTTTTCTCTCTTCTCCTCGGTTTGTTGTTGACCCTTCGGTTCGGGATTGTTTCTCCAAGGCTCTTTTCCTGTTGGCATTGGCCTCTGGTGGTCTGGTCGGGGAGCTTCATGCTCTCCTCCGGCACAGGAGTTTCTGCTCCTTTGGTCCTGGTGATAGGTTTGTTCAGTTGCAGCCATCTCCTCTTCTGGCCTAGAATGAGACAGCTGCATTCCAGAGGGGTTCTTGGGTCGGTGACGCTTGGTTGGTCGACAGGCCGGGGATGCATCATGTGTTGTGTCCGGTTGTGACTCTGCGCCGTTATTTGGACGATATCTGAACATCTTTACCATTGTGATCATTGCTGTCTTCTTATGTGTGCTATCAATCTGCTGTATGGTGTCTATTAATCTTGTTTAAATTACCAATCAAGTTGTCAATGTAATCAGAGCTTTAATATACCAATGTGCTTTACTATACTTACTAATCTCTCTCATCTCATTTTTTTCTTGCAATGTATCCGTTATCATTTTATTAATTCTGCTAGAATTTACCTACTTAAAATTATCTGTTAGATTAAGGTCCTTCCCGAAATGCTGCGCGTACTAGTGGCTTTACAAGATTGTAAAATACCATGCTATGTATTCTCACAAACCCAATGTACCTTCTTGTATATAAATAAATAAAATATAATAAATAAAAAAAAATTTGCCCGCCACGGCCTAGGTGGCTGGGGATGCGCTTTGTGTTGACCCAGTTTCCCTTCTGTCCTGTTCCTGGGCTCGGGTTTTTCAGGTTGCTCGCAGGATTAAAAAGTCTAGCCAGCCTGCGGTCTATCCCCAGGCCCACAACATTCGTAAGTTTGCTGCGTTGGCTGCCGTCTTTGGCAACACGTACTGGGTTGACATTCGGGCCTGGGGTTTTTGGAGGTCGAACAGAGCCCTGGCCGCTCGTTACCTTGTGAATGTCCCTGGGCCTGGCAGGGCCTATGTTGCATTGGATTGGCGGTTGTAGCCAGTTGTCTAGACTCCATGTTGAGAAATGAGGACGGACCGCCTCCCGGGTAAATCCCTGTTTTTTCCTTATCTTTGAGTAATTAGCTCTGGGGAGGCGACGGGGCTTTCCCCCAGAAAACCAGCGTCGAATGTAATGAAACACCATTTTCTGGGCGAGTTCCAGAGGCTCCCCGGCATCCCTCCATTCGGCAATTTTTGACATCCAGCCTAAGAACTGTAGGTTGGGTCGCCGGTGGGTGGGTCTGGGGCTTCCCCTTTCCCCCTCCTGGGGAGCAATGGGGGGGGTGGAGGGTTGTGCAGACAGTGGCGAGGCGACATGATGACGTCATGCTCGTTTGCTAATTTTTGTTTGGCGAGTTCTGTCCACTCGTTCGGCCTTAGGTCACAATAGTTTTACCAGAATAGGGGTTTGTTTTGGGGAACCTACCTTTCTGGGTGCCTATCCCAGTTGATGGCAGACACAGAATGCTCCCAACCACAGGGGGGTGTGTCTATGGGCCATTGCTCCTCATGCCTCTCTAGAGGGGGCCAGGTTCTGTCTCGTGGTCCACGGTAGGCAAGAACTCCATGCATTGACTGATGCCAGAAAGTTATACATATCCATTCAGCCTGGATAGCTCCAGGGAGCCTCCAGGACTCGCCCAGAAAATGGCGTTTCATTACATTCAAAGCTGGTTTTTTGCCAAACTTCCCTGCTTTATTGCAGCCAAAATATGTCACCTACAATTTTTTTATTCTTTTTCCTGGGATCAGGGAACACAAATGAACACTTTTATAAGACGAAAGAATTTTGGAATTTTTGTTTTGTTGAGCCTGGTGGTGTTGCAGGCCAAAAAGCCCTTAGCAGTTAAAGGGTTAAAGAAGGACAATAGTTGTTGGTCACACTTTATTTTATATCTTTTCCAGTTCTTTCCTCCTTTACAATGATCGTTCCATTCCTAGTGTAGCACTGCTTGATAACACTGGAGATTTGTTCGTGAATGTTAGCTATATATACAGTTTCTGCTTATAACTTGTAATAACTATGTCTTATTATATTATAATTTGTTTTATAATAGCAAAATATCATTCCAGTAGTTATTAAGTAAATAAACACTGGTGAATATGAAATATGAGAGTAGATGATGATCCCAGGCTGGTAGGAGCATTTACTATCACCTAATGGGTCTGTTCACCTAGCAATAAGTATAGCTAATTGTGTACCTTCTGTGCTGTGAGCCAGATGGAAGGACAGACTCCACTGCCCTTGGCCGGCCTGGTGAGCACTAGTCACAAAGTCCCAGCCAAGAGATGACACGGCAGTGAACACATCTAGCGAGGGCTCAGAAAGGCGCCAAGGCACTGAACCCTGAAAAACCCGAAGAGGAAGCCTGCGACGTAGCAACTGACACGAAGCCCCCAGAAATCGAACCCAGCGGTCGCAAGAGGGGGGGCAGAAGGGACGTCCTCAAAGGAACCAGAACAGCCGACAAAGCCACACCCGACCCAGCGGGTAGACCATCATGGCAAAGTTTAGGCTCCCGCACAAACTCTAGCACAAGTATTTCATGACCAAATAGCCCCTCAGAAACATATGCAGGCAAAGCAGAGCCGCCAGAGGAAGAGACATGGAAGCAGTATGAGCGTCCCACTGAAAACCCAGCCAAGACCGAACCTGAGAGGGAACCAGATGGGACTTCCTCCAGTTCACCAAAAACCCGAACCCGGTGAGCTGGGAAAAAAACAAATCCCCAGTGAGCAGATGCATGGACCGGCTGGGAGCCCAAACCAACCAGTCGTCGAGGTAGTCCAGAACCCGAACACCCAACAGACGCAGCTGGGCTACCACGACCCGAGTAAGGCATGTGAACACGAGAAGTGCCAGATTCAAGCCAAACAGAAGGCAACGAAAGCAGTAACCTTAACACTCCAGAACAAAACTGAGCCAGTCCCTAAACCTCGGATGAACCGGGACATGACAATACGCATCCTTGAGGTCAAGGGGACACCATCCAAGCGCCCGGCTCCAACAGAAGACGGACCTGGGACAGAGTAGTCATCCGGAAGGAGGGGCAATAAACCCACGGGTTCAGACGAAACAAGTCCAGAATGAACTGGAGGTCCACACAGTCCCATTTTGGGACCGGAAACAGGCGGGTTCCGGAACGAGGTCGTTTCGACCACGCCCAAGCAAACCCACTCCGAGATGACTTGACAGAGCGCAGGAGAAGAGGCCTGCCCTGTGAGCCCCAAGCTCCCTGAGGGAGGACGAGCTACCCAACGCCACCACAGGCTGCACCAAACCTCCACCCCATCATCCCTTCAATGGGACAAACCGCAAAAGGGCCAACGCACCTTACGAGAACCTAAGCGTCACACAGGACGATCCCCCCACACAGACCAGAAACAAACGCAACCGAAGGCTGCGCCTGCCCCAAATCTAGCATCACCGGCCTACCATGATGGAAAGAACCCTGAGCCCTGGCATGACCTTTATGGGAAGGCCCCCCATGAGCCCCCCGTAGCACCAACAAGTCTGACATAGGTCGACTACCAACCGAAGCTGCCTGCAGATACTGCACGACCGCAGACTCTGCAAACAGCAACAGACAAAAAGGTGAAGACAACCGAAGAACCAGGGCCCACACAGATTCCATGGAAGAAGCAAGCACCCCCTGCCAACACACGATGTGAGAAGCATAAAAATGCGAAACTTTATCCCGTAGAAAAGGCGCGAACAGCTTCAACAGGGCAGACGATGCCTGCACCGCAGAAGACAGTGCACCTGACTCAGTGGCGGCCCCATGCGCCCCTACATTCAACTCAACTCAAGCCAATCCGAGGAGGGAAAAAAAATGCAGGGCCGAAGCAAGCAGGCCATGAGTACACAAATCCTCCACAACAAAGGCAGCCAAAAGGGAGGGAACCTGCACATGAAGCTGCATGACACATTTGCCCTTCCCGCGGAAGGACAGGGGATGTTTTTTCTTATGAAATGATAAATCTGTTCATTTCATTATGTATAAGTTAATTTGTTTAAATTTAAGTTAAAACTAACGTAGATATATGACCGAACCTAACCAACCCTACCTAACCTAACCAACCCTACCTAGCCTAACCTCCCCTACTTAACCTAACTAGCACGCACGCACGCACCTGCACACACACACACACACACACACACACACACACACACACACAATTTACTCAGTTTCTATGATCGAGCCACAGAGATATTACAGGAAAGAGATGGTTGGGTTGACTGCATCTATCTGGACCTAAAAAAGGCTTTCGACAGAGTTCCACATAAGAGGTTGTTCTGGAAACTGGAAAATATTGGAGGGGTGACAGGTAAGCTTCTATCATGGATGAAAAATTTTCTGACTGATAGAAAAATGAGGGCAGTAATCAGAGGCAATGTATCAGAATGGAGAAATGTCACAAGTGGAGTACCACAGGGTTCAGTTCTTGCACCAGTGATGTTTATTGTGTACATAAATGATCTACCAGTTGGTATACAGAATTATATGAACATGTTTGCTGATGATGCTAAGATAATAGGAAGGATAAGAAATTTAGATGACTGTCATGCCCTTCAAGATGACCTGGACAAAATAAGTATATGGAGCACCACTTGGCAAATGGAATTTAATGTTAATAAATGTCATGTTATGGAATGTGGAATAGGAGAACATAGACCCCACACAACCTATATATTATGTGAGAAATCTTTAAAGAATTCTGATAAAGAAAGAGATCTAGGAGTGGTTCTAGATAGAAAACTATCACCTGAGGACCACATAAAGAATATTGTGCAAGGAGCCTATGCTATGCTTTCTAACTTCAGAATTGCATTTAAATACATGGATGGCGATATACTAAAGAAATTGTTCATGACTTTTGTTAGGCCAAAGCTAGAATATGCAGCTGTTGTGTGGTGCCCATATCTTAAGAAGCACATCAACAAACTGGAAAAGGTGCAAAGACATGCTACTAAGTGGCTCCCAGAACTGAAGGGCAAGAGCTACGAGGAGAGGTTAGAAGCATTAAATATGCCAAAACTAGAAGACAGAAGAAAAAGAGGTGATATGATCACTACATACAAAATAGTAACAGGAATTGATAAAATCGACAGGGAAGACTTCCTGAGACCTGGAATTTCAAGAACAAGAGGTCATAGATTTAAACTAGCTAAACACAGATGCCGAAGAAATATAAGAAAATTCACCTTCGCAAATAGAGTGGTAGACGGTTGGAACAAGTTAAGTGAGAAGGTGGTGGAGGCCAAGACCGTCAGTAGTTTCAAAGCGTTATATGACAAAGAGTGCTGGGAAGACGGGACACCACGAGCGTAGCTCTCATCCTGTAACTACACTTAGGTAATTACACTTAGGTAATTACAGATTTAAACTAGCTAAACACAGATGCCGAAGAAATATAAGAAAATTCACTTTCGCAAACAGAGTGGTAGACGGTTGGAACAAGTTAGGTGAGAAGGTGGTGGAGGCCAAGACTGTCAGGAGTTTCAAAGCGTTATATGACAAAGAGTACTGGGAAGACGGGACACCACGAGCATAGCTCTCATCCTGTAACTACCCTTAGGTAATTACACACACACACACACACACACATGGTCAAAGGAGGAGCTAGATAGTAAACAAGAAGGTCTTATAACAATAATGAGAGAGAGCATAGCGAGAGCGGATAACGATAGTTCACAACTGTTGATAGTCGGCGACTTCAACTTGAAATCCATAGACTGGGAAGCATGTGAAGCTAAAACAGAAGATTTCTGGACCTGTAAATTTGTAGACCACATCCTGGAAACATTCTTGTATCAACATGTTAAACAAGCTACGAGGATGAGGGAAGGGGACGTCCCCTCCATGCTAGATTTGATATTTACCAGGAAGAAGAAATATTTGACATTCAGTACCTTCCTCCCTTGGGTAAAAGTGACCATGTCTTTTTGGGAATAAAGTATGCAATACGTTATAATCTGGAAGAAAATATGACGGTTGATGCAAATGAAAAACCTGACTTTAGGAGAGGACATTATGGCAACCTTAGAAAATTTTTTAGTGAGTATAATTGGACAGACTTGTTGCTAGGCAAGGAAGTGAATGAGATGTATGTCAGGTTTTGTGAAATATATGATAAAAGGCACAAAAAAATTTATACCAAAACAGAGAAGCAGAACTAGGAAACAGGATTGGTTCAACAGAAAGTGCGAGAGGGCCAGAGACCAAAAGACACAAAAATGGAATCAATACAGGAAGAGGCCGAACCCCCAAACATACCAGCGATACAAAGATGCGAGAAACAACTACACAGCAGTGAGGAGAGAAGCAGAAAGAAATTTTGAAAAAGGGATTGCAGACAAATGTAAAACAGAACCAGGTCTATTCTATAAATTCATAAACAACAAATTGCAGGTAAAGGATAATATTCAGCGGTTAAAAACGGGAAATAGATTCACGGAAAATGAAAAGGAAATGTGTGAAACATTAAACGAAAAGTTCCAAAGTGTGTTTGTACAAAATGAAATCTTCAGGGAACCAAATACAATAAGAATTCCAGAGAACAACATAGAGCACATAGAGGTGTCTAGAAACGAAGTGGAAAAAATGCTCAAGGAGCTAAATAAGAACAGAGCAGTTGGTCCAGATGGAGTTTCACCATGGGTTCTGAGAGAATGTGCACCTGAGCTCAGCATTCCTCTTCAACTGATTTTTCAGGCATCCCTGTATACAGGAGTTGTAGCTGATGTGTGGAAAAGGGCTAACATAGTTCCAATCTACAAAAGTGGAAGCAGGGAAGACCCCCTTAATTATAGACCGGTATCATTGATAAGTGTAATAGTCAAAATATTGGAAAAAATAATTAAAACTAAATGGGTAGAACACCTGGAGAGAAATGATATAATATCAGACAGACAGTATGGTTTTCGATCTGGAAGATCCTGTGTATCAAATTTACTCAGTTTCTATGACCGAGCAACAGAGATATTACAGGAAAGAGATGACTGGGTTGACTGCATCTATCTAGACCTAAAAAAGGCTTTCGACAGAGTTCCACATAAGAGGTTGTTCTGGAAACTGGAAAATATTGGAGGAGTGACAGGTACGCTTCTAACATGGATGAAAAATTTTCTGACTGATAGAAAAATGAGGGCTGTGATCAGAGGCAATGTATCGGACTAGAGAAATGTCACAAGTGGAGTACCACAGGGCTCAGTTCTTGCACCAGTGATGTTTATTGTCTACATAAATGATCTACCAGGTGGTATACAGAATTATATGAACATGTTTGCTGATGATGCTAAGATAATAGGAAGGATAAGAAACTTAGATGATTGTCATGCCCTTCAAGAAGACTTGGACAAAATAAGTACATGGAGCGCCACTTGGCAAATGGAATTTAATGTTAATAAATGCCATGTTATGGAATGTGGAATAGGAGAACATAAGACCCCACACAACCTATATATTATGTGAGAAATCTTTAAAGAATTCTGATAAGGAAAGAGATCTCGGGGGGGGGGGGGGTTCTAGATAGAAAACTATCACCTGAGGACCACATAAAGAATATTGTGTGAGGAGCCTATGCCACGCTTTCTAACTTCAGAATTGCTTTTAAATACATAGATGGCGATATACTAAAGAAATTGTTCACGACTTTTGTTAGGCCAAAGCTAGAATATGCAGCAGTTGTGTGGTGCCCATATCTTAAGAAGCACATCAACAAACTGGAAAAGGTGCCCCCTTCATTGGAAAAGGTGCCCCCCCCCTGGGGGGGGGGGGGTTCTAGATAGAAAACTATCACCTGAGGACCACATAAAGAATATTGTGTGAGGAGCCTATGCCACGCTTTCTAACTTCAGAATTGCTTTTAAATACATAGATGGCGATATACTAAAGAAATTGTTCACGACTTTTGTTAGGCCAAAGCTAGAATATGCAGCAGTTGTGTGGTGCCCATATCTTAAGAAGCACATCAACAAACTGGAAAAGGTGCAAAGACATGCTACTAAGTGGCTCCCAGAACTGAAGGGCAAGAGCTACGAGAGAGGTTAGAGGCATTAAATATGCCAAAACTAGAAGACAGAAGAAAAAGAGGTGATATGATCACTACATACAAAATAGTAACAGGAATCGATAAAATCGATAGGGAAGATTTCCTGAGACCTGGAACTTTAAGAACAAGAGGTCATAGATATAAACTAGCTAAACACAGATGCCGAAGAAATATAAGAAAATTCACTTTCGCAAACAGAGTGGTAGACGGTTGGAACAAGTTAGGGGAGAAGGTGGTGGAGGCCAAGACCGTCAGTAGTTTCAAAGCGTTATATGACAAAGAGTGGTGGGAAGACGGGACACCACGAGCATAGCTCTCATCCTGTAACTACACTTAGGCAATTACACACCCATCCCCTCCAACAGCAAAGGGGGCCACGAAGGCAGACCACCCCCCCCCACCAGGCAGAAAACAAAAACAAAAAACCCCTGCAAGAGGACAACAGGTGGAACAGAGCCGGCCGCTATAATTGGTGAAAATTAGCTGTGCAGTACCCCTCACAGTGTTCAAGAGAGAACTAGATAAGCACCTCTAAAGGATACCTGATCAACCAGGCTGTGACTCGTACGTCAGGCTGCGAGCAGCCGCGTCCAACAGCCTGGTTGATCAGTCCGGCAACCAGGAGGCCTGGTCGACGACTGGGCCGCGGGGACACTAAGCCCCGGAAGCACCTCAAGGTAACCTCAAGGTAAGGTAACGCCCCTATCAGTGACGAAAACTACCCCCTACCCAGGGACACACAAGAGCAAGAAAACGCCAGCAGACCCCCAAGGGTGGCCAAGTACCGAACAGTAAAAGGCACAGCAGAGGCAGATCCCAAGGTGACGTGTGGAAGGTGGCCCCAAGCCCCAAGGGCAGTATTTACTGGGTACCTAGGGAATGTAGCCCTAGGCACATGCAGCCCAAGAACCGTGGAATATTACTCCTGGCTCACACACCACCTAGAGAGAGAGCCCACATCACTAGGCACAGAACTGAGGCAAAAATTCTGAGGCCAGAGGCACAAGACTTTCCCAGTATTGCATCAGCCAAGAACTGAAGGTTGGGTCACCGGCGCGAGGGGCTTGGGCTCCCCCTTTCCCCCTACCGGGAAGGGGGTTGTGCAGACAGCGGAGCGGCAACATGATGACGACATGCTCGTTTGCTAATTTTCATTTGGGGAGGTCTGTCCACTGGTTCGGCTTTTGGTAGCAATAGTTTCACCAGAATAGGGGTTTGTTTTGGAGTGCTTACCTTTCTGGGTGCCTGTCCCGGTTGATGGCTATCTTGAGATCTTGAGGTTGAGATAATTTCGGGGCTTAGCGTCCCCGTGCCCCAGTCCTCGACCAGGCCTCCTTTTTGTTACACATCCCCAGGAAGCAGCCCGTAGCAGCTGTCTAACTCCAAGGTACCTATTTACTGCTACGTAACAGGAGCATCAGGGTGAAAGAAACATTTTGCCCATTTGTCTCCGCCTCCACCGGGGATCGAACTCGGAACCTCAAGACTACGAATCCGAAGCACTGTTCACCCAGCTGTTAGGCACCCTATCGGGTACCTGTAAATATTATTCCCAGCTCGCGTGCCTCCGTAACAGCAGTACTGAACCCAAGGTAGAGCACAATGCAGAGAGAATCTGGAGCCACAATAACATCAGCCAAAGAACTGGTGGGTGGATCGCCGGCGCAGTGGGTCTGGGGCTCCCCTCTCCCCCCTTCCCCCTCCCGAGAAGGAGGGGAGCTGCGCAGACATGCAGCAGAGCACGGGTGACGTCATGCTTGTTTGCTCATTTTCAATTTTGGAGTTCTGTCCACTCGTTAGTCGATTTTAGACGTTTTAGCCTGAATAAGGGGTTTCTTTTGAGGTACAGTACTTACCTTTCTGGGTGCCTGACCCAGTCGATGGGAGACATAGAATGCTCCAAATCCCATGTGCATTTCTATAGGCCATTGCTCCTTGTGCCTCTCTGAGGGGGCCAGGTTCTGGCTGTGATCCCTGATAGGCCTAGAATGCCATCCACACTGACTGATGTTAAAGTCTAAAATTATACATATCAGCGTGGATAGCTCCCGGGAGCCGAAGGAGCTCCCCCAGAAATTTCCCCATATTAATTATGACAATTAAATTAAAATATTTATGTCAAATAAGAAATTATCAAAAGAAGGCACCAAACCGGGAAGGCTATGTATCACCATCAAATGCACGAAATAATCAGACGGTGTTAAATATCACCAAGGATGCCAATACGAGAACAGAAACGCATAAGGCGAAGGATATCAAAAGTATCTGATTCACCAAGAATTCTATCGAAGGACAAGTGAACGCGAGGGACGGTCGGAAAACAAGACATACGCTCGTCCTAGAAGTCAGGACATTCAACAAGGATATGCACGACTGTAAGAGGGGCAATGCAATTTGGACAATAAGGAGCAGGGCGGTACTCCAATAAGTGACCATGAGTTAAGCGTGTATGGCCAATACGCAACCTCGCCAGAGCCGTTTCCTATCGCCAGTTACGGTGGTAGGAGGACGGCCATGAGGACACACTACTCTTTAGAGTACGCAGTTTGTTACCAGTAACAGAAGACCAACAATCCTGCCAATGGGTAAGGATGGAGGAATGAATAACTGGGTAAAAGTCAGAATAAGAAATGCATTGAGGATTAGGAATACCAGGAGATGGGACAAGAGCGACAGCTTCCCTAGCAGCAGTATCCACACGCACATTTAAAGAAAAACCAAAATGACTGGGAACCCAGCAAAACTCAACTGACTTAAATTTACTGGAAATAAGAAACAGCCAATGCTGAATCTCGACAATCACTGATTAAATTAAAGGGGGGATTAAAGGACCTAAGAGCCATAAGGGCACTACGAGAGTCAACCACAATTACAAAGGAAGATTGACAATGAGAAAGCAGGAGATGAAGAGCATAGAGAATAGCATAAAGTTCCGCTGTGAAGATGCTAGTCTCCCGAGGTAGGCCACACATATAAGTGGTGTCAGGAACAACAAAAGAGTAGCCTACACCGTCTGCAGACTTGGACCCATCAGTGAAGATGGAAACGGAGAGGGAGTGCGAAGAAAAGTGCTCAAGGAAAAGGCATTTCAGAACCATAGGAGGGGTAAAAGCTTTAATGATACAGGTTATGGATGTACAAAACTTCGGAAGGGGGACTCTCCACAGGGGGCAAGGAAGGAACAACTCGAAGAGAAATATTAGAAATACGAACTGAACAAGATTCCTGTAAGCAAGATAGCCAGACAGAAAGAGGGAGGTGGTGAAGAGGAACAGGAACCACAGGAGGGGTAAAAGTTAAAGCACGGCAAAGGCGAGAGGAAGAATGTTGCAATGACTGCGCAAGATAGTGAAGACAGTAGCGATCACGGCGGTCCTGGAGAAATAGGAAGCCAGTGTCAACATACAAGCTGATGACGAGAGTCGAACGAAAGGCACCAGAGCTGAGGTGCAACCCAGTATGGTGCAAAGCATCAAGAAGGCGAAGAGTAGAAGGAGAAGCAGACGAGTAAGCAGAGAAACCATAATCGAGTTTAGACAGGACGAGAGAGGAATGAAAAGCGAGAAAAGTGCGCCTATCTGCTCCCCAAGAAGTATGGGACAATACCTGAAGGAGGGTAAGGGCCTTATAGCATTTAACTTGGAGGTAAGAGATATGGGGCGACCAAGACAAACAAGTGTCAAAGATTAACCCTTTACCTGTGCAACACATCATATGATGTGTTCAGTGACTTGCAGTAACTTGCGCTCCACATCATATGATGTATTGCAGTACTACACAAGATTTAAATGGGCCGCAGATACACGGGGTTCACCACACCTTCATCAGGGCTCTTGTAAACAGATGCCATTTTTGTAAAAAATCGTGGGCCAAATTCCCAGGTGTGAGGGGCCTCAGTATTGAGTGAGTTACCAAGCCTGACACACGCAGCATGAGCTCACAGCACTGCTGTTCAGCTTGTGACCACAGCATCGCCTAAAAATGCCATAATATACATGTTCATGCTATTATTTAGCGATATTATTACAGAAGACCCCTGACTGTGATAAAAATGACCAGAAATCTGATAATAGCAGGATTGTTGTGATAATTAGTGCTGTAGTGGGAGGAGTAATCTTGGTGAGGAGGGAGGTAGCATTGTCTGCTGACTTTGTGTGACCACCTTCTACTGTCTGGACTCACTATACCAGCTTAGTTGTTCGCTATGTTAACAAAACATGCAGATACTTATATATAATGTCTATATATAAAAGCAAAAACAGTATGGTGGGAGGAGAATGGTGGCAAGTCAGGTGAGGTGAGGGAGGGAGGGAGTGGCAGCCAGTGGCGGGCTGCCACTGCCACTCAGCATACCAACTTAGTGGTTCGTTATGGTGAACACGAATGTAGATACTTATATATAACATGAATATACAGTGTAATAACAGCAAAAGGAGTGTGGGGGAGAAGCCATTTTGCTGATGGGTGTGGCAACATCTTCATGATTTGTCATGTTGGTTAGGGGTGGCCACTATGCTCTTTGGGCATTATACCGGCTTAGTTGAACAGTTATGTGAACAAAACATGTAGATACTTATATATAACATCTTTATATAGGGTAATAACACCACAAACAGTATTGTTGGGGGGGGGGTGAAATTTTAGTGCGTCTGACCTTGAATGTGTGAGGGAAGCAGCCGCCACCTGACTGTGTAGCGACGTCTCTTAGTGCCTGAACTAACTATATCAACTTAGTTGTACAGTTGTGGTGAACGAAACATGCAGATACTTATATATAAAGTCTGTATATAGTGAATAAAAGCAAAAACAGTATTGTGGGAGGAGAACGTGGATGAGCCAGGTGAGTTGAGGGAGGGAGGAAGTAGCAGCCAGTGGTTGCCACTGCCACTGAGCATGCCAACTTAGTGGTTCGTTATTGTAAACAAAACATGCAGATACATATATATATAACCTGTGTATATAGTGTAATAACCGACAAAGTATTTGTTCACTGCTTGATGAACATAATAATTGAATCAACAATATGCACACCATATTTTTGAGTACAGCGATGATTCACTCATTTTATTATATAAATATATCACACTACACACTATTGAATAATATTACAGCAAAAAAACTACGAAAAATCAATCAGAAACATTGAAATAATTAGGTAATTATCTCTTTGTGGCCACTCCTGCCTGACAGCTGGTGAGCAACAGACCGTCCAGCTGGGACGCTCACCGAGTCAGCACCTGTTTTTTGCCAGACTTCCCCACCCTATAGCAGGCAATATATGCCACTTACTATTTTTTTATTATTTTTCCCATGATCAAAGAACACAATTTAACAGGTTTAGAAGAACAATTTTTTTTTTTTTTTTTTTTGTATGCGCCTGTAGGTGACAAATGCTAATAGCCCGGAGCCACACAAGGGTTAACCCCAAAAGCTTAGCAGAATCCTTGTTCATAAGGGGGTGACCATAAAGCGACAAAGATGGACGAAGAACGACACACTTCCGAGTAAAAGTCATAGCACAAGTCTTGGACGTAGAGAACCTGAAGCCACGATCGGTGGCCCAAGACAACACGGCATCAATTGCAAGTTGAAGCTGCCATTGAAGGAGAGGCGAATCCTCACCCCCGACAGCAAAGGGTAAGATCGTCAACATAGAGAACGGAGAAGATGCCAGAAGGAAGAGAGGAAAGAAGACCATTGAGGGCAAACAGAAAAAATAGTAGTGCTCGGAATACTACCTTGGGGCACACCCTCATATTGCTGAAAGAGGCAGAGAGAGCGGTACCAAGCCTCACTCGAAAGGAACAACGAGAGAGGAAACTTTGGAGGAAGAGAGGGAGATTACCACGAAGGCTAAAAAAATGAAGTTGGGACAGAATATGATAATGCCAAGTAGTGTCGTAAGCCTTTTCCAGGTAAAAAAACTGAGGTTGAATGTAATGAAACGCCATTTTCTGGGTGAGTCCCTACGGCTCCCCGGAGCTATCCATGGCTGATATGGATACCCTAACTATTTTGCATCAGTCGATGTGGGTAGAGTTCTAGGCCTACCGGGGACCACGAGCCAGAACCTGGCCCCCTCAGAGAGGCACGGGGAGCAATGGCCCATAGAAATGCACATGTGATTTGGAGCATTCTATATCTGCCATTGACCAGGACAGGCACCCAGAAAGGTAAGCGCCACAAAACAAACCCCTATTCTGGTTAACAACAAAAATCGACAAATGAGTGGACAGAACTCCCCCAGGAAAACGAACTAACAAGCATGACGTCACATGAGCCGCGCCGCATGTCTGCGCAGCTCCCCCCTCCCCGGGAGGGGGAAGGGGGAGCCCCAGACCCCCGCGCCGGCACTCCCCGCCCCAGTTCTGAGGCTGGATATCAAAACCACGAAAAAAAAAAAAAACGCCAACTGGAGGGCGGGAGGGTGCCGGGGAGCCTCCGGGACTCACCCAGAAAATGGCGTTTCATTACATTCAATGCTGGTTTTCTGGGGGAAGCCCCTACGGCTCCCCGGAGATACTTCACCAGAGACTACCTAAGAAAACAAGGGGACATACCCGGGAGGCGGTCGGTGAACCACTCCTCAACAAGAAGTCGAGACAACAACCCAAGGACCCCTCCGGAAAGCAGCAGGCACATCATTCGCCAGAAAAAAGGGAGAACAGCCACAGACGAAGAAACCTATGACCACGACCATAGGAGACAAAAACCACTGCACCTGAGAAGAGCGAGAAGCTCTGCCACACGACCCCCAAAGGCCAATGCCAACATAAAAAGAACACCGAGGCCTAGCAAACCTGACCCCAAGGAGCCACAACCACCAAGGAGAAGAAAAACAGGAGAGCACCCTGTCCAAAGACCAGGACGATACAGGCAGTGCATAAGCAGGCCAGAGGTGAAACAACGCACGATACAGCCTGCGAAACGGCACAGAAGGAATATCGATACCGAAAGCTAGCAACAGAAACCTAGGTGCCAGACCTAGTAACGGCCCCAAGCACCTCTACATCCTCCGTAAGCCAATCCTATGACAGCCCTAGGAGGGAAAAGAAAACGCAGGACCAAAACGAAAATGCCACAAGCGTGCAAGTCCACCGCCACAAGTGCAGGTGACAGGGAAGGAACCCGCATAAGGAGCCGCCCCGCACCAACATCCCGCAGAAGGGCAGGAGCGAAAAGACTCATTAAGAGGAGCAAAATCGCCCCCGGGAAAACGAGTAGCACCGAGACAGCGCGAAGAGAAGAAATATGCACAAAAGAAGAAGAAGGCCAAACACCCAGAAGCTGCCGGGAAGAGGACCCACAAGCCCTTGAAAGGACCGGAGGGAAGCTCAACCGAATGACGACAGTCGTACCAGAAAACGGGAAGGAGCAAAACTGTCCCGAACCTTCGAGAACAAAAAGAAGCAAACACAAAGGACGAAGGCACAAAAACCCCATCGCACCCGAGACCAAAAGTCATGCAGAAACCCCAAGAAGAGGGGGACATGACGGAGAAGGCCCATCCCGGAAAAAAGGGGCGAAGACCGTAGAAAAGCACCCACCGACAGGACAGAAACAACGGGCACAATGGACAAGGAAACCGAGCCCAGGGAGGGGCCGACGCCCATAAAGCACGTGCGGAGAGAGGGAACGGAAAAACCCCACACCACAAAATTGCAAGCCCCGCCCAGAGGGGTAGAAACAACCCGGCGAGAACCAACGGGGCCTGAGGCCCCTCACGTAAGCCCGACCCCAGCCCCGGGAACCCACCCAGCAGGCCCCGGGGCCGAGCTGACCCCTCAAAGCCCCAGCGTCAAGAAAAACCCGGGGCAGCCGTGAAAAACACTAAGGAAGGGAGCCCACTAGGCTCTGAAACTTGAACCGAAACCGGAGGATAGGCGAGGGGAGAAACGAAGACCCCAAGCTCATCCCCAGCCAGCACAATGAGGTGAGGACTAAACAGAGAATCCAAGGAACATGGAAAAACCAGGCCCGGCACAGCAAAACCGGCAAGGAAAGAGAGCCCCAGCGGGAGCACGGAAGGGCCGAACATAATGCCACAACCAACCCTGACACGCAGCTGCAGTACCAAAACCGCAGCAAAACGTCACCACACTCCCAGAGGAAGCGACAGAGAAGATAGATAAATCGTACACGAGTGGCACACAAGGGGACACAGGCGGAAACCGAGCACCCAACTGAGCCACAGGGACGGTAGAAGAAACGTGTGCAGTGTAACAGGCAAACAAAGGAACACATTAGGCAGCCCAACATGGGCTGACCCCATACACAGCCCCAAGAGCAGAGATGAGAGCGCCCAAGAAGCACAGAATCTGCCTGACAGGCAAACGACAGGGGAGAGGCGGAACCAAAGAGCCAGAACCCAACCTGCAAGCACAAGGAGGCGAACACAAAACCTCCGATACAGGAAAACGTACTACCAAACAGGCACCCCACCGTTGCACTGCGGAACAAGGTGGAGGCGGGGCCCCGAACTCAAGCAAGGTTAGACAAGCATAGGAGAGGGGCAGGAGGAGTACAGGCAGGAGTCGCCTCAGAAGGGCCAAGAGGCCACCCGCAGACACCCGTGAACCGAGGAAGGAATCAGGTGGAGAGAACAAGAGCTGCCCAGTATGAGCTAATAGCCCTACAGTAGGCACCTCGGGTGATACGGTCCACGTTCTCAAGTACGTATGTACAGTACACCCATTCCTACTCCCAAAAACAAAAACAGCGTCAGGACGAAGGAGACGCCAAACCGCACCAACTCACCTGCAGAACACAGGCGCTGAAGGGCCATGACGCAAGCCTATGAGTCCGTAGCCGCCGGAGGCGGCCAGGGCGCCCATGCTGGAGAGGAGGAGGGGAGCAGCGATGGAGGGTCCCCACCCTAGAATGCAGAGAAAAACTTTGTGACTTCCCCACAGCGGCACTCCAGAACACCCCCAAGGCAACAGAGCACAGATAGGATTAAGAAAAGAACGACAGGCGAAACTCCCCCCCCCCCCCCCACCCGAGAGAAATGGATGCAGAACACTACGTGTGCACACCGCCCGGAACCAAAAACGCCCACGGTGCATGCGCAGGACGTGAAAGAAAATTAGCCCAACAAGGCGAGAAGTAGCCCAACAATGCAAGAAGTAGCCCAACAAGGCGAGAAGTAGCCCAACAAGGCGAGAAGTAGCCCAACAAGGCGAGAAGTAGCCCAACAAGGCGAGAAGTAGCCCAACAAGGCGAGAAGTAGCCCAACAAGGCGAGAAGTAGCCCAACAAGGCGATAAGCAGCCCAACCGGCGACAAGGAGCCCAACCGGCGACAAGGAGCCCAACCGGCAACAAGGAGCCCAACCGGCAACAAGGAGCCCAACCGGCAACAAGGAGCCCAACCGGCAACAAGGAGCCCAACCGGCAACAAGGAGCCCAACCGGCAACAAGGAGCCCAACCGGCAACAAGGAGCCCAACCGGCAACAAGGAGCCCAACCGGCAACAAGGAGCCCAACTGGCAACAAGGAGCCCAACTGGCAACAAGGAGCCCAACCGGCAACAAGGAGCACAACCAGCAACAAGGAGCCCAACCGGCAACAAGGAGCCCAAACCGCTACAAGGAGCCCAAACCGCTACAAAGGAGCGCAAAAGGCTACAAGGAGCCCAAACGGCCAGAAGGAACCCAAACGGCCAGAAGGAACCAGTATGGAGGCAAACTCCAGGACACGCAGAAGGTAAGCCGCAAAGGCCAACCGCACCGCAGGCGAAGAGATGCGGGTAGCCGAAAACCTTCGGAAGACGGAACCGAAAAACCACAGGGACACAGAACCGAACCCGGGGAGGAGCAGAACCCAAGCCTAAATCGTACGCAGAGGGGGAAAAGAAAACCCCCACTCCTCGCAACAGTAAGCCCCGCTCAGAAGGACAGAAATCCAGACGGGGCGCAATGGAGCCCCAGGCCCCCCAAGGTCGCTCCTCCCCAACCCCAGGAGCCTCTACACCAGGCCCCGGGGCCGAGTCGACCTCCAAAGCCCCGGCCCCACAAGAAAAAGCCGAGGCAGCCGAGAGAGCTGGAAGAGAAGGGGCCCACTGGTCAGACCCCGGAGCATCGGCCGGAGGAACAGACTCGAATGCCTCCACAGCTACCCCAGACGGGGCAACCCCCGAAACTGCCCAAGTCTCTAAACCTCTAACCCTGCAGATGCGTAGGGGCCGGAAGCAGGAGGGGAAAAAACAACGGAGGAGTGGAAGGAACCAAGGCCGAAGCGACCAAAACCCCCAAGTCTGGGTCCCTACACAAAGCGGGGCAGCCTTGGGGCATCCGGGGAAGCGACAAATCCGAGCGCGTTGCAACAACCTACCATGCAACGCGCAAGCTGCCTGCACCCACGTGAATTCATCAGCAGACTGGGTGAATGGAGTCACGAACAAGCAACAAAGCTCGCAGGACTCAGGGTTGAGTGTGTCACTGACCCAACACGCAGCATGACGGAGGCAAAAACAAGGAGAGTCACCCTGAGACAAAGGGACAGAGCAACCCTCAACAACAGTCTCCGTGGTGTAGTGGTAAGACACTCGCCTGGCGTTCCGCGAGCGCTATGTCATGGGTTCGTATCCTGGCCGGGGAGGATTTACTGGGCGCAATTCCTTAACTGTAGCCTCTGTTTAACGCAACAGTAAAATGTGTACTTGGATGAAAAAACAATTCTTCGCGGCAGGGGATCGTATTCCAGGGACCTGCCCGAAACGCTACGCGTACTAGTGGCTGTACATGAATGTAACAACTCTTGTATATATCTCAAAACTCGCACAAAGCGAGAGGGGACGCAAGGGTCTCCACTATCAGACCCGAAAGCCCCCGGGGGGTTTCCCAGGGCCCCTAGACTGGGCCTGCTAAGGGTTATCCCAGGCAGGGCACTGCTAACCGGCGCCCCAAACTACCAAGCAAACTGCTAAAGCTGAACCCACAGGACGTGTCCACCCGTGAGGGCAAAACAGGGGGTGCCACCACACAAACGAACCAAATATAAGGGGAGGAACACAAGGCAGACCCCCCCTACCAGGCAAAAACAAATATAAAAGAAAAACCACACAAGTGGACAACGTACCCAGAGGGAACAGAGCCGGCCGCTGTCATAGGTGAAAACTAGCTACGCAGTACCCTGCGCCCCACCAGTGCTACAACTACCACTTACCCCAAGGTAAACAAGGGAGTAAAACCCCTAAACCCTCGGAGCGGCCAAACGCCAAGCAGCGAAAAGCCAACAGAGGTAGACCCAAAGTGACTTGTGGAAGGGAACCCCCTAAGCCCCAAGGGCGGTACTTACAGGGCACTCAGGGAAGGTGACCCTAAGCACATGCAGCCCGAGTACCTGAGAATACTATTCCCAACTCACACGACCACCATAAGAGCAGCACTGCAAACAAGTCACAGCACTAAGACAAGACCGGAGCTGGAGCCACACAACCGTGCATTATCCCATCAGCCGAGGAACTGGGGTGGGGATTGCCGGCGCGGGGGTCTGGGGCTCCCCCTTCCCCTTCCCGGGGAGGGGGGAGCTGCGCAGACATGCGGCGCGGCTCGTGTGACGTCATGCTTGTTAGTTCGTTTTCCTGGTTAGAGTTCTGTCTACTGGTTTGTCGATTTTTGTTGTTAACCAGAATAGGGGTTTGTTTTGTGGCGCTTACCTTTCTGGGAGCCTGTCCTGGTCAATGGCAGATATAGAATGCTCCAAATCACATGTGCATTTCTATGGGCCATTGCTCCCCGTACCTCTCTGAGGGGGCCAGGTTCTGGCTCGTGGTCCCCGGTAGGCCTAGAACTCCACCCACATCGACTGATGCAAAATAGTTAGGGTATCCATATCAGCCATGGATAGCTCCGGGGAGCCGTAGGGGCTCCCCCCAGAAACCAGCGTTGAATGCAATGAAACGCCAGTTTCTGGGTGAGTACCGGAGGCTTCCCGGGAAACCTTGGGAAAAAATTATTTTTTCCTCGGAAAGTGTCAAAACCCCTCCCTGTATATGGGTATAGCAACGGAAGTTCGAAATTGTACTTACTTTGGCTGCTATGGGGTCCGAAAGGTGGGCCGTGATGTCATAATTCCCCGTGCGCCAGAGCAGTATGCTCCCGGGGCCGGTGGGGTGCTTGGGGCGGGGCGCGCGAGTTGCCGCGAATATATTTTTGCACATTTTTTGCGCACAGTTCCAAATACATTTTATTTGTTTTTACATGGTAATCCTATGTATAATGAACACGTACACTATATTATGGCAGTAAAACATCCGTACTGTCCGAAGACACTGTGTTACGTGCATGACACTTGTGTACACATATGTTGCACATATTTCCCATGTATCTTGCTAATTTATGTATATATACAATCTATGTACAGACTATACACTGTCACACACTATATACATTCACCATCAACACATTCAGAATACCGCGAGTGCGAGCAGTCACACCCAGCCAGCCCTCCCTCACTCCTCCAACTCGCCAACATTGCTCCTCCAAATCATACAGTTATTCACACCAATGTTTCATGTTCATTTATGTATATTTACAACATATGTACACATGCTACACTGTCACACACTATATACATTCACCATCAACACATTCAGAACACCGCGAGTGTGAGCAGCCACACTCAGCCAACCCTCCCTCACTCCTCCAACTCGCCAACATTGCTCCTCCAAATCATACAGTTATTCACACGAATGTTTCAAGTTCATTTATGTATATTTACAACATATTGTTATGATCTCAGCCTACAGGAGAAACGAGTCTCCCCCCTTGAGAGTTATTCAGCAAGCCTGACCTGACTAGGTCGGAAATACAGACATGAAGATTCACATGTAAAAAATAATGGGGTAAATTTTACACGGAGTTTAAGATTATGGGCAGTGCATAAGAAAACAGATAAATGACTGGTTAGGAGATGTGGATAATTTGCTGGAGGCGTGAGGCTCGCTTCTGGAGGGCTTTGACCTCACTTGAGGCCAGACATTGCAGGGGGAAAGCCGCGCTCCGTTTGAGCTCCCGTCAGGAAGGAACCCCTAGTGATATATCTCCAAGAGAAGAGAAGTGTGCAGAAGTGCCAGCTGTGGATGTGTGGTCTCAAGTCCTGGTCGACGAGGAGAGTATTAAACCGCCCAGAGACATTTTCATGGGCTGTGTGGAGCGCCCTGACCGGACGCCGTCAGAGGGATAGCGCCCTCGACTAGACAATCTGCGGTAAGCACGATATACGCCAGTTCATAGTGATTGCTTGTAGTTGGTCGTGTGCCCAGCGACAGTAGCAATGTTTATTTATAAGTTAGACATGTTTTGATAAGGCAGAAAGCCTAAAATAAGAGAGTGGAGAGGGAGGAACACGGAGTGACATCCGTCCCCTCTGAGCGCTGGCAGGTGACTGAGAGCTCCTGACGGCGGAGGCCCCTCCTGGAGTGAGTGAGGCCCACCGGGCGAGGTGGAGCATGGACCCGCCCAACGGGGGAGTCCACTCTCACAGTATGTAGAGGACAGATAGAGGTTGGAGGCAAACATATTGTGTAATTATTTTTGTTTATGTGTTAAAGGGGAAACATTTTTATTGGAGTGTCGATGGGTTGCAGGTTTGTCTTTGGGGAAGAAGTTGCTGAGAACTTCGAAGCCAGCACAGATGAAGTAGTTGATGAGACTCCAAGGTAGTGGAGGCGAGGACCTCGAGCTGTGAGGAGAAGCAGTGAAGAGGAGTGTCACGTGCTTCTGTAGAGGTGGTGAAGCACCATAGTTGCTCGAGGGAACTTCATGGTGTAGCAGCCCAGAGAGCTGTGGAGGAACCTAGCAGAAGGGTGAAGCACCGTAGTTGCTCAAGGAGAACTTCATGGTAGCAGCCTGGAGGAGCTGCAGAGGATCCTGGTAGTTAAGCCCAGAAGAACCTGAAGATATCAGGGTAGTGAACTTCTAGAGGTGGATGGGAAGTTCTGGTGGATTACTTGTAGGGAGTTGATAGTGTTTGGTTGTCATTAGCGTGAAAGACGCAGCGAGAGGTGAGTGATTGTTGGCATTCTTATGTCTAGGAGTGTTTTATACTGAAGTTTAGAGTTACAGTCGTAGGCTGGATTACCTACAAATGTATGTGTTCTAGGACTGATAGGGTGATCGGTTGATCATTGCTGTGTATCAAGGAACATTTATACTGATATATGTTATTGCATTCACATGCTGATTTTCCTTGTACAAGTTTATATATATATATATATATATATATATATATATATATATATATATATATATATATATATATATATATATATATATATATATATATATATGTCGTACCTAGTAGCCAGAACGCACTTCTCAGCCTACTATGCAAGGCCCGATTTGCATAATAAGCCAAGTTTTCATGAATAAATGTTTTTTCGACTACCTAAGCTACCTAACCTAACCTACCTTTTTCGGCTACCTAACCGAACCTAACCTATAAAGATAGGTTAGGTAAGGTTAGGTAGGGTTGGTTAGGTTCGGTCATATATCTACGTTAATTTTAACTCCAATAAAAAAAAATTGACCTCATACATAATGAAATGGGTAGCTTTATCATTTCATAAGAAAAAAATTAGAGAAAATATATTAATTCAGGAAAACTTGGCTTATTAGGCAAATCGGGCCTTGCATAGTAGGCTGAGAAGTGCGTTCTGGCTACTAGGTACGACATATATATATATATATATATATATATATTCTCTTGCTGATAGTGCAACAGTGTATGTAGCCTTGATCTACTTGAGGAGGTTGATAGTGTCAGGTGGGGAACCAGAAGATAGGATACCACTTGATAAGTCTTGTCTCTGTCTCTTGATAATTGCAGTCTCCGTGGTGTAGTGGTAAGACACTCGCCTGGCGTTCCGCGAGCGCTATGTCATGGGTTCGTATCCTGGCCGGGGAGGATTTACTGGGCGCAATTCCTTAACTGTAGCCTCTGTTTAATGCAACAGTAAAATGTGTACTTGGATGAAAAAACGATTCTTCGCGGCAGGTGATCGTATTCCAGGGACCATAGGATTAAGGACTTGCCCGAAACGCTACGCGTACTAGTGGCTGTACAAGAATGTAACAACTCTTGTATATATCTCAAAAAAAAAAAAAAAAAAAAAAAAGCTGGTGATAGAGTTCTGATGGTGTTGGAGTGCAACCTGATTGTAATAGTATAGAGTATAGGATTCATTATTATTATACAGGCATACCTCAGTTTACGAGTTTAATTGGTTCCTGGAGACGCCTCGTATTCCGAAAACTCGCATTCCGAAGCTAATTTCCCCATAAGAAATAAAGGGAAATGAATTAATCCGTTCCTGACTACCCCAAAAACCCCACATCAAACTAAATTTTTATACCTAATTTACCTAATTCATCTAAATAAACCTACAAAACTATGTTCCAGTTATTACTTACCTTGCTGTCGAGTGCTGTAGGCGTATGGAAGATGGTGAGGAGGGGGGGAGGAGGAGAGGAGTTACTGTTTGGAAGGGGAGTCCCCTTCCATAATCACATCAGGCAGTGAGGACCTTTCTGGTGTGCTCTCCCTGGGACGTTTTATCTGAGTGCCACTAGGTCCTGGTTGAGGCTCACTGCTCGATTTCCTCACCACAAATCTGTCCATGGAAGCTTGCTTTTCCCTTCTTCGCAAGCTCTCTCTGTAGTAAGGCATCACATTGTCATTGAAAAGATTAAGACAATGGCCTACTACAGCTTTCTCTGGGTGAGTCTGTTCAACAGTTGTTTGAATCTCTTCCCACATCTGACACACCTTCTTAATTACTGCAGAAGGGACATTCGCTGGTGCTGCTGCCACCTCCTCCTCCACTGCAGAATCATCCGCTGCTGCGTTGGCTTGCTGTTCCTGTTGAAGGGCTAGGAGTTCTTCGGTGGTCAGTTCTTCGTTGTGTTCTTCCACCAACTCCTCCACATCATCACCATCCAATTCCAAGCCCATTTGCTGGCCTAGACTAACAATTTCCTCAACAATAGGCACATCATTTATAGGCTCAAACCCCTCAAAGTCTAGTTCTCTCACACATTCAGGCCACAATTTTCTCCAGCCAGAGATCAGGGTTCTTTGAGTCACTTCTTGCCAGGCTTTGTCAACAAGTTTTAAAGCACTAAAAATGTTAAAATGCTCTCTCCAGAACTCTTTGAGGGTGAGGTTTGTGGCTTCAGTCACTTCAAAACATTTCCGGAAAAGTGCCCTTTCATACAGTTTCTTAAAATTCGCTATGATTTTCTGGTCCATAGGCTGAATTAGAGGAGTGGTGTTAGGAGGAAGGAATTTAACTGTGAGGAATTTATTGTATCTAGGCAACAAATCATCTTCCAAGCCTGGAGGATGAGCAGGAGCATTGTCAAGGAGAAGCACGGCTTTGAGTGGCAATTGTTTCTCCTGCAGATATTTTTCTATGGCAGGGCACACCACTTCATTCACCCACTCCGAAAAAATAAGCCTAGTCACCCATGCTTTTTTATTAGACTTCCACATCACACACAAATGGGTTTTCTGCACTTTATACTGTTTGAAAACCCTTGGATTTTCAGAATGATACACTAGCAAGGGTTTAATTTTCAAATCGCCACTCGCATTTGAACACAGCACAAGCGTAAACCTATCTTTCATAGGTTTGTGTCCAGGCAAGGATTTTTCCTCCTTGGTAATGTATGTCCTCTTAGGCATTCTTTTCCAAAACAGTCCTGTTTCGTCACAATTACACACTTGTTGCGGTAGGTATCCCTCAGCCTCTGCAAACTCTTTTAATTCCTCAATAAATCGTCCAGCGGCTGGTTTGTCTGAGCTGGCTGCCTCCCCATGCCTTGTAACACTATGGATACCACTTCTCTTTCTAAATTTTTCAAACCAGCCCCTGCTTGCCTTAAACTCTTTCGTATCTGCATCACTCGTTGCAGGGGTATTCTTTAGAAGGTCTTCGTGCAACACCCTGGCTTTCTCACAGATGATGGCCTCCGAAACATTATCACCCCTCAACTCCTTGTCGTGTATCCAAATTAATAACAACTTTTCCACTTCTTCCAGTATTTGTGGTCTTTGTTTCGTCATTATTCTTACTCCTTTTGCCACTTTAGCACCCATAATCTCATTTTTCTTCTTAAGTATAGTGCATATTGTTGATGTGGCTTTGTTGTACTGCCTACAAAGTTCAACAACACGTGTACCGTTCTCATGCTTCCGAATGATCTCTTGTTTCTCCTCTATTGTCATCCTCACATGAGCTTTCTGGCCTTTATCCTTACCACTGGCTTTCTTGGGACCCATGGTGAGATATATAATAACAAATTGTATAGACAAATCACCAAAAATCCAACAAAACACTGAAAATCCGCGAGAAGAATTGATGTGGGGGTAGTCACTGAGCGCGAGACAATGGTAAACTGAGGGGCGGCGGGGCAGAGGGGCGACGATCGCCGAAGCACCACCCGCTAGGTCGGCCTGTACACGTATCAACAAACTCGCGTCCCGAGGTAACCCTCGCCTTCCGAGACAAATTTTTGGAGTAAATACTGCTCGTCTTCCGAAAAACTCGCATACAGGGACACTCGCATTCCGAGGTACCACTGTATGTGTGTATGTATTGTGTATGTGCTCTGTCCAGTAAATGTATTCCAATTTGCTGGTGTTTGCCCTTGTCCTAGTGAGGCTTCCCAGGAAATAGTAAAGGAAGAGAGAGAGAGAGAGAAAGAACCAAGAACCACCGCTGTGGACAAGGTAGGACGAAAACTAGTAAGTTAAAGGGGATTGAGGAGATCATATCACATAAGGAGAGAGTGGGGAGTCACAGGGGCTCGAGTGGGTGTGTGCATGTGACAACGAGGCTAAGTGTTGGAGCCTCATCCCCTAAATGTGTGATGTTGAGCCCCTCTCCAAGAGCCAGAAGCGCCTAGTGTGATCTCCTAGTGAAGTGTAAGCACTCTACCGAGTTGTGGGTTGGGTTGTCCGTAAAGGAGGAACACGACGACAACACCACCAACACCCACACTATAATAATATGTACACACTCTACACTGCCACACACTATATACATTCACCATCAACACACTCAGAACACCGCGAGTGTGAGCAGCCACACCCAGCCAGTCCTCCCTCACTCCAACATCTTACTCGCCAACATTGCTCCTCCCACCATACTGTTATTGTATTTATTACACAATTTACACATGTTATATATACCTATTTACACATGTTATATATACCTATCTACATGTTTTATTTACCAGAACTATGCAAGTAAGCCGGTATTGTGTCCAAACAGTATAGTGGCCACCATACACTGCATGACAAATCACACAGCAGACAGCAGACGACGCCACGATTACGACGTCACCTCCCTCACCAAAATAGCTCCTCACAACATACTCCTGGTGCTGTTATTACACTATTCTGCACACACTGTATATACCCATGTACATGTGTGTTCCCCATAGCGAATCACGAAGCTAGTACGGTGAGCAAAACAAGAGTGGCTGCCCCACAGTGAGGCTACCTCAATTCTCTTCCTTCCTCCCTCCATCACCAAAATTTCTCCTTCCTACGCACAACGCTCATTATAACCACAATCCTGGTCACTAATACCTGTAAATGAATAATTGACCACAAGTTTATTTTGAAAAGGAACCTAAAAAGTCGTTTGAAGATTCCTAGATGGACGAAATAATGCTGTGGTGCTGTGGCTAACACTGTGAACATCGTGAACAGCATTGAATCACTGATATTTGAACATTGTACCCAGTCATTATCACACTCGGGCTCTTCTATAATACTATCATGGCTAAATAAAACAGATTATATATATATTTTGACAATATTAGGCAATGCTGCGGTCACACGCTGAACAGCAGTGATGTGCGCTCATGCTGCAAGCGCCAGCCTTGGTTGCTCACTCACTACTGAGGCTCTGACACCCGGCAATGTGGACCATGATTTTTTTTTAAGATGGGGTCTGTTTACAAGAGCCCTGAGGAAGCTGATGTGAACCCCATGTAGCCGAGGGAGTTTTGAATGGAACGTGAAAAATAAAAACACCCGGGGGCGCGTTGCACACCCTAAGCCTGGGCCTGCAGGCGCGTTGCGCAGTTAAAGGGTTAAAGATCTCACAAGTATTTTAATATGAAATCTTCAAAAAAATCTTCATGGCATTGTGAACACACAACATTTCTCTATATATTATGAATTCGCTTATGTTTTAATAATGTAAATTTGGATGAAAAGTGTTTTGAACATTCTGAACACTGATATGGTTTTTCTCCAGTATGGCCTATTAAATGGCTAACAAGCTTATCTTTTTCATTAAAGTCTTTTAAACACACAGAACATTGATATGGTGTCTCTCCTGTATGACACTTTGAATGCCTTCCTAGCTTCCCTCTCTCAGAAAAAGACTTTAGACACACTAGACACTGATAGGATTTTACATCTGTGTGAATAGCTGCATGTCTTACCAAATTAGATTTTTCTTTAAAGGCTTTTAAACAAACCGAACATTGATAAGGTTTCTCTTCTGTATGAACTCGCATATGTCTTGCTAAGCTGCCTGCATGAAAAAATACTTTTAAACATTGTAAACACTGATATTGCTTTTCTCGATTATGAATTTTCATGTGTGTTACTAAAACAGATTTTTGAGTAAAGTCTTTCAGACATTCTGAACATTGATATGGTCTCTCTCCTGTATGAATTCTTGTATGGCTAACTAGTTTAGCTTTTTCATAAAAGCCTTTTGAACACTCTGAGCACTGATATGGTTTCTCCCCTGTATGCAATCTTGTATGATTTACTAGATTTGATCTTACTGAAAAGGATTTTGGACATTCTGAACACTGATATGGCTTTTCACCTGTATGAACTCTCATATGGGTTACTAAAGCACCTTTATCAGAAAAGCATTTTGAACATTCTGGGCATTTATGTGGCTTATCTCCTGTATGAGTTCTCATGTGTGTGTCAAGTGCAGTTTTTTGTTTAAAGTCCCTTAAACATTCTGAACACTGAAATGGTTTTTCTCCTGTATGAATTCGAATGTGTTTTACTAGATTTCCCTTTTCACTGAATCCTTTTGGACATTCTGTACACTGATAGGGTTTTTCTCCAGTATGAGTTCTTATGTGTGTGTCTAATGCAGACCTCTGTTTAAAGTTTTTTAGACATTCTGTACACTGATATGGTTTTTCTCCTGTATGAACTCTTTCATGGTATATTAAACTGGATTTTACTGAAAAGGCTTTAAAGCATACTAAACACTGATATGGCTTTTCTCCTGTATGAACTCTCGAGTGGATTACTAAAGCACCTTTATCAGAAAAATTCTTTTGACATTCTAAACACTGATATGGCTTCTCTCCTGTATGAGTTCTCATGTGAGAGTTAAGAGAAGACTTTTTTTTTAAGTCTTTTAAACATACTGGACAATGATATAGCAGTTCTCCTTTACACACTTTCATCTTTGTGAGCAGAGAAGACTTACACGTCACAACAACACAAAATGTTGAGGCAATGCCTCTTTAACTCTTGTGCATTAACTCTGAGTATAACACTGATATAACTTACATATACTTTATATGAAATTTAAACATCTAAAGTTAATCATTACTTTCAATTTTGTTAATGATTATGAATATTGACAGTTTGACCTTACATGTATAGTCTTGTGTATTGCAAAACAATAATATATTTTTAACATCTTTATATGATATACTACACATGAAAATATTCTAGTGAACAGATACTCAATATTAATATTTATGCTATGTATAAGCTCATATATGGCTTGTTATACATGGAAAGTTTATGACTAGTTAAACATGAAAAGTTTATGGCTTGTTATACATGGAAAGTTTATGACTAGTTAAACATGAAAACTTTATGGGTTGTTATACAAGGAAAGTTTATGACTTGTTATACATTGAAAGTTTATGGCTTGTTATACATTGAAAGTTTATGGCTTGTTATACATTGAAAGTTTATGGCTTGTTATACATTGAAAGTTTATGGCTTGTTATACATTGAAAGTTTATGGCTTGTTATACATGGAAAATTTATGGTTTGCTATACATGGAAAATTTATGGCATGTTATTCATGGGAAGGTTGATACATGAAAATTTTTAGGAGCATTGAATTTATGTACAAACTCTTAAGTGAGTTACCAAGAAAATTGAATTATTCTACAAGATGCAAAACCTTAACATGACTTCCCCACACTATAATTTACAGACATTCCAGATGAAAATATGGACAATTTATTTAGGAGCATTGAATGGTCATGTTGCACCTTGCTTCATTATGTGACATAGGACACATGACGTAAAATATTCACATTCCGGTCATTAAATTAAAATAATAATAATATATGAATCTATTGATAAAATTTGTGAATTTTTTTACTTTATAAATATTCAATTACATTTCTATTTTGCAGAGTGGTTAAGCAATTAATAGATTTCCATAAAACATCACACACAAATATTCAAAATTCAATATTCATATTCTGCATGATTATTGACTAATAACTTAACTATACTGGACTTAGGTATAAATAAATTATTTATTAATTTATTTCATAATGTTCGCAAACCGCTTATGCAACATTTCTGAGTAGGCACACTTTTGCTGCACTAAGGTGTAAATATGTCCACAGGCGTGTTGGTGTGTGTTTAGCTCTTGGGTACTGATTGACACATACAATGTATGCCACTTACCAGAAATTTTAAGCACTAGTTGCCAGGAGGGCAAGTGCAGATCTTCTGGCATATGGATGATCTGAAAAATTATAGAATAACATTAAAAGACATGAATAAACTAATATGAAACATCTGAGTTTTAATTAAATTTTTCCTGCCAGGATATTCAGATTCAACAATTTTTTTTGTATTATTATTTATACATACAAGAGTTGTTACATTCTTGTACAGCCACTAGTACGCGTAGCATTTCAGGCAGGTCCTTAACCCCTGAGCTGCTCCTGCAATTATAGCCTGCAACACACCCAGGTGCAAGAAATAAAAAAATAACAAAAAACCAGCATTGAATGTAGTTAAACGCCATTTTCTGGGTGAGTCCCAGAGGCTCCCCGGAGCTTTGCCAGGCTGATATGCTAATGTCAGACTTTGGCATCAGTCATGTGTATGGAGTTCTTAGGCCTACCGGGGACCACGGCCAAAACCGGGCCCCTTCAGAGAGGCAAGGGAGCAATGGCCTTTAGAAACCCCGGTGTGGTTGGAAGCATTCTATGTCTGCCACCGACCGGAAAAGGCACTCAGAAAGGTAAGCGCCTCAAAACAAACCCCTATTCTGGTTAAAATTGCTACCAAAAGCCGAACTAGTGGATAGAACTCCCCAACAGAAAACAAGCAAACTAGTGTAACGTCACACGTCACCGCGCCGCTGTCTGCGCAGCTCCCCCCCTCCCTGGGAGGGGGAAGGGGGAGCCCCAGACCCTTCACGCCGGTTACCCACACCTCAGTTCTGAGGCTGGATGTCAAAAATGCGAAAAAACTGCCGACCGGAGGGAGGGAAGGATGCCGGGAAGCCTCCGGGACTCACCCAGAAAATGGCGTTTCATTACATTCAACGCTGGTTTTCTGGGGGGAGCCCCGTCAACTCCCTGGAGCTAAGTACCCACAGATTGAAAAAGAGGGACTTACCCGGGAGGCGGTGGTCTCTCACTCCTGAACTCGAAGTTGAGACAACTGGCTGCAACCTCCACACAAAGCAACACAGGCCCGATGGGGCCCAGTGACATTCACGAGGTAACAAGCAGCCAGGACCCTGTTCGACCGCCAAAAACCCCGCGCCCGAATATCAGACAAGACATATTCCCAAAGACGGCAGCAAGAGCCGCGAACTTACGGGCGTCATGGGCACGGGGATAGACCGCAGGCTGGCTGGACTTGATAACTCTGCGGACAACCTGGGAGAACCGAACCCGCGAACAGGGAAGAAGGGAAACTGGATCAACCCAAAGCGCGTCCCCGGACACAGAAGCCGTGGCGTGCAAATAACGGCGAAGCACCGCAACTGGACACAAAACATGATGCACCCCCGGCCTGACCAACCAAGCATCAACCACCCATGGACCCCTCTGGAACGCAGCAGTCTCATTCTTCACCAGAAAAGGAGACAGCTGCAAGCGAACAAAACAATCTCCAAGACCAAAAGAGCAGAAACCCCTGCGCTGGAGGAGAGCATGAAGCTCCCCTACCCGACCCCCAGAGGCTAATGCCAACAAGAAAAGAGCCTTGGAGAAACAATCCCGGACCGAAGGGGCCACAACGAAACGAGGAGACGAAAGGTAAGCGAGCACTCTGTCCAAAGACCAGGATGGCTCAGGCGGCGCATGAGCAGGCCGGAGGTGAAACAAGGCATGAGACAGCTTGCGAAACAGCGCAGACATAACATTGATATCGAAGGCAAGCTGAAGCGGCTCCGCCAGCGGCGCACGATACGAGGCGACAGTGTTAGGCATATGACGGTCCTTAACCCTTAAATGGCGCATAGCTATACAGTGCTTCCTCAGACTAACGAACCCCGCTCTATCGAATTCCCGGAAGAGCCGAACAAATTGAATTCGGTTCCAAATGTTCAGTGGAACATACAAATGTTCGATTAAGTGAGGAATGTTCGTCCAAGCGGTCACTGAGGCCGAGCGTCAGAGCTGGCTGTCATCAACTATGATTCGCCAGAGTGTAAACAGTTATGTAGTGTTTTATTATCCCTACCCATAGTTTCTAGGGAGAAATGGTGATAAAAATGGTGATAAAATGGTGTCAGGGGGGCATTGGTGAGAGAGTTGTTGTCAGGAGGCAACACATGCTCCCCCGCCCCCACCCTCCTTCCTCCACCTGACCACAGAGACCACTCACTCTCCTCTCGTTGTCAGATGCCAAGAGTCAATTTAATGATAATTATCGCATTATCTACACTGAAAATAGCCTTTTTATTAGAAAAATGTCATATTGGAGCAATAATAATTGTGAAAATTGTAATATATACAGTACATATTTTAAACAGTTTGAACACATTTCCTTTTCACAGAATTTTTAATACAATTGGGGTGTAGATAACAGCTGGCATTGTGTGGCCGGCCGGTCGCTCCCTGAGCCATTGGGGGGGTGGTTTCCTGGATCCCTCCCTCCCTCCCTCCTCTAACAGCCTACGTACTGTACTAATATCTATTTAGAATAAATTTTGAGGAGGCCAATAAAACAAGCACAGGTCGTGTGAACGTTAGGCCTTGGTGAGGTGGCTGGCATCATTTGTGGTGGTGTCAGGGGAGGCAGGTGGTGTCAGGGGAGGCAGGCGTGTCAGGGGAGGCAGGTGGTGTCAGGGGAGGCAGGTGGTGTCAGGGGAGGCAGGTGGTGTCAGGGGAGGCAGGCGGTGTCATGGGAGGCAGGTGGGGTCAGGGGAGGCAGGTGGTGTCAGGGGAGGCAGGTGGTGTCAGGGGAGGCAGGCGGTGTCATGGGAGGCAGGTGGGGTCAGGGGAGGCAGGTGGTGTCAGGGGAGGCAGGTGGTGTCAGGGGAGGCAGGTGGGGTCAAGGGAGGCAGGTGGGGTCAGGGGAGGCAGGCGGTGTCAGGGGAGGCAGGTGGTGGAAAGAGGCAGGTGGTGTCAGGGGAGGCAGGTGGGGTCAGGGGAGGCAGGCGGTGTCAGGGGAGGCAGGTGGGGTCAGGGGAGGCAGGTGGTGTTAGGGGTGGCAGGTGGGGTCAGGGGAGGCAGGCGGTGTCAGGGGAGGCAGGCGGGGTCAGGGGAGGCAGGCGGGGTCAGGGGAGGCAGGTGGGGTCAGGGGAGGCAGGTGATGTCAGGGGAGGCAGGTGGGGTCAGGGGAGGCAGGTGGGGTCAGGAGAGGCAGGTGGGGTCAGGGGAGGTAGGTGGGGTCAGGGGAGGCAGGTGGGGTCAGGGGAGGCAGGTGGGGTCAGGGGAGGCAGGTGGGGTCAGGGGAGGCAGGCGGTGTCAGGGGGAGGCAGGTGGTGGAAGGAGGCAGGTGGGGTCAGTGGTGGAAGGTGTTGTCAGGGGAGGTGGAAGTGGAGAGAGAAGGGTGGTGACCACGCATGGCTGCCAAACCTCTCATTCATACTCTATTATAAATCTCAATCTTAGCTGTAAAATATTTATGCCAAAATATGTTAATTTTCGTGTATTAATATACATTATTAATCATTAACACGTTTTATTGTTTCCTGAAGAAAACAATAGCTGACTTGGCATTGTGGTGTGTATGGCCGGGTACCTGGGGGTGGGGGGGGGGTCCTGGAGGTGTGAGAGGAGACCTGTCAACCCATCATTTTTTTTTGTCGGGAGAGTTGAGACGCTTCCAAGCCTGCTGCTTCAATACACGGTGTGGGTGGTGTGGTATGGTTTGGGTGGTGTGGTTGGGTGTGGGGGGATGATGTGGGTGGTGTGGGGTGTGTGGGGGATGATGTGGGTGGTGGTGTGGGGTGTGTGGGTGGTGGTGTGGGGAGTGTGGGTGGTGGGGGCGAATGGTGTTAGTGGTGTTGGGGATGGTGTGGGGGTGTGGGGGATGGTGTGGGTGGTGTGGGGGATGGTGTGGGTGGTGGTGTGGGGTGTGTGGGGGATGGTGTGGGTGGTGGTGTGGGGTGTGTGGGTGGTGGTGTGGGGTGTGTGGGTGGTGGTGTGGGGAGTGTGGGTGGTGGGGGCGAATGGTGTTAGTGGTGTGGGGAGTGTAGGTGGTGGGGGCGAATGGTGTTAGTGGTGTGGGGGATGGTGTGGGTGGTGTGGAGGATGGTGTGGGTGGTGTGGGGGATGGTGTGGGTGATGTGGGGGATGGTGTGGGTGGTGTGGGGGATGGTGTGGAGGATGGTGTGGGTGGTGTGGAGGATGGTGTAGGTGGTGTGGGGGATGGTGTGGATGGTGTGGGTGGTGTGGGGGATGGTGTGGGTGGTGTGGGGGATGGTGTGGGTGGTGTGGGGGATGGTGTGGGTGGTGTGGGGGATGGTGTGGGTGGTGTGGGGGATGGTGTGGGTGGTGTGGGGGATGGTGTGGGTGGTGTGGGGGATGGTGTGGGTGGTGTGGAGGATGGTGTGGGTGGTGTGGAGGATGGTGTGGGTGGTGTGGAGGATGGTGTGGGTGGTGTGGAGGATGGTGTGGGTGGTGTGGAGGATGGTGTGGGTGGTGTGGAGGATGGTGTGGGTGGTGTGGAGGATGGTGTGGGTGGTGTTGAGGATGGTGTGGGTGGTGTGGGGGATGGTGTGGGTGGTGTGGAGGATGGTGTGGGTGGTGTGGAGGATGGTGTGGGTGGTGTGGAGGATGGTGTGGGTGGTGTGGAGGATGGTGTGGGTGGTGTTGAGGATGGTGTGGGTGGTGTGGAGGATGGTGTGGGTGGTGTGGAGGATGGTGTGGGTGGTGTGGAGGATGGTGTGGGTGGTGTGGAGGATGGTGTGGGTGGTGTGGAGGATGGTGTGGGTGGTGTGGGGGATGGTGTGGAGGATGGTGTGGGTGGTGTGGAGGATGGTGTGAGTGGGGTGGGGGATGGTGTGAGTGGGGTGGGGGATGGTGATTCTCGCATCTCAGATTATTATTGACACCAAAAGAGCATGAAAGATATTATAATGAAGCACCACACAACATAGAAACAAACTAATGTGTCCTGGCATATGTTTAAAAAAAATAAAAATAAGAAGGTTGTTGGGGCCGGACGAATGGAACGAATCGGCTTCGCCCCATATAGTTCGTTCAAGTGAGGACACACTGTATACCATTTGACACCCACAGGCGCATAGCAAAAAAAAAAAAAAAAAAAAATTATTTTTTCTTCCTAACCTGTTAATTTGTGTTCACTGATCACGGGAAAAATAATAAAAAAATCGTAAATGGCATATATTGCCCGCTATAGGGCGGGGAAGTGTGACAAAAATCAGGCGCTGACTCAGCGTGCGTCCCCAGGCGGTCTGTTGATCGCCAGCTGTCAGGCCAGAGTTTCCACAAAGAGATAATTACCTAATTATTTCAATGTATCTGATTGATTTTTCGTAGTTTTTTTGCTGTAATATTATTCAATAGTGTGTAGTGTGATATATTTATATAATAAAATGAGTGAATCATCGCTGTACTCAAAAATATGGTGTGCGTATTGTTGATTCAATTATGTTCATCAAACAGTGAACAAATACTTTGTCGGTTATTACACTATATACACAGGTTATATATAAGTATCTGGATGTTTTGTTCACCATGACAAACCACTAAGTTGGTATGCTGAGTGGCAGTGGCAGTGGCAGGCAGTGACTGGCTGCCACTCCCTCCCTCACCTCACCTCACCTGCCTTGCCACCATTCTCCACCCACCATACTGTTTTTGCTTCTATATACAGACGTTATATATAAGTATTTACATGTTTTGTTCACCATAACTGTACATCTAAGCTTGTATGGTGAGTAAAGGCAGAGAGACGTAGCTACTCACACAGTCAGCTGGTGGCGGCCGCCATCAAGGCCAGACGCACTAATATTTCTCCTACAATACTGTTTGTGGTGTTATTACGCTATATACACACATTATATATAAATATCTACCTGTTTTATTCACCATACTTGTACAAGTAAACTGGTATGGTGCCCAAAGACCATCGTGGTCATCAGTAAACAACATGATAAGTCCTGCAGACGACGCTCCTCCCTCACCAAAATGGCGGCTCCCAACCTCCTACTCTCGCTGTTATCTCACACTATACACATGTTATATATAAGTATGTACATTTGTGTTCACCATAGCGAACCACTAAGCTGGTATGGTGAGTGCAGTCAATAAAAGGTGGCCACACACACTCAAAAGACAACGCCACCTTCCTCCCTCCCACAGCATTACTCCTCCCTCCATGGCGCACAGCGCTAAATATCACCACAATCCTGCTATTATCAGAACCGTGGTCAGTTTTATCACAGTCAGGGGTCTTCTGTAATAATATCATCACTACATAATAGCATGAACAAGTATATTATGGCATTTGTAGGCGATGCTGTGGTCACAAGCTGAACAGCAGTGCTGTGAGCTCATGCTGCGTGCGTCAGGCTTGGTAGCTCACTCAATACTGAGGCCCCTAACACCCTGGGGTTTGGCCCACGATTTTTTTTAAAAATGGCGTCTGTTTACAAGAGCCCTGATGAAGGTGTAGTGAACCCCGTGTATCCGCGGGCCATTTAAATCTTGCGTAGTACTCCAAAGCATCATATGATGCGATGCGCAATTTACTGCAAGTCGGTCAAAGCATCATATGATGCGATGCGCAATTTACTGCAAGTCGGTCAAAGCATCATATGATGCGATGCGCAATTGAAGGGTTAACCCTTAAACTGCGCAACACGTCATATGAAGTGTTGAGTAACTTGCTATACATTGCGCATCACGTCATATGACGTCATATGACGTGTTGGAGTACTACGCAAGATTTAAACGGCCCGCGGCTATACGGGGGTTTACCACACCTTCATCAGGGCTCTTGTAAACAGATGCCATTTTAAAAAAAAATTGTGGGCCAAACTCCCTGGTGTTAGGGGCCTCAGTATTGAGTGAGCTACCAAGCCTGACGCACGCAGCATGAGCTCACAGCACTGCTGTTCAGCTTGTGACCACAGCATCGCCTAAAAATGCCATAATATACTTGTTCATGCTATTATGTAGCGATGATATTATTACAGAAGACCCCTGACTGTGATAAAACTAACCAGGGTTCTGATAATAGCAGGATTGTGGTGATATTTAGCGCTGTGCGCCATGGAGGGAGGAGTAATGCAGTGGGAGGGAGGGTGGTGATGTCTTCTGACTGTGTGTGGCCACCTTTTATTGACTGCACTCACCATACCAGCTTAGTGGTTCGCTATGGTGAACACAAATGTAGATACTTATATATAACGTGTGTATAGAGGGTATAAACAGCAAGAGGAGTAGGTTGGGAGCTGCCATTTTGGTGAGGGTGGTGGCGTCATCTGCACAATTTATCATATTGTTTACTGGTTACCACGATGGTCTTTGGGCACCATACCAGTTTACTTGTACAAGTATGGTGAATAAAACAGGTAGATATTTATATATAATATGTGTATATAGCGTAATAACACCACAAACAGTATTGTTGGAGGAGAAATATTAGTGTGTCTGGCCTTGAGGGTGGCAGCCATCAGCTGACTGTGTGAGGTCCTACGTCTTTGTGCCTTTATTCACCATACAAGCTTAGATGTACAGTTATGGAGAACAAAACATGTAAATACTTATATATAACGTCTGTATATAAAAGCAAAACCAGTATGGTGGGTGGAGAATGGTGGTAAGTCAGGTGAGGTGAGGGAGGGAGTTGCAGCCAGTGGCGGGCTGCCACTGCCACTCAGCATACCAACTTAGTGGCTCATTATGGTGAACACGAATGTAGATACTTATATATAGCGTCTGTATATAGTGAATAAAAGCAAAAACAGTATTGTGGGAGGAGAATGTGGGTGAGTCAGGTGAGTTGGGGGATGGCGTGAGTAACTGGCTGGTACACGGCGGTCACTCCTTGTTACATTTTGACTCATAATAGCAACTTAGTGGTTCGTTACGGTGAACAAAACATGCAGATACTTATATATAACCTGTGTATATAGTGTAATAACCGACAAAGTATTTGTTCACTGTTTGATGAACATAATTGAATCAACAATACGCACACCATATTTTTGAGTACAGCGATGATTCACTCATTTTATTATATAAATATATCACACTACACACTATTGAATAATATTACAGCAAAAAACCAGCGTTGAATGTAATGAAACGCCATTTTCTGGGTGAGACCCGGAGGCTCCCTGGAGCTTTACCGGCTGATATGCTAATGTCAGACTTTGGCATCAGTCATGTGTATGGAGTTCTAGGGCCTACCGGGGACCACGAGCCAGAACCTGGTCCCCTCAGAGAGGCAAGGGGAGCAATGGCCTATAGAAACCCCCGTGTGGTTGGAAGCATTCTATGTCTGCCATCGACCGGGTCAAGCATCCAGAAAGGTAAGCATTCCAAAACAAACCCCTATTCTGGGGAAAATTGCTACCTAAAGCCGAACTAGTGGATAGAACTCTTCAACAGAAAACAAGGAAACTAGTATGACGTCATACGTCACCGCGCCACTGTCTGCGCAGCTCCCCCCTCCCCAGGAGGGGGAAGGGGGAGCCCCAGACCTACCACGCCGGCTATCCACCCATCAGTTCTGAGGCTGGATGTCAAAACACGCGAAAAACGCCGACCGGAGGGAGGGAGGGTTGCCGGGGAGCCTCCGGGTCTCACCCAGAAAATGGCGTTTCATTACATTCAACGCTGGTTTTCTGGGGGGAGCCCCGTCGGCTCCCCGGAGCTAACTACCCACAGAGGAAGGTCAAAGGGACAAAACCGGGAGGCGGACACCACGCACCCCCCAAGAAGGCGAGACAACCGGCAGCAAACGCCAACCCAAGGCGCCACAGCCCCGAAAATCCCGGGAACAGCAAGGCCCCTGCATGAACACCAAAAATCCATGCCCGAAAGACTGCAAGGCCACGTCGCCCAGACGGCAGCGAGAGCAGCGAAGCCACGAACACCACAGGCATGAGGGAAGAATACAGGCAGCTTAGCCGCAAGAACACGGCTGACCACCCGGGACACCATCACCCGCGAACCGGGAAGAACAGAACCGGATCAACGCAAAACGCGCTCCGGACCCAAACGCCGTGGCACGCAAACAACAGCGGAGGGCCGCCACTGAACACAAAAACGACACACCCCCGGCCCGACCAACGAAGCACCAACAAACCCTGGACCCCTCCAGAATGCAGCAGCCCCACCCCGCGCCAGAAAAGATGGAGACTGCTGCCACCAAACAACCAAAACACTAAAACCGAAGGAGCAAGAAAACTCAGCGAACCGACCCCCAGAGGCAAAGGCCCAAAGGAAAGAGCCGACGAAAAAACACACCGGAACCGAAGGGGCACTACCAACCGAGGAGAAGACCGAGCACGCTGACCAGAGACCAGGATGGTGCAAGCGGCGCACGAACAGGCCGGAGGTGAAACGACGCACAAGACAGCTGACTAACGGTGCAGAAGCAACACCAAGACCGAAAGCAAGCTGAAGCGGCTCCGCCTGCGCCGCACGAAAAGAGGCGACAGTATGTGGCAAGACGACGGCCCCCAACCCCCACGAGAAAACCAAGCCGAGAGTAAACCAAGCTAACAAGAGTAACCACCTAAGAAGGGACAGGAAAGGAAGGACCGCCAAAATACCCATACTGCCGCCAAGAGAAGCACGCAGGTGGGACACCTACCACGAAGCCACCCGACCACCAACCGGAGGCGAGACCACGAGGCAGAACATAAGCAGCCCCGACAAGGCCCCCCCGAGCCCAGGAAAAAGGCGGAGCCGCGAGAAGATCTCGGGCGCGACCACCGAAACCCAGGCGGCACAAGGAGATGGAACGTCTGCCGAACAGAAAAACTCCCCGAAGCATGCAAGCCCGCCAGGAGTTCAGAAACGACGGGTCCGACGCGAGACATCGCAAGAACCCCCCCCCCCCAAAAAAAAAAAAAAAAACAACAACCGGCAGGGCAAGCTAGGAAAACCAAAGAAGGCGAAAGGGTCGCCGCCAGAACAGGACCCGAACCAAGGGGCACGAACAACTGCAATAGACCGAGACAAAGAAGCACATCACAGGACACAGGCTGACCAACGCCTAAGAACACACGCAGAACATCCCTGCTGCAGAGGAGGCAGGAAGAAAGAGCAGAAGCACAAAAAACCCCAGGAGAACAACCAGGGGTGGACAATCAGGCAGGGACAAAAACCCCCACGCAATCCCCAGGCACATAACGGCAGCAAAGTGCCACTCCACAACCGGACACAGGAACAAGGACACGCCACCGTGAAACACGGTACCAATGCACACGTGCAGCAGCAGCAACAGGCACCACTGCAACATGCAACATGTAAATAGCAACTCCCCTCTGCAAAGGTAGAGAACGGAGCAGGCAGACCCCAGACAGGGCCAACGGAGACACGACAAAACCCTGCAGGCCCAGAAACCTGCACCAGGCGACCGACGGCGGAGAAAACCCCGCTCGATACCTGCTGGATGAGGTACTGGGAGCTCTTTTACACCTGAAGCCCGGCCCAAGGTCAGGCCAGACCGGCCAGAGGATGGCCCACCAGGCAGCTGCTAGGAGCAGTCCACCGGCCCACATACCCCCACAACCAGGACGGGCCGGAACTGCCATACGAAAACAGGCCAGTGCGCCCTGGAAGTACACGGACGAACCAGCAAGAAGGCTTATGCTCGCAAGTAGGTCGTGTAACAAGCACAGACCACTGATGGTAATACAGTGTTCCCCAAAAGTGCCAATAGCACCACTGCAATCCACTGGTACTATCCCGCAAGTTCTACCAGATAGGCGGGACCCAAGAGCCAGAGCTCAAATCCTGCAAGCACAGCCAGGAGCCTCACCAGTCGAGTACAGAACCAACCCTACAACCCCCACACCTCACAACATTAAAAAAGGAGGGTCCCCTGAATGACTCCAGCATGGGTTGGACATGCACATGAGGGGGACAGGAAGGGGTGATAAAGGGACAGTCACTGGTGTGCGAACGGTCTCAGTCGTACAAAAATATACCTAAATAAAGACAGGTATATAAACACCGTCGCATCCAGCGCCCGGCCAAAAGACGCCAGATCGCAGAAACTCACCTGGCGAATGGTGGCACGAACTTGACACGACTCAACCGTGCCCAGAAAACTTGGGAGCACCGCCAGGTGAAGACGCCAGAGCCGGACCCGCCGGAGAACAGGGAGAGGCGAAGGAGGCGGTCCACACCCATGACACAGGGAAAACAACGGTGTCTTCCCCACAACTGGGAACCAGGACACCCCCGGCGCGAAGGGGCACATACCGCAGCCAGGGAGAAGAACGAGAGGCGAAGCACTGTAGCAAAAAAGGGCGCAAAACCCCAGCACTGAAACACCGCCCAGACCAAAACAAACTCCACGGCGCATGCGCATAACACGCTGGCCGAACCTCACACCCTCCCTGCGGGAAGGCGCCAGCCAGGACTACTGCACGAGAAAAGGAGCCAAAAGAGGAAGCAGGAACAATAAAACTGGCCAAAGAAGCAAAGAGCCCAAAAAGGAACCCAACCGGGCGACAAGTAGCCCAACCGGGCGACAAGTAGCCCAACCGGGCGACAAGTAGCCCAACCGGGCGACAAGTAGCCCAACCGGGCGACAAGTAGCCCAACAGGGCGACAAGTAGCCCAACAGGGCGACAAGTAGCCCAACAGGGCGACAAGTAGCCCAACAGGGCGACAAGTAGCCCAACCGGGCGACAAGTAGCCCAACCGGGCGACAAGTAGCCCAACCGGGCGACAAGTAGCCCAACCGGGCGACAAGTAGCCCAACCGGGCGACAAGTAGCCCAACAGGGCGACAAGTAGCCCAACAGGGCGACAAGTAGCCCAACAGGGCGACAAGTAGCCCAACAGGGCGACAAGTAGCCCAACAGGGCGACAAGTAGCCCAACAGGGCGACAAGTAGCCCAACAGGGCGACAAGTAGCCCAACAGGGCGACAAGTAGCCCAACAGGGCGACAAGTAGCCCAACAGGGCGACAAGTAGCCCAACAGGGCGACAAGTAGCCCAACAGGGCGACAAGTAGCCCAACAGGGCGACAAGTAGCCCAACAGGGCGACAAGTAGCTCAACAGGGCGACAAGTAGCCCAACAGGGCGACAAGTACGAGGAGCCGACAGACGTTCCAATAATGCGGGAAGTAGCGAAAAACCTTCCCGTACCCTCGAGAACACAGAAGCCAACACTAGTCCCGAAGGCACACGAAGGCGCAGGTGCACCCGAGATCAGAAGTCACGCAGAACCCCATCGAACGGGGAAACATGACAAAAACACCGTCCCAAAAAGGGGGGGAGGAAACATCCACCCACAGGACGGAACCAACCGACTCAAAGGCCAAGGAACCGAGCCCGGGGAGGGGCCGATGTCCAACAGCACGTACGGCGAGTGGGGAGGAAAGACCCCACTCCGCGTAACCACAAGCCCCGCCTAGAGGGGGATAAAAAACCCCACGGGGTCTAACGGGGCCAAGGCCCCCCCAAGTCAGCCCCTCCCCAGCCCCGGGAACCTACACGACAGGCCCCGGGGCCGAGCCGTTCCCCCAAAGCTTCGGCCGTACCAGAAAACCGGGGCAGCCGTGAAAACACTAAGGAAGGGAACCCACTGGCAGACTCATACAACACGGCTGGAGGAACAGGCCCAAATGCCCCCGTCACTTCCCCGGAAGGGGAATTCCCCGAGACTGCCCGAGTCTCAACACCAACAAAAACCCCGCCCCGAACCTACAGACGGTAAGGAACCGGATGCAGGCAGGAAGGGTGAACCAGGGGAAAGACAAGGGGGCGTGGATGGAACCGAAGCAACCAACACCCCCAAGTGCCAAAACGAACTACAACGGGGCAGCCCCGGGGCTCCCGGGGAGGAAACCACGAGAACGTTGCCACCACCAAGGCTCAAGTGCAACGCCCCTGCTGCCCGCACCCGCTTTGTTATACAACTGGGGAACCGAGCCACAACGAGCAACCAAACTCGCAGGACTCTGGGTCGAAGGTGTCACCGACCCCACAGGCAGCAAACGGAGGCAAAACAGAGAGTCACCCAGAGACAAAAGGTGAGAGCAACCCTCAAACTCGCTGGAAGCGAGGGGCGGACTCTGGGGTCACATCCATGGGACCCACGCGCCCCCAGGGGTGTCCCAGGGTCCCGAGCGTTTACTTTAAGAGGACTCGCGCTCAGGTAATCCCAGGCAGGGTACTGCTAACCGGCACCCAAAGCTACCAAACAACTTTCTAAGAGCTGAACCCCCGGGACGTGTACACTCATGGGGACCTAGCAGGGGGTACCACCAGAAAATACTCAGAACACAAGGGACACAAGGGGCAAGAACGAAGGCAGACCCCCCCCCCCCCCACCAGGTAGATAAACAAAAAGAAAAAGAAAACCCCGCAAGAGGACAGCGTACCCAAGCGGAACAGAGCCGGCCGCTATGATTGGTAAAGACAAGCTGCACAGTACCCTGCGCCCCACCAGTGCAAACACTGCCCCTTACTCTAAGGCGAACAAGGGAGACAGAACACCCGAGCACACAAAGAGCGGCCGAAAACCAAGCAGTAAACGGCCAAGCAGGGGCAGGACCCAAGGAACTTGTGGAAGGTGGCCCCAAGCCCCAAGGGCAGTACTTACAGGGCACCTAGGGAAGGGAACCCTAGGCGCATGCAGCCCGAGTACTGGAGAATCACTCCCGGCTCACGCACCACCTAGAAAACAGACACCACACTCTAGGTACAGTGCTGAAACAACCACTGGAGCCGGAGCACATAACCGTTGCCTATAGCATCAGCCTCAGAACTGATGGGTGGATAGCCGGCGTGGTAGGTCTGGGGCTCCCCCTTCCCCCTCCCGGGGAGGGGGGAGCTGCGCAGACAGCGGCGCGGTGACGTATGACGTCATACTAGTTTCCTTGTTTTCTGTTGAAGAGTTCTATCCACTAGTTCGGCTTTAGGTAGCAATTTTCCCCAGAATAGGGGTTTGTTTTGGAATGCTTACCTTTCTGGATGCTTGACCCGGTCGATGGCAGACATAGAATGCTTCCAACCACACGGGGGTTTCTATAGGCCATTGCTCCCCTTGCCTCTCTGAGGGGACCAGGTTCTGGCTCGTGGTCCCCGGTAGGCCCTAGAACTCCATACACATGACTGATGCCAAAGTCTGACATTAGCATATCAGCCGGTAAAGCTCCGGGAAGCCGACGGGGCTCCCCCCAGAAAAACTATGAAAAATCAATCAGAGACATTGAAATAATTAGGTAATTACATCTTTGTGGCAACACCGGCCTGACAGCTGGCAAGCAACAGACCGCCTGGGACACACGCTGAGTCAGCGCCTGTTTTTTGCCAGACTTCCCTGCCCTATAGTGGGCAATATATGCCACTTACGATTTTTTTATTATTTTTCCCATGATCAGTGAACACAAATAAACAGGTTAGGAAGAAAAAATTTTTTTTTTGTTTTTTTTTCAAAATTACATGCGTCTGTGGGGAACAAAGGATATTATACCCCTAGCATGTTAAGGGTTAAACAACCAAGAGAGAAAGAACAAGACCACCCTAACGGACAAGTAACTAACACGCCAAAGGACTGCCAGGAAATTTCATACTGCCGCCGAGAAGAAGCCCTCAGGTGGGACACCAACAAAGAGGCCACCTGATCACCATAGAAATGATGATAGACTCAAGTCAAAAAAACCCAATCGCGAAGACTCGAGAAGATCGAACCAGCCATGTGACATACCGGCCCGATCTGCTGAAAGAGGCGGAGCCGCGGGAAAACCCTCGGGTTCGGACACCGAGTAAGCAGCGCCTGAAACCAAGGCTGGGCCGGCCACCAAGGGGCCAGAAAGACAACTCTCCCCTGGTAAGTCGCCAAGCGAGTCAGGACCTGGAGCAACAGCCAAACCGGGGGAAAGAGGTACAGGGACCCCCATCTCGACCAGTCCAGCCGAAAGACATCGACCCCGACGACCTCGTGATCGGGGAAGGATGCAGCATACACGGGAAGGCGCCGCGACCACGCCGACGCGAAGAGGTCCACCTCGGGGCGCCCGAACGTCTGGCAAAGCCAAGGGTAGGAATCGTCGTCGACCGTCCACTCCGTGGAGAGGGGGAACGAAGCGAGACAGGGCGTCGGCCAAGATGTTGGACACTCCCTGTACGTGAACCGCCAGGAGAGCCAAACCCAGAGAACTCAGCAGACAAGCCACCCGAAGCGACCAACCCCAAAAAGACAAGGACCACATCGAACCCCTGCGGTTCAGACAATGAACCACAGGAGAGCAGTCCGATTGGAGCCGAATCGTCGATCCGCGGGCGACCCGAATCCTCCTAAGAGCAAACCACACTGCTGTGAGCTCAATGGAAGGACAGATCCCAACGCCCCTGTCCAGCCTGGTGAGCACTGGTCACAAAGCCCCAGCCGAGAGACGACGCATCAGTGAACACATCGAGCGAGGGCCCGGGTAGGCACCAAGGCACTGAACCCCGAAAAACCCGAAGAGGAAGCCGGCGACGCAGCAGCCGACGCAAGACCCCCGGGGGTCGAACCCAGTGATCGCGAGAGAGGCGGAAGGGGCGACCCCGAAGGAACCAGAACAGCCGACGAAGCCAAACCAGACCCGGCGGGTAGACTAACATCGCGAAGTTCAGACTCCCGCACTGCCCCTCGAGCAACTGCCTTGTGACCCGAGGGCCCACCAGAAATAGACGAAGACAGGACCGCAGCCGCAGGAGAGACTCCAGAGGGAGAGACAAGAAGGCGGTCCGAGAGTCCCAAACGAGACCCAGCCAAGTCCAATCCTGAGAGGGGACCAGATGGGACTTCCTCCAGTTCATAAGGAACCCAAACCCAGCGAGCTGGGAAAGAACCAAATCCCTGGCAAGCAAGCAAGCCGACCGGCTGGGAGCCCAAACCAGCCAGTCGTCGAAGTAGGCCAACACCCGAACACCTAAGAGATGCAAACAGGCCACCGCGACCTGCGTAAGGCGCGTGAACACGCAAGGTACCAGGTTCAACCCGAATGGGAGACAATGAAAGCGGTAACTCAGATGCCCCACAACAAAACCGAGCCAGTCCCTGAATCGCAGATGAATCGGGATATGCCAATAAGCATCCCGGAGGTCCAGGGACACCATCCAAGCGCCCCTGAGACAGCGTAGTCATCCGAAAGGAGGGGCAATGCACCCAGGGGTTCAGACAGGACAAGTCCAGAATGAACCACAGGCGCGCCAATAACGGCGAAGCGCCACAACTGGATACAAAACATGATGCACCCCCGGCCATACCAACCAAGCATCAACCACCCAGTCCCAGTCCCGTTTTGGGACCAAAAACAGACGGGAAACCCATCTGAGAGATGACGTCGTTTTGACGACGCCCAAGCGAACTCACTCCAAGATGACCTGACAGCGCAGGGAAAGAGACCTGTCCTGCCAGCCCCGACCCTCCCAAGAGGGGAGGGGGGGGCCACCCAACGCCACCGCAGGCCGACAGACATGACCCGAAACGCCCACGAATCGTGGGATGACCAGGCATAGGCGAACAGCGCAAGCCGCCCCCCCATCGCCCCATCAACGGGGCAAACCGCAAAAGGGCCGGCATCCCTTACGAGACCCTGAACCCCGCACAGAGCAAACACCGCACCGACCAGATGAGGGCGGGTCCGAAGCAGGAGCCAAACCCGAACCTGACACCAGTAGCCTACCACGACGAGAGGAACCCCGAGCCCTGGCACGACCCTTCCGGGAAGACCCACCCCGGGAACCCCGGAAAACCAGCAAGTCCAACATCGGACGACAAGCCGACGACGCAGCCTGAATAAACTGCGCCACGGCCGACTCCTCAAACAGAAGAGGACAAAGAGGCGACGACAGCCTAAGAGCCAGAGCCCAAGCAGATACCACAGAGGAACCCACCACCGCCTCCCGACACGCGAAATGGGAAGCATAAAACAGGGAAACCGCATCCCGCAAAATCAGCGTGAAAAGTTTCAACAAGGCAGTTGACGAACGTGCTGCCGTGGACAAGGCGCCAGACCCCGGGACGGACCCAAGCGTCCTCACATTCTCCATGAGCCAATCCGAGGACAGCTCCAGGAGGGAAAAGAACTGCAAGGCCGAAGCCAAAAGACCCTGGGAGCGCAAGTCCTCCGCTACGAGCGCCGCCAAAAGGGTGGGAACCTGCACATGGAGCTGAATAATGCCCACATCGCGGGGAAGGCAGGGGCAAACAAGCACTCATTCAGGTATTCAAGATCACCCCCCCCCCCCCCAGGAAAACCTAAATCACCGTGGAAGCTTCCTGCTACTCCAGCGTGCGGGAACGACAGAAGGAATACCAGGAATTCAGAGCAAATAAAGGGCAGTCCGCTAGCCAGGAAGACTCTGGAACCTCGTAACAGAGCCAGAAAGGGAACGAAGTCCCAAACCTGAACTCGGACGGATCCATTTCCGAGGCATAATCCGGGTCACACAGGAGGTAAGTTGAAAGGGCTGCCTGCACCACACCAGGTTGGATGCGATAAGCCGAAAACCTCCGGAAAGACGGAACTGACGTACCCGGGAGAACACGGAACCAAACCCAGGGAGGGGCTGACACCAAATCCAACTCGTACGCAGAGGAGGGAAAAGAAAACCCCACACCCTGTAACAACAAGCCCCATTCAGAGGGAAGAAAAACCCAGACAGGGTCCAGCGGGGCCCAAGGCCCCCAAGTCAGTCCCTCCCCAGCCTCGAGGTCCTTCACAGCAGGACCTGGGGCCGAGTCCTCTCCCCAAGCCCCGACCCCACAAGACAAGGACGGAGCAGCCGTAGAAGCAGGAAGAAAGGGGGCCTACTGGTCAGACCCAGAAGCTTCAGCCGGGAGACAAGACTCGAATGCCTCTGCCGCCCCCCCAGAAGGGGCATCCCCCCCGAAGCTGCCCGAGTTTCGAAATCAAGTAACGCCTGCTCCGACTCCGAAACCCTCAGACGTTATAGGGCCGGAAGCAGGAGGGGGGGGGGGGGGGCCAGAACGAACAGAAGGGGAAGGACGAGGAGGTGCGGACTGAACCAGGATCGAAGCGACCCCCAGTTCCAAGTCCGGGTCTCGAAAAGCAAAGCGGGGCAGCCGCTGGGCATCCGGGTGAGCAACCAACTGAGTGCGTTGCAACAGACGAAACCTAGACTGCAACGCACGCGCCGCCTGTACCCGAATAGAATCATCAGAGGATTGAGTAAATTGAGTCATAAGCAAGCAGCAACACTCACAGGACTCAGGGTCGAAAGTATCACCGACCCAACAGGCAGCGTGGCAGAGGCAAAAACAATGAGGGTCACCCTGAGACAAGGGAACCGAGCAACCCTCAAACTCGCACACAGCGAGTGGGGACTCCGGGGTCACATCCATCAGACCCATGGACCCCCTAGGGGATTCCCAGGGTCCTGAGCGTTTACTTTAAGAGGACTCGCGCTCAGGTAGTTCCAGGCAGGACGCTGCTAACCGGCGCCCATAACTACCAAGCGAACTTCTATAGCTGTACCCCAGGGACGTGTACATTCACAGGGACCTAGCAGGGGGCGCCACCGAGGAGAACCGTCATGGTGGAGGCACAACCAGTGAGTGTCACCCTGAGACAAGGGAACAGATCAACCATCAAACTCGCAATACGCGAGGAGAGGACTCCGGGGACACATCCATAGGACTACGGATATAAAATATTGGAAAAAATAATTAGAACTAAATGGGTAGAACACCTGGAGACAGACAGTATGGTTTTCGATCTGAAAGATCCTGTGTATCAAATTTACTCAGTTTCTATGATCGAGCAACAGAGATATTACAAGAAAGAGATGGTTGGGTTGACTGCATCTATCTGGACCTAAAAAAGGCTTTCGACAGAGTTCCACGTAAGAGGTTGTTCTGGAAACTGGAAAATATTGGAGGGGTGACAGGTAAGCTTCTAACATGGATGAAAAATTTTCTGACTGATAGAAAAATGAGGGCAGTGATCAGAGGCAATGTATCGGACTGGAGAAATGTCACAAGTGGGGTACCACAGGGTTCAGTTCTTGCACCAGTGATGTTTATTGTCTACATAAATGATCTACCAGTTGGTATACAGAATTATATGAACATGTTTGCTGATGATGCTAAGATAATAGGAAGGATAAGAAACTTAGATGATTGTCATGCCCTTCAAGATGACCTGTACAAAATAAGTATATGGAGCACCACTTGGCAAATGGAATTTAATGTTAATAAATGCCATGTTATGGAATGTGGAATAGGAGAACACAGACCTCACACAACCTATATATTATGTGAGAAATCTTTAAAGAATTCTGATAAAGAGAGAGATCTAGGGGTGGTTCTAGATAGAAAACTATCACCTGAGGACCATAAAGAATATTGTGCGAGGAGCCTATGCCACGCTTTCTAACTTCAGAATTGCTTTTAAATACATGGATGGCGATATACTAAAGAAATTGTTCACAACTTTTGTTAGGCCAAAGCTAGAATATGCAGCGGTTGTGTGGTGCCCATATCTTAAGAAGCACATCAACAAACTGGAAAAGGTGCAAAGACATGCTACTAAGTGGCTCCCAGAACTGAAGGGCAAGAGCTACGAGGAGAGGTTAGAGGCATTAAACATGCCAAAACTAGAAGACAGAAGAAAAAGAGGTGATATGATCACTACATACAAAATAGTAACAGGAATTGATAAAATCGATAGGGAAGATTTCCTGAGACCTGGAACTTTAAGAACAAGAGGTCATAGACTTAAACTAGCTAAACACAGATGCTGAAGAATTATAAGAAAATTCACTTTTGCAAACAGAGTGGTAGACAGTTGGAACAAGTTAGGTGAGAAGGTGGTGGAGGCCAAGACCGTCAGTACAGTAGTTTCAAAGCGTTATATGATAAAAAGTGCTGGGAAGACGGGACACCACAAGCATACCTCTTATCCTGTAATTACACTTAGGTAATTACGGAGCCCCCATGGGTTTTTCAGGGCCCTTAGCCGTGGGTACATGCTAAGGGAAGCCCAGGCAGGGCACCGCGAACCGGCACCCATGTCTACCAAACAAACTTCTAAAAGCCGGACCCCCCGGGACGTGTCCACTCACGGGGGCCAAGCGGGGAGAACCACCAACAGAAAATATCTAAATAAAAACACCTAGAACAATAAAACAAAAACAAAAGAAAAACCCCGCAAGAGGACAACGTACCCAGGCAGAACAGAGCCGACCGCTGTTAATGGTGAAAACTAGCTGTGCAGTACCCCACGCCCCTACCAGTGACGAAAACTACCACCTACCCAGAGACAAACCAGGGCAACAAAACCCCAGCCGACTCCAAGGGCGGGCCAGTACCGAGCAGTAAAGGACACAACGGAGGTAGAACCCAAGGTGACTTGTGGAAGGTGGCCCCAAGCCCCAAGGGAAGTACTTGCAGGGCACCTAGGGAAGAAAGCCCCTAGGCGCATGCAGCCCGAGTACCGTGAAATCTCACTCCTGGCCCACACCCCACCGGTAGAGACAGTCCACACCACATAGCACAGAACTGAAACAAAAACCGGAGCCAGAGGCACTCGACCGACCAGTAATTCCATCAACCAAGAACTGCTAGTTGGATCGCTAGCATGGATGGTCTGGGGTTACCCCCCCCCTTCCCCCTCCTGGGGAGAGGGGGGGGGGTTGCGCAAACGGCGGTGCGGCGACGTAATGACGTCATGCTAGTTTGATAATTGTGTTTGGGGAGTTCTGTCCACTCGTTCGGCTTTGGTAGCAATAATTTCACCAGAATAGGGGTTTGTTTTGGGGTGCCTACCTTTCTGGGTGCCTACCATCCCGGTCGATGGCAGACATAGAATGCTCCCAACCACAGGGGGGGGGGGGGGGGGGGTTATATAGGCCATTGCTCCTCGTGCCACTCTGAGGGGGGCCAGGTTCTGGCTTGTGGTTCCCGGTAGGCAAGAACTCCAAGTACTTTGATGCCAGAAAGTTATACATATCCATTCAGCCTGGATACTCAAGGGAGCCAACGGGGCTCCCCCCAGAAAATATTTTGTCTTATGAAGGTGTTCATTTGTGTTCCCTGATCACGGAAAAAATAATAAAAAAAAAAATCGTAAGTAGCATAATTTGGCCGCAAAATGGCGGAGAAGTCTCCCGGAGCTAATTACCCAAAGCCAAGGACAAAAGAGGGATAAACCCAGGAGGCGGAAAACATGCATGCAAACCCAAAAGCAAGACAACTGGCAACACCAAAAGACCCCGTGGATGACCCGGGAGACCTGAACCCTGGAACAGGGACAAAGGGAACCCGGGTCGACCCAAAGCACGTCCAGGGGCCACAGAGGCCGGGGCACGCAGGTAACAGCTAAGAGCCACAACCAGACACAAGAAGATGTACCCCCGGCCAACTAACCAAGCAACAAAGACCCCAGGGACCCTCCCCCCCCCGGAAAACAGTCGTCCCAACCTCGCCAGAAAAATCGCGACGGCCGCAAACAAACACACCGACAACTAGAACCCAAAGAAGCAGAAACCCTCGAGAAGCAAACCTGAACTGAAGGGGCCACAACAAACCGAGGGGAATAGAGAGAAAGTAGCACCCTGTCTGAGACCAGAACTGCTCAGGCAGCACATGAGCAGGCATGAGGTGAACAATGCCCGAGACAGCTCGCGAAAAAGTGCAGAATGAACATCAAAACCGAATGCAACCCGTAGCGGCTCCGCCAGTGTCGCATGAGACAAGGCGACAAAATGTGGCAAGGCAGCAGTATGTGGCAAGCCAATGGTCTGGAAACTCCACGAGATAAGGACAAGACCACGGCAACAAAAAGCACAGTATACCTATGAAGAGATAAAAAAAAAAAACCAGCGTTGAATGTAATGAAACGCCATTTTCTGGGTGAGTCCCGGAGGCTCCCCGGAGCTATCCCAGGCTGATATGCTAATGTCAGACTTTGGCATCAGTCATGTGTATGGAGTTCTTAGGCCTACCGGGGACCACGGACAGAACCGGGCCCCCTCAGAGAGGCAAGGGGAGCAATGGCCTATAGAAGCCCCCGTGTAGTTGGAAGCATTCTATGTCTGCCATCGACCGGAACAGGCACCCAGAAAGGTAAGCGCCCCAAAACAAACCCCTATTCTGGTTAAAATTGCTACCTAAAACCGAACTAGTGGATAGAACTCCCCAACCGAAAACAAGCAAACTAGTGTGACGTCACACACTGCCGCGCCGCTGTCTGCGCAGCTCCCCCCTCCCCGGGAGGGGGAAGGGAGAGCCCCAGACCCCCCGCGCCGGCTACCCACACACCTCAGTTCTTGAGGCTGGATGTCAAAAACGCGAAAAACCGCCGACCGGAGGGAGGGAGGGATGCCGGGGAGCCTCCGGGACTCACCCAGAAAATGGCGTTTCATTACATTCAACGCTGGTTTTCTGGGGGGAGCCCCGTCGGCTCCCCGGAGCTAACTACCCACAGACAGAAAAAGAGGGACTTACCCGGGAGGCGGTCGTCGCTCACCCCTCAACTCGAAGCCGAGACAACTGGCTGCAACCGCCGACCCAAAGCAACACAGGCCCGACGAGGCCCAGGGACATTCACAAGGTAACGAGCAGCCAGGACCCTGTTCGACCGCCAAAATCCCCGCGCCCGAATATCAGACCAAGACATATTCCCAAAGACGGCAGCAAGAGCCGCGAACTTACGAACGTCATGGGCACGGGGATAGACCGCAGGCTGGCTGGACCTAATAACCCTGCGGACGACCTGAGAGACCCGAACCCGCGAACAGGGAAGAAGGGAAACCGGATCAACCCACAGCGCGTCCCCGGACACAGAAGCTGTGGCGCGCAAATAACGGCGAAGCGCCGCAACCGGACACAAAACATGATGCACCCCCGGCCTGACCAACCAAGCATCAACCACCCATGGACCCCTCCGGAACGCAGCAGTCTCATTCTTCGCCAGAAAAGAAGGAGATGGCTGCAAACGAACAAAACTATCACCACGACCAAAAGAGCAGAAACCCCTGCGCCGGAGGAGAGCATGAAGCTCCCCTACCCGACCCCCAGAGGCCAAAGCCAACAAGAAAAGTGCCTTGGAAAAACAATCCTGGACCGAAGGGGCCACAACGAAACGAGGAGATGAAAGGAAAGCGAGCACTCTGTCCAAAGACCAGGACGGCTCAGGCGACGCATAAGCAGGCCGGAGGTGAAACAATGCACGAGACAGCTTGCGAAACGGCGCAGACGTAACATCGATACCGAAAGCAAGCTGAAGCGGCTCCGCCAGCGCCGCACGATACGAAGCGACAGTGTTAGGCATAAGATGACGGTCCTGAAACAACCACGAGAGGAAGGACAAGACCACCCGAACAGACAAGGAGCTAAGACGACGAAGACGCAAAAAGAAACGGAAGGACCGCCAGGAAACTTCATACTGCCGCCGAGAAGAAGCCCTCAGGTGGGACACCAACAAGGAGGCCACCTGATCACCATAGAGATGATGATAGACTCGAGTCAAAAAAACCATACGCGAAGACTCGAGGAGAAGATCGAACCAGCTACGTGACGTACCGGCCCGATCTGCTGAAAGAGGCGGAGCCGCGGGAAAACCCTCGGGTTCGGACACCGAGCAACCAGCGCCTGAAACCAAGGCTGGGCCGGCCACCAAGGGGCCAGAAGGACAACTCTCCCCCGGTAAGTCTCTAAGCGAGTCAGGACCTGGAGCAACAGCCGAACCGGGGGAAAGAGGTACAGGAACCCCCACCTCGACCAGTCGAGCCGAAAGGCATCGACCCCGACGGCCTCGCAATCGGGGAAGGGCGCCGTATAAACTGGAAGACGCCGCGACCACGCCGACGCGAAGAGGTCCACCTCGGGGCGCCCGAACGTCTGGCAAAGCCAACGGAAGGACTCGTCGTCGACCGTCCACTCCGTGGAGAGGGGAACGAAGCGAGACAGGGCGTCGGCCAAGACGTTGGACACGCCCCGTACGTGAACCGCCAGGAGAGCCAAACCCCGAGAACTCAGCAGACGAGTCACCCGAAGCGACCAACCCCAAAGAGACAAGGACCGCATCGAACCCCCGCGGTTCAGGCAATGAACCACCGGAGAGCAGTCCGAATGGAGCCGAATCGTCGATCCGCGGGCCACCCGAATCCTCCCCAGAGCAAACCACACTGCCGCGACCTCCCGCACCGTACTGTGAGCTCGACGGAAGGACGGATCCCAACGCCCCTGGCCGGCCTGGTGAGCACTGGTCACAAAACCCCAGCCGAGAGACGACGCATCCGTGTACACATCGAGCGAGGGCTCAGGTAGGCGCCAAGGCACTGAACCCCGAAAAACCCGAAGAGGAAGCCGGTGACGCAGCAACCGACGCAAGTCCCCCGGGGGTCGAACTCTGCGATCGCGAGAGAGGCGGAAGGGGGAACCCCGAAGGAACCAGAACAGCCGTCGAAGCCAAACCCGACCCGGCGGGTAGACCACCATCGCGAAGTTCAGGCTCCCGCACAGCCCCTCGAGCAACCGCCGGGTGACCCGAAGGCCCTCCAGAAACAGACGAAGGTGGGACCGCAGCCGCAGGAGAGACTCCGGAGGGAGAGACAAGGAGGCGGTTCGAGAGTCCCACACGAGACCCAGCCAAGTCCGAACCTGAGAGGGAACCAGATGGGACTTCCTCCAGTTCACCAAGAACCCGAACCCGGCGAGCTGGGAAAGAACCAAATCATTGGCTAGCAAGCAAGCTGACTGGCTGGGAGCCCAAACCAGCCAGTCGTCGAGGTAGGCCAACACCCGAACACCTAGGAGACGCAAACGAGCCACCACAACCCGTGTAAGGCGTGTGAACACGCGAGGTGCCAGGTTCAACCCGAACGGGAGACAACGAAAGCGGTAACTCAGACGCCCCACTACAAAACCGAGCCAGTCCCTGAACCGCGGATGAATCGGGACATGCCAATAAGCGTCCCGGAGGTCCAGGGACACCATCCAAGCTCCCGGCTCCAAGAGGAGCCGAACCTGAGACAGCGTAGTCATCCGAAAGGAGGGGCAATGAACCCAGGGGTTCAGACGGGACAAGTCCAGAATGAACCGCAGGTCCGCGCAGTCCCGTTTCGGAACCGGAAACAGACGGGAAACCCATCTGAGGGACGACGTCGTTTCGACGACGCCCAAGCGTACCCACTCCAAGACGACTCGACAGAGCGCAGGGGAAGAAGCCTGCCCTGCCAGCCCCGACCCCCCAAAGGGGGGAGGGGCCACCCAACGCCACCGCAGGCCGCGAGACACGACCCGAAAGGCCCACGAATCGTGGGACCAGGCGCGGGCGAACAGCGCAAGCCGCCCCCCCATCGCCCCGTCAAAGGGGCAAACCGCGAAAGGGCCGGCGACCCTTACGAGACCCAGAACCCCGCACAGCGCGAACACCGCGCCGACCAGACGAGGGAGGGTCCGCAGGAGGAGCCAACCCCAAACCTGACACCAGAGGCCTACCACGACGAGAGGAACCCCGAGCCCTGGCACGACCTTTCCGGGAAGACCCACCCCGGGACCCCCGGAAAACCAACAAGTCCGACATCGGACGACAAGCCGCCGACGCAGCCTGAATAAACTGCGCCACAGCCGACTCCCCAAACAGGAGAGGACAAAAAGGTGAAGAACGCCTAAGAGCCAGAGCCCAAGCAGATTCCACGCAGGAACCCAGCACCGCCTGCCGACACGCGAGACGGGAAGCATAGAACAGGGAAACCGCATCCCGCAAAATCGGCGTGAACAGCTTCAACAAGGCAGCCGACGAACGCGCAGCCGAGGACAAGGTGCCGGACCCCGGGACTGACCCAAGCGTCCCCACATCCTCCACGAGCCAATCCGAAGACAGCTCCAGGAGGGAAAAGAACCGCAAGGCCGAACACAAAAGGCCCCGAGCGCGCAAGTCCTCCGCCACAAGCGCCGCCGAAAGGGAGGGAACCTGCACATGGAGCTGAATAACGCCCACATCGCGGGGAAGGGCAGGGGCAAACAAGCACTCATTCAGGTACTCAAGTTCACCCCCCAGGAAAACCTGAAGCACCGTGGAAGCTTCCCGCCACTCCAGCGTGCGGGAACGACAGAAAGAATGCCAGGAATCCAGACCAAACAAGGGGCAGTCTGCTAGCCAGGACGACTCCGGAACCTCGTAACGGAGCCAGAAAGGGAACGAAGTCCCAAACCTGAACGTGGACGGATCCATTTCCGAGGCATAATCCGGGTCACGCAGGAGGTAAGCTGCAAAGGCCGCTCGCACCACACCAGGTTGGATGCGATAAGCCGAAAACCTCCGGAAGGACGGAACCGACGTACCCGGGGGAACACGGAACCGTACCCGGGGAGGGGCCGACACCAAATCCAACTCGTACGCAGAGGGGGGGAAAGAAAACCCCACTCCTTGTAACAATAAGCCCCGCTCAGTGGGAAGAAAAACCCAGGCGGGGTCCAGCGGGGCCCAAGGCCCCCAAGTCAGCCCCTCCCCAGCCTCGAGGTCCGTCACCACAGGACCCGAGGCCGAGTCCTCTCCCCAAGCCCCGACCCCACAAGACAAGGACGGAGCAGCCGGAAAAGCTGGAGGAAGGGGGGCCCACTGGTCAGACCCTGAAGCTTCGGCCGGGAGACAAGACTCGAATGCCTCTGCCACCCCCCCGGAAGGGGCAACCCCCGAAGCTGCCCGAGTCTCGAGATCAAGTAACCCCTGCTCCGACCCCGAAACCCTCAGACGCTTCGGGGCCGGAAGCAGGGGCGGGGGACCAGAACGAACAGAAGGGGAAGGACGAGGAGGTGCGGACTGAACCAGGATCGAAGCGACCCCCACCCCCAAGTCCGGGTCTCGAAAAGCAAAGCGGGGCAGCCCCGGGGCATCCGGGGAAGCAACCAACCGAGCGCGTTGCAACAGACGAAACCTAGACTGCAACGCACGTGCCGCCTGTACCCGAATAGAATCATCAGAGGATTGGGTAAATTGAGTCACAAGCAAGCAGCAACAGTCACAGGACTCAGGGTCGAAAGTATCACCGACCCAACAGGCAGCGTGGCAGAGGCAAAAACAATGAGGGTCACCCTGAGACAAGGGGACCGAGCAACCCTCAAACTCGCACACAGCGAGTGGGGACTCCGGGGTCACATCCATCGGACCCACGCGCCCCCTAGGGGATTCCCAGGGTCCTGAGCGTTTACTTTAAGAGGACTCGCGCTCAGGTAGTCCCAGGCAGGGTGCTGCAAACCGGCGCCCAAAACTACCAAGCAAACTTCTAAAGCTGAACCCCAGGGACGTGTACACTCACGGGGACCTAGCAGGGGGCGCCACCGAGGAGAACAGTGGAAGGGCAAAAACAAACTGAATAAAATGACAGAACCCCCCACCAGGCAAAAAGAAAAAGAAAAACAAAACCCCGCAAGAGGACAGCGAACCCCAAGGAACAGAGCCGGCCGCGATGTCGGGAATTACAAGCTGAGCAGCACCCTGCGCCCCTACCAGTGCAAACTGCCTCTTACCTGCCGGTAACAAGGGAGAACAGAACACCCAAGAGCCCAACAGGCGGCCGAAAAACCGAAAGGTAAAACGGACCAGCAGAGGCAGACCCCGAGGAGCCTGTGGAAGGTGGCCCCAAGCCCCAAGGGCAGTACTTACAGGGCACCTAGGGAAGGCAGCCCTAGGCGCATGCAGCCCGAGTACTGAAGATAACTCCTGGCTCTCGCACCCACAAAACTAACACCACACTCAAAGCACAGTGCAGTAGCGACACCGGAGCCAGAGCACACGACCATCGCCTATAGCATCAGCCTCAAGAACTGAGGTGTGGGTAGCCGGCGCGGGGGGTCTGGGGCTCCCTCTTCCCCCTCCCGGGGAGGGGGGAGCTGCGCAGACAGCGGCGCGGCAGTGTGTGACGTCACACTAGTTTGCTTGTTTTTGGTTGGGGAGTTCTATCCACTAGTTCGGTTTTAGGTAGCAATTTTAACCAGAATAGGGGTTTGTTTTGGGGCGCTTACCTTTCTGGGTGCCTGTTCCGGTCGATGGCAGACATAGAATGCTTCCAACTACACGGGGGCTTCTATAGGCCATTGCTCCCCTTGCCTCTCTGAGGGGGCCCGGTTCTGGCCGTGGTCCCCGGTAGGCCTAAGAACTCCATACACATGACTGATGCCAAAGTCTGACATTAGCATATCAGCCTGGGATAGCTCCGGGGAGCCGACGGGGCTCCCCCCAGAAAAAAAGGAGGAACCACAAGAAAACCCCATACTGCCACCAAGACAAAGCACGCAGGTGGGACACCATCAACGAAACCACCTGATCACCAAAAAGATGGTGAGACACACAAGTCAAGATTACCAGACTTGAAGACTCGAGAAGACCGAACCAGCCCCGTCATGGACCGGACCGATCATTTGAAAGAGGTGGAGTCGTGGGAAAACCCCTGGGTGTGGACACAGAGCAAGCAGCGCCGGAAACCAAGGCTGTCAAGGAACCGGAAGGAACGTCTGCCAGGGAATCAGGAACCCAAACCCAGTGAGGCAGGAAGGAACCAACCCAGGCAAGCAGACACACTCCGTCTGGGAGGAACCCCCTCTCCTGGGACCCTCTGAAGGACCAACAAATCCGAGAACAGATGATAACGAGAAGCTGCTGCTTGCAGAAACTGCCGAACCGCAAACTCCGCAAACAGCAAGGACAAAATGGTGACGATAAGCTAGGAGCCAGGGTTTAGGCCAAGGCCAATGAGAAAGCAAGCACCACGAGCCGAAATGTGAGACGCGAAACGAAAAACAGTAACACCGCAACCAGCTCCAGCAGGGCAGAATAACTCATGTGTCGCTGAGTAATGTATGAGGAGAACTACTCAGGACGTGGACTGCACCAAAACGAAAATGTACTGTCTGGAAAAGGAACACAAAGAAAAGGCCGTAGCCAGGCCCGTAATCCTAGCCCCTCCTGCCCAAACAAAAATGAACTGTAGGAGCAGGAGTGCAGGACTGGAAATCTACATCCACCTGCAAACATTGCAAAACAGAAGCTGGTAGTGACATACAGAGGAACCCCGGGTTACGAGCGTCCCTGGTTTCGAGTTTTTCGGGTTACGAGCAGATTTGGTCGGAAAATTTGCATCAGGATACTAGCGTTGCATCAGGTAACGAGTGTGTTGATACGCGTACGGGCCGACCTAGCTGGTGATGGCACGGCGATCGCCCCTCAGTTTACCAGTACCTCGCGCCCAGTGACTATCCCGCCTGAATTCTTCACAAGGATTTACAGTATTTTGTCGGATATTTGGCCATTTGAGCATAACAGTTGTTATTATATATCTCGCAATGGGTCCCAAGAAAGCCAGTGGTAAGCTTCAAGGCAAGAAATTGCATGTGAGGATGACAATAGAGGAAAAACAAGAGATCATTCGGAAGCATGAAAAAAGTGCACGTGTTGTTGAACTTCGTAGACAGTACAACAAATCCACGTCAATGATATGCACTATACTTGCCAAGAAAAAGGACATTATGAGTGCTAAAGTGGCAAAAGGAGTATTAACAATCACGAGACAAATACTTGAGGAAGTGGAAAAGTTGTTATTAATTTGGATACACAACAAGGAGTTAGCGGGTGATAGTACAGTGGCACCTTGACTTACGATAATTTTGAGTTACGATGTAAATTTGATAGAAAAATGCGACTCGACTTACGATAGTGTCGTCAACTAGCGATATTTGTTGGTACACGTTTGGGTCAACTGAGCGTGTGGTTCCTGGTCATGCGAGCCGACCTGCCTCAGTTTACTAGAGCTGCCCACTTAGTGACGATCACGCCTATAAGAAATTACGTTTTTGTGGTGATTTTTTGCTTTTTGAAAATAAAACTGATTATTATATATCATGCCATGGGTCCCAAGAAAGTCAGTGCTAAGGTTCAACATATTAGAAGACATGTAAGAATGACCAAAGAGGAAAAACAAGAGGTCATATGTAAACATGAAAATGATACTAGTGTTGTTGAACTAGCTAGGCAGTACAATAAATCTTCAGAGGAGGAGGTGGTGGCAGCATTAGAGGATGTCCTTTCCTCATTAATTAAGAAAATGTGTGCAGTATGGGAAGGACTGCAAAGTTTTGCTGAAAAGAATCACTCAGATAAAGCTGTAACAGCCCGTTGCATTGATCTTTTAATGACAATGTGATGCCTCACTACAGTCAAGTATTGGAAAGAAGGGAAAAACAATCTTCAATGGAATGATTTCTAGTGAGAAAATCAAGCAGTGAGCCAGAAGCAGGACCTAGTGGTATGCAGGAAAAACGTGTCAGAGTGTGTACCCCAGAGAAGTCCTCACTGCCTGATGTTATAATGAAAGGGGACTCCCCTTCCAAACAGTAACACCTCTCCTCCCCCCTCCTCACCATCTTCCATAATCCATCAAGAGTCCTCCATAAAGGTAAGATAAACATATGTACTGTATTGTAGTTGGAGAAAAAAATTGTATTCAGTATAAAATGTATTTGAAAGTTAATATTTTGGAGGATGGGGGAACGGATTAATTCAATTCCCTATATTTCTTATGGGTAAAATCGCTTCGACTTACAATCCGTCTCTGGAAACAGATTATCATCGTAAATTGAGGCCCCACTGTATTTCAGAGGCCATCACTTGTGAGAAAGCCAGGGTATTGCACGAAGACCTTGTAAAGAAAACCCCTAGAACGAGTGCAGATATGATAGACTTTAAGGCAAGCAGGGGATGGTTTGACAAATTTAAAAATAGGAGTGGTATTCATAGTGTTATGAGGCATAGGGAGGATGCCAGCTCAGACAAACTAGTGGCTGAAAGATTTATTGAAGAATTTAAAGAGTTTGTAGAGGCTGAGGGATACCTACCACAACACGTGTATAACTGTGATGAGACAGGACTGTTCTGGAAAAGATTGCCTACGAGGACATACATTACCCAGGAGGAGAAGTCATTGTCCGGACCCAAGCCTATAAAAGATAGGTTTACACCTGTGCTGTGTGGAAATGCGAGTGGAGATTTCAAAATTAAACGCTTGCTTGTGTATCATTCTGAAAATCAAGGGTTTTCAAACAGTATAAAGTGCAGAAAAACCAAATGTGTGTGATGTGGAGGGCTAATAATAAGGCATGGGTGACAAGGATTTTTTTTACGGAGTGGGTGAATGATGTGGTGTGCCCTGCCATACAAAAATATCTGCAAGAAAAAAGTTTGCCACTCAAGGCCCTGCTTCTCCTCGATAATGCTCCAGTTCGTCCTCCAGGCTTGGAAGATGAATTGTTGAACAGATAAAGTAATTTTCTCACTGTAAAGTTCCTTCCTCCTAACACCATTCTTCTAATTCAGCCTATGGACCAGAAAATCATAGCGAATTTTAAGAAACTTTATGAAAGGGCACTTTTCCGGATATGTTTTGAAGTGACTGAAGCCACAAAACTCACCCTCAAAGAGTTCTGGAAACACCATTTTAACATTTGTAGTGCTTTAAAACTCGTTGACAAAGCCTGGCAAGAAGTGACTCAGAGAACCCTGATCTCTGGCTGGAGAAAATTGTGGCCTTAATGTGTGCCAGAACTAGACTTTGAGCCTGTAAAATGAAGTGTCTATTGTCGAGGAAATTGTTACTCTGGGCCGGAAAATGGGCTTGAAATTAGATGATACTGATGTGGAGAACTTGGTGGAAGAACACAATGAAGAACTAACCACCGAAGAACTCTAAGCCCTTCAAAAGGAGAAGCAAGAAGAGGCAGCTGAGGATATTTCTCCAGTGGAGGAGGATGAGGCACAAGAGGATGCCCCTTCTGCAACCATTAGGAAGTGGTGTCAGATGTGGGAAGAAATGCAAACTTTTATTGAAACGACTCACCCAGAGAAAGCTGTAGTAGGGCGTTGCATTAATCTTTTCAATGACAATGTGATGCCTCACTAGAGAGACATCTTGCGAAGAAGGTAAAAACAATCTTCAATGGACCGCTTTGTTGTGAGAAAATCGAGCAGTGAGCCACAACCAGGACCTAGTGGTATGCAGGCAAAACGTGCCAGAGAGTACACCCCAGAGAGGCCCTCACTGCCTGATGTTATAATGGAAGGGGACTCCCCTTTCAAACCATAACACCTCTCCTCCATCTTCAATACGCCAACAGCAGTCATCAGCAAGGTTAAGTAATAACTTGAACATACTTTTGTAGTGTAGATTTTGATGAATTAGTTATAATATTTAGTTTGAAGTGAGGTTTTTGGGTAGTCAGGGACGGATAAATTCATTTCCCATTATTTCTTATGGGGAAATTAGCTTCGGTTTACGAGTTTTCGGGTTACAAGCCATCTCCAGGAACGAATTAAACTCTTAAACCGAGATACCCCTGTACAAGGAGAAGATGAAGAACTCAATTCTATAACTGAACACTGGGGCTGTTCAATATTAGAGAACTGAACATTCACACAGTCCAACCTAGCATGAACATTAGTATAGCCAGTACGCACTTACTAAGAAACACAACAATGTGTAGTATAAAGGTAGGAAATGCATAAATATGCAAGGAAAAGACCTTAAATACAGTCCAAGCACTGGTAGCTCGGGACAAGGTAGCAGTTCAGTAGTCGTAGCTCAGTCGATTAAGGCAGCGTCTGGGATCCTCTCGGACGTAGGTTCGAAACCTCGTCACGGCCCTTCTGGATTTGTTCATTTGATGCATTATGCTATTGTGATTTCTGTGTGTAATTGTGTAGTGTGTGATATAATCTTTTTTAAGAAGGGGTGGAGGCCAAAACCGTCAGTAATTTCAAAGCATTATACGACAAAGAGTGCTGGGGAGACGGGACACCACGAGCGTAGCTCTCATCCTGTATCTACACTTAGGTAATTACTTAGGTAATTACAAGAGAGTATAATCAATATGAGGAACTAACAAGACCTAGGTAGCAATTGGTAACTGAATGTACATGATTAGCCATATATACAGAGACTCCAATGTATATATAAGGATGCAGCCAGGCACTGAATGGCAGTCAATGAATCAGTGTCCAGATAGCATTGAATGAGTCAATAAATGAGTGCCCAGAGGTAAGAAAAGATCAGTCACTATAAGACAAAACATAAGTTACTGAAATACAGGGCTGTGCCCCATAGGGTAACAAAGAACAATCTATACGGACATAGTAAGGTCACATGAAGATGCATGCAAATTGGCCAGTCAACACGCTACAAACAACACCCAACATTCAGCCAAAAACCAGCGCGTGGCTGACAATGTCACCTGACTGTATAATCTCACCTATAGAGCAGAGGCACTATCGTGTCAAGACACAGACTAGCCATGTAATATTCTGGGAGCATTGCTAGTGGATGAGAGGCCAGAGTTACATGTGCAGGAGGAGAAGATTAGGTGGAGTGTAGAAGTGGAAGCGGCGCCACTCCGAGCCACCCCACACCCTGTATGCATTGAAAAGAACTAGGTGTCTTCCCTATATATAAAACCCAGAACACCCCCAGTATCTAGGGGGCTATGACTGGAGAGAAAAGATGAGCGAGAGCGGCGAATTACCCGTGAGACAGGACGCGGAACACTAACACATGCTTACATCGTCAATAAACAAAACGATCAACCTTGGCTCAAGCGCAGCAAGCATGAGGTCCGGGCTGCACTACCCGTCTTTCGGAGAGGGTAGTGCAGGTATTTGGATATTTGTAGTGTCGAGACCGAGTACAGAAAGAATATGTAACTATAAAATAAATAGATATAATATCGAAAAACGATAAGCAGTACAGAAAAGGACCCACGAGTCATATTAAGGACTGGAGGTAAGCCTCACCGGAAGTTGACAGACGTTCCAATAATATGGGAAGTAACGAAGATCGTTCCGAACCTTCGAGATCCTTGAGAAGCAAGCACAAAATCCCGGAGGCTCATATGGGCCCAGTGGCAACCATGACCAACAGTCATGCAGGACCCAATACTATAGAACATGACTGTGGCATGATGTAGAGTACATGTCCTAGAGAAGAAGGGTGGGAAAGCGGTTAAAATTATCCACAGAAAGGACGGAACCAATGGACCTGAAGGGACATAGAACCAAACCCAGGGAGGGGCCGACGCCCAAACTAAGTCGTATGCAAGGGGGGGGGGGGAAGGAAACTCCACTCTTTGTAACCAAAAGCCCCATTCAGAGGGTTGGAAAACCCAGGCGGGGTCCAACAGGGCTCAAGACCCCCAAGTCAGCTCCTCCAAAGAGACATCTTCCAAAGCCTCGGTGTCACAAGAAAAAGCCGTTGTGGCCGGAAAAGCAGGAAGAGATTGGCCCACTGGTCAGACCCTGGCACTACAGCAGGAGGAATGGACTCGAATGCCTCCGTCGCAACCTCGGAAGGGTCAACCCTTGAAACTGCTCGAGACTCAGAAACCTCAAAACCCTGCCTCAACCTTGAAGCCCTCAGACACTTCGGAGTCGGTAGCAGGGGAAAGGGGGGGGGGGACAGAATGAACCACAGCAGGGGAAGAACATGGGGGTGTGGACTGAACTAAGGCCACAGCAACCAACACCCCCAAGTCCGGGTCCCTAAAAACAAAGTGGGGCAGCCTCGGGGCATCTAGGGAAGCAACCATCCTAGAACTTTGCAGCAACCTATACCGCACTGCAATGCCCGAGCCGCCTACACCCGAATGTCATCAGTATATAAAGTGAAATGAGTCACAAACAAGCAACAATGTTCGCAGTACTCCAGGAGGAGTCCAACAGGCAGCATGACGGAGGCAAAAACAATGAGCGTCGCCCTGAAACAAGGGGACACAGCAACCCTCAAACTCGCACAAGGCGAGAGGGAACCCAAAGGTCGCATCTGTCAGACCCCATATGACCCCACAGCATTACTGCTAACCGGCACCCAAAGCTACCAAACAAACTGCTAAAGCTGAACCCTGGGACGTGTCCACTCATGGGGGCCAAGCAAGGGGGTACAACTGAAAACAGATCAAACCCTAATATTACAGGGGGAAAAGGGACACAAAGGTAGACCCCCACTACAAAGCAGAAAAGAAAAAGAAAAAGAAAAAACCCTGCAAGAGGACAACGTACGCAGAAGAAACAGAGCCGGACGCTATTATAGATGAAAACTAGCTGCTCAGTGCCCCGCGCCCCTACAAGTGCAAAAACAATCCCTTACCCCAAGGTAAACAAGGGAGGAAACCCCCAACACACTTGGAGCGGTCAATCACCGAGCAGCAAAAGACCACCAGAGGTAGACTCCAAGGTGACTTCTGGAAGATAACGCCAGGCCCTAAGGGCAGTACTTACAGGGCACTCAGGGAAGGTGACCCTAAGCACATGCAGCCCAAGTACCTGTGAATATCACTCCCATCTCGCACCCCACCATAGGAGCAATACTGGACCCAAGGCCCAGCACAACACAAGAGAGAATCTGGAGCTGGAGACATACGACCATGCCCAAACACATCAGATGAAGTGTTTGGGTGGGTGGATCGCTGGTGCGGGGGGTCTGGGGCTTCCCCCCCCCTCCCGGGGAGGGGGGAGCTGCGCAGACATGCTGTGTGCCTCATGTGACGTCATGCTCATTTGCTAATTTTCATTTAGGGAGTTCTGTCCACTGGTTTGTCTATTTTTTTGGTTTTAACCAGAAAAGGGGTTTGTTATGGGGTGCTTACCTTTCTGGGTGCCTGTCCCGGTCGATGGAAGATACAGAATGCTCCAAATCACATGTGCATTTCTATAGGATATTGCTCCTCATGCCTCTCTGAGGGGGGCCAAGTTCTGGCTGTGGTCCCCGGTAGGCCTAGACCTCCATTCACACTGATGCCAAAGTCTAAGGATATATATATCAGCCGGATAGCTCCGGGAAGCCGAAGGGGCACCCCCTAGAAAGGAGGCGTTGACAGAGTAAGCGTCGGAGGCAGGTTAGCTTCGCCAGGGCTGTCAGGCGGGAGTTGTCACAAAGGTATTATTACCTAATTGTTTCAATGTCTCTGACTGATATTTTCTTAGTTTTTTGCATTAATATTATGCAATAGTGTGTAATGTGATATATTTATACAGTACAGTGGGGCCTCGACTTACAATGGTAATTCGTTCCCAGAGACGGATCGTAAGTCGAAGCGATTTTTCCCATAAGAAATTAAGGGAATTGAATTAATTCGTTCCCCCACCCTCCAAAATATTAACTTACAAATACATTTTATACTGAATACAATTTTTTTTTTAACTACAATATAGTACATATGTTTATCTTACCGTTATGGAGGACTCATGATGCGTATGGTAGATGGTGAGGAGGGGGGGAAGGAGGAGAGGTGTTACTGTTTGGAAGGGGAGTCCCCTTCCATTATAATATCAGACAGTGATGACTTCTCTGGGGTACATTCTCTCTTATGTTTTGCCTGCATACCACTAGGACCTGGTTGTGATTCACTGCTTGTTTGTCTCACTAAAAACCTTTCTACAGATTTTTGTTTTTCCATATGTTTTAAATTTTGTCTGTAGTGAGGCATCACAGTGTCATTAAAAAGGTTAAGGCAATGGCCTATTGCACCTTGATTTAAGTGAGTAATTCAGCAAAAGTTTGCAATTCTTCCCATGCTGCACACATTTTCTTAATTAATGAGGAAGGGACATTCTGTACTGTCTCCTCCTCCCCTGTAGAAATTTCCTCAGCTGTCTCTTGTTGCTGTTCCCTGTGAAGTTCTTCGGTGGTCAGTTCTTCGCTGTGTTCCTCCACCACCTAGGGGGCCGGTCGGCCGAGTGGACAGCACACTGGACATGTGATCCTGTGGTCCCGGGTTTGATCCCAGGCGCTGGAGAGAAACGATGGGCAGAGTTTCTTTTACCCTATGCCCCTGTTACCTAGCAGTAAATAGGTACCAGGGAGTTAGTCAGCTGTCACGGGCTGCTTCCTGGGGGTGGAGGCCTGGTCGAGGACCGGGCCGCGGGGACACTAAAGCCCCGAAATCAACTCAAGATAACCTCAAGATAACCTAACCAGCTTGCAACACACAACACTCTCAACACTATGAATGCCACTTCTTTTCCTAAATTTCTCAAACCATCCCCTGCTCGCCTTAAACTCTTTCGCATTTGCATCACTCATTCCAAGGGTTTCCTTTAAAAGGTCTTCATGTAATTTCCTTGCTTTTTCACAAATGATGGCCTCTGAAACTCTATCACCTGCTAACTCCTTGCTGTGTATCCAATATAATAATAACTACTCAACATCCTCAAGTGTTTGTGTTCTATGTTTCGTGATTATTGATACACCTTTTGCCACTTTAGCACTCATAATATCCTTTTTCTTAGCCAGTATGATGGATATCCTTGACCGAGATTTGTTGTACTGCCTAGCTAGTTCAACAACCTGCACACCATCTTCATATTTACGAATGATCTCTTGTTTTTGCTCTATGGTCATCCTTACATGGGTTTTCATATGTAGAACCTTCCCACTGACTTTCTTGGGACCCATGGTGTGATATATAATAATTATTTTTTGCATGTCTCATTGAATATGACAGCATATTCCGTATTTACTATTTTCTGATTTAGGGCTTCTATCCCTCTTACTAATGCTCTTGCATCAGGGTTCAGCTGGAAGAGGAGTTCACCAAAAGTCATGTTGTTTTTAGGTGAAGAAAAGAATTGAATAACTGAAGAATATATTACACTAATTATATAATCGCACAACATTTCGAACCTCCATGGTTCATTCTCAAGTGAAAAGAAATTACAAAACTCGTTAATTTATACCACTACAGGGTCAGGTGATAAAACAAGTACAATAAATGAAAAGACAAGGGGGATACATAGGGGATAAATAGGGGATAAATGGGGGATAAATAGGGGACGAAGCACATACAAAGATTAATCAGGTGTAATTGGCCTGTTATGTTAAACAGTGTCTTCTGTGTTGGCATCGTTATATTCCGGTCTTGTCCTTACTCTCATGGTGGGTGGAGTAAATAGTTCCGTGATTTGGGTGTTCATGGTAGGTTGTTCTATTCTTATATGAATTGCTTCAAGACTTTGTAATCTTCTTACATCTTGGGTTTTGTCTATTATACAGGTATTTTTGTTCAACATTTCTCTTGTTAGGGTGATGTCATGTGCTTGTCTCAAGTGATTCCTGGGGGCACCAGATTGAAGATGACAGGTCAAATGCCTTGTCAGCTTGGTCGACGTCATACTTATGTACTTAGATTGAAGGTTACATCCTTCGTGGGGGCAAGTGTACATGTATACAACGCTTGACTGCTGTAGAGGGTTCTCCGTCGGCTTCAGGCTGTTTTTGATAAGGAGTTCGGAAGTCTTCTTGGTTTTGTCGAATATGATTAGGTCTATGTTTTGGTTAAGAGTAGTGCTTTTTACTCCTTTACGGATTATTTCTTTCATTATTCTTTCCTCTTTTTTTATGTTCACTGTGCATGGTTGATTTATAATATAATTTTATTGGAGGTATTGTGGTTTCTGTTCTAGGTTCAGGATTATACCATCGGTCCAGGTGTCTTCTCATAGCAGCGTTTATTTCCGTGTTGCTATATCCGTTGTTCACCAATACCTGTGTTATTCTTTCAAACTCTCTACTCACGTTCCTCCATTTGGAGCAGTGGATAAGCGCTCGATGAATATAAGCATTGAGAACACTGGCTTTGTATCTTTGGGGGCACTCACTTCTACCGTTCAGGCATAATCCTATGTTGGTGGGCTTAGTATATTAGTTGGTGCTTAACCCTTTAACTGCGTGGCCTATAAATATGACATCTCCCCAGTGCGCAAGAAATGAAACCTTGGGAAAAAAGTCTTTTTTCTTCTGAAAGTGTCAAAAACCCCTCCCTGTATATGGGTATAGCAACGGAAGTTCAAAATTGTACTTACTTTGGCTGCTATGGGGTCCGAAAGGTGGGGCGTGACGTCATCATTCCCCGTGCGCCAGAGCAGTATGCTCCCGGGGCCGGTAAGGCGCCTGGGGCGGGGTGCGCGAGTTGCCGCGAATATATTTTTGTTCATTTTTTGTGCACAGTTTCGAATACATTTTATTTGTTTTTATGTGCTAATCCTATGTATAATGAACAAGTACACTATATTATGGCAGTAAAACATCCGTACTGTCCGAAGACACTGTGTTACGTGCATGACACTTGTGTACACATATGCTGCACATATTTACCATGTATCATGCTAATTTATGTATATATACAATCTATTTACAGAATATACACTGTCACACACTATATACATTCACCATCAACACATTCAGAACAGCGCGAGTGTGAGCTGTCACACCCAGCCAGCCCTCCCTCACTCCAACATCTTACTCGCCAACATTGCTCCTTCCACCATACTGTTATTGTTCTTATTACACTAATTACACATGTTATATATACCTTTCTACAGGTTTTATTTACCAGAACTATGCAAGTAAGCCAGTATTGTGTCCAAACAGTACAGTGGCCACCATACACTGCATGACAAATCACACAGCAGACGACGCCACAATTACGACGTCACCTCCCTCACCAAAATAGCTCCTCACAACATACTCCTCGTGCTGTTATTGCACTATTCACACACACACTGTATATACCCATGTACATGTGTGTTCCCCATAGCGAACCACGAAGGTGAGCAAAACAAAAGTTACTGCCACACAGTGAGGCTACCTCAATTCCCTCCCTTCCTCACCAAAATTCCTCCTTCCTACGCACAACGGTAATTATATCCACAATCCTGGTCACTAATACCTGTAAATGAATAATTGACCACAAGTTTATTGTGAAAAGGAACCTAAAAAGTCGTTTGAAGATTCCTAGATGGATGAAATAATGCTGTGGTCTTGTGGCTAGCGCTGTGAACATCGTGAACAGCATTGAATCACTGATATTTGAACATTGTACCCAGTCATTATCACACTCGGGCTCTTCTATAATACTATCATGGCTAAATAAAACAGATTATATATATATTTTGGCAATATTAGGCAATGCTGTGGTCACACGCTGAACAGCAGTGCTGTGCGCTCATGCTGCGAGCGCCAGCCTTGGTTGCTCACTCACTACTGAGGCTATGACACCCGGCAATGTGGACCATGTTTTTTTTTAAAGATGGAGTCTGTTTACAAGAGTCCTGAGGAAGCTGGTGTGAACCCCATGTAGCCGCTGGAGTTTTGAATGGGACATGAAAAATAAAAACACCCGGAGGCGCGTTGCACACCCGAAGCCTGGGCCTGCAGGCGCGTTAAAGAGGTTCCTGTTTTTGTTATTAGTACATCCAAGAATGGCAGACTGTTATTTTCACTATTTTCATGTGTAAATCAGAGTGCTGACTCTCTCTCTCTAGATGGCTTTTTAGATAAATTAGTTCGTCTGAGTCTTTTACTATGATGAATATGTCATCTACATAACGGCAATATACAGTTGGTTTTTGTCTGCTACTGAAGACTCTGTCTTTGATGGTTCCCATATAAAATTTAGCAAATAAAACTCCTAAGGGGAAGCCCATTGCTACTCCGTCTATTTGTAGATACATGTCTCCTTGTGGACTGATGAAAGGGGCTTCCTTTGTACATGCCTCGAGAAGACTCTTCAAGTGTGGCTTGGGTATGTCTAATTTGGGGGTGCTCTCGTCTCTGTATACTCTGTCCAGTATCATTCCTATGGTTGTGTTGACTGGGACGTTGGTAAATAGGGATTCGACGTCCAGGGAAGCGATGATTCCATCGGGCTGGGTAGATTTGATTAATTCTAGGAAATCTGCTGATGATTGTAGACTATAGTTGCTTGGAGTGTATGGAGTTAGGAGTTTATCAAGTCTTTTTGTCAGGTGATAGGTTGGAGTTGGTATTTGGCTGATTATTGGGCATAGTGGGTTACCTGGTTTGTGTGTCTTAACACTGCAATAGGCATATCCTAAGCCATAGTCGCCTTGGAGTTTAGTGAAATGCACACTACCTTTCTTTGCGTTGATTGCAGTAATTGTTTCGTTCACTTTGCGTTTAAGGTCTTCCACAGGGTTCCTCGTTATTTGTTGAAATTTGGTGACATCATTAAGGATGTTGCTAATTTTGTTCATGTATTCTTGGGTAGGAATCAATACATATGCTGCTGTCTTGTCAGCTTTTCTTATTGTTACATCTTTCAGATTTTTAAGTTGTTTTGCTGCCTCTTTGAGTCGTGGGGTTAAGATTGTAGATGAATATGTTCCTCGTTTTCCCCCGCTTCTGTTAGTAGTTCAGCCTGAAGTGTGTCAGTAGTGATGATTTTTTTTGTTGTCTTCTAACTTGTGGATGTCATCCAGAAGCATTTCAATTTCAAGTTTTTTTTATGCTTTTTAGGTCTTGATATGAATTGGCAGTTTAGCCCTCAAACCGCTCGGGGTCCAAATGGAATTAACACCCACACGCGCAACAAAAAAAAAAATTCTAAAAAATTTTTTTTCTTTATAACCCTTAACATGCTCGGGGGTTTAATATCCTGTCATCCCCACAGGTGCATGTCATTTTGAAAAAAAAAAAAAAAAATTTTCTTCCTAACCTGTTAATTTGTATTCACTGATCACGGGAAAAATAATAAAAAAATCGTAAGTGGCATATATTGCCCACTATAGGGCAGGGAAGTCTGGCAAATTATAGGCGCTGACTCAGAGTGCATACCAGGCGGTCTGTTGCTCGCAAGCTGTCAGGCCGGAGTTGCCACAAAGAGATAATTACCGAATTATTTCAATGTCTCTGATTGATTTTTCATACTTGTTTTGCTGTAATATTATTCAATAGTGTGTAGTTTGATATATTTATGTAATAAAATGAGTGAATCATTGCTCTACTCAAAAATATGGTGTGCATATTGTTGATTCAATTATGTTCATCAATCAGTGAACAAATACTTTGTCGGTTATTACATTATAAGCACAGGTTATATATAAGTATCTGCATGTTTTGTTCACTATAACGAACCACTAAGTAGCTATTATGAGTCAAAAAGTAACGAGGAGTGACTGCCGTGTACCAGCCAGCCACTCCCGCCCTCCCTCCAGTCATCTGACTCACCCACATTCTCCTCCCACAATAATGTTTTTGCTATAATTCACTATATACAGACGTTATATATAAGTATCTACATGTTTTGTTCACCATAACTGTACATCTAAGCTTGTATGGTGAGTAAAGGCACAAAGATGTGGCTACTCACACAGTCAGCTGATCGGCGTCCGCCCTCAAGGCCAGACGCACTAATATTTCTCCTCCAACAATACTGCTTGTGGTGTTATTACGCTATATACACACATTATATATAAATATCTACCTGTTTTATTCACCATACTTGTACAAATAAACTGGTATGGTGCCCAAAGACCATCGTGGTAACCAGTAAACAACACCGTCGTATGCACGGTGGCGTCGTGCAGACGACGCCACCGCCCTCACCAAAATGGCGGCTCCAAACTTTCTCTTGCTGTTTATACCCTCTATACACACGTTATATATAAGTATCTACATTTGTGTTCACCATAGGGAACCACTAAGCTGGTATGGTGAGTGCAGTCAATAAAAGGTGGCCACACACACTCAAAAGACAACACCAGAGCCACAGAGATATTACAGGAAAGAGATGGTTGGGTTGACTGCATCTATCTGGACCTAAAAAAGGCTTTCGACAGAGTTCCACATAAGAGGTTGTTCTGGAAACTGGAAAATATTGGAGGGGTGACAGGTAAGCTTCTATCATGGATGAAAAATTTTCTGACTGATAGAAAAATGAGGGCAGTAATCAGAGGCAATGTATCAGAATGGAGAAATGTCACAAGTGGAGTACCACAGGGTTCAGTTCTTGCACCAGTGATGTTTATTGTGTACATAAATGATCTACCAGTTGGTATACAGAATTATATGAACATGTTTGCTGATGATGCTAAGATAATAGGAAGGATAAGAAATTTAGATGACTGTCATGCCCTTCAAGAAGACCTGGACAAAATAAGTATATGGAGCACCACTTGGCAAATGGAATTTAATGTTAATAAATGTCATGTTATGGAATGTGGAATAGGAGAACATAGACCCCACACAACCTATATATTATGTGAGAAATCTTTAAAGAATTCTGATAAAGAAAGAGATCTAGGAGTGGTTCTAGATAGAAAACTATCACCTGAGGACCACATAAAGAATATTGTGCAAGGAGCCTATGCTATGCTTTCTAACTTCAGAATTGCATTTAAATACATGGATGGCGATATACTAAAGAAATTGTTCATGACTTTTGTTAGGCCAAAGCTAGAATATGCAGCTGTTGTGTGGTGCCCATATCTTAAGAAGCACATCAACAAACTGGAAAAGGTGCAAAGACATGCTACTAAGTGGCTCCCAGAACTGAAGGGCAAGAGCTACGAGGAGAGGTTAGAAGCATTAAATATGCCAAAACTAGAAGACAGAAGAAAAAGAGGTGATATGATCACTACATACAAAATAGTTACAGGAATTGATAAAATCGACAGGGAAGACTTCCTGAGACCTGGAATTTCAAGAACAAGAGGTCATAGATTTAAACTAGCTAAACACAGATGCCGAAGAAATATAAGAAAATTCACCTTCGCAAATAGAGTGGTAGACGGTTGGAACAAGTTAAGTGAGAAGGTGGTGAAGGCCAAGACCGTCAGTAGTTTCAAAGCGTTATATGACAAAGAGTGCTGGGAAGACGGGACACCACGAGCGTAGCTCTCATCCTGTAACTACACTTAGGTAATTACACTTAGGTAATTACCACCACCCTCCCTCCCACAGCATTACTCCTCCCTCCATGGTGCACAGCGCCAAATATCACCACAATCCTGCTATTATCAGAACCCTGGTCAGTTTTATCACAGTCAGGGGTCTTCTGTAATAATATCATCGCTACATAATAGCATGAACAAGTATAATTTGGCATTTTTAGGCGATGCTGTGGTCACAAGCTGAACAGCAGTGCTGTTAGCTCATGCTGCGTGCGTCAGGCTAGGTTGCTCACTCAATATTGAGGCCAATAACACCCAGGAGTTTGGCCCACGATTTTTTTTTAAAATGGCGTCTGTTTACAAGAGCCCTGATGAAGGTGTGGTGAACCCCGTGTATCTGCAGGCTGTTTAAATCTTGCGTAGTACTCCAACACATCATATGACATGATGCACAGTTGACTGGAACAACGTCCAGCACGTCATATGACGTGATGCGCACTTTAAGGGTTAATCTCTTTATTTGTGTTCTCTGAGCACGGGAAAAATAATAAAAAAATTTAATTACACTTACCGTGGACGTAAATGACCCGAGAAGATCGTCGATGACGTCACGCCTGATCTTCGCTGGACCGCTGTGCGCCCGGGGTGAGTCAGGCACGACGGAGAAGGAGCGCGAGTTGCCGCGAATTTATTTTCGCATTATTATTTACAGTATCTATGGCGTATTTTACACCCATTTTTTTCACTGGTGTGGTTCAATATGTTCTCACAAGATGATTTATAAACATAAAACTCTTGCCAATGTATATTGTATCCACATATTAGTGTCACAAGTATTTGCACAAAAATGTCTTATTTCACAATAAAATATACTATTTCTTATGATTTATTTCCATTATATACACTCACTTATTCTGTATTTACATGTTTTGGCACCAGTCTTGGACATTTAGAAGTCATCAAGACTGTGATACTCGTTGAAACATCGGATATGGCACAGAGGGACCTGACACGCTGTGCACCAAGTCATCATTTTTCTTTAATGTTCCCTCTTGGTTGTTGACCAGCATACTACACACGCACGCTGGCCTACTGCACGCTTTCCAGTTGGTGGTAAAAACCTGAGATTGTGTGTCAAAAAGGCATCCCTGTAAGCAAGCCTGGGTGTTTGAGCATGGTGCAATACCGGGTTCAGAATGGGCCTCTGTACACCAGGAATTACTTTGCCAAACTTCTGTAATAATTGTGTTACTACAGTAAAATTGAATGCACGGAAATTACGTTTACCACCTGTTTTGACAAGATACATATTGTAACTGTTCAGCATTGTTACATCAACAAGGTGGAAAAACATTTTCTTGGTCCACTTCACTGTTTTCCGTACACACTCCACTGCCCCCACCATCATATCACATTTATCCACCAAACGCATGTTGATGTTATAGTCCAAGACACAATCTGGCTTATAGATTATTTCTCTGGTGGTTCTGTTCACCTTGCCACTGTCCAGCATTGTTCCAGCATGAATGGTGGTCAACATGTTCACTTCACGCCTGTCTTTCCACCGCACTGAAAGCATTCCACCTGTTTTTCTGAGCTCGCAATCACCAACCTGCATAGCACCTGGAAACACTGGCATTTCCCTTCGTTTTGCCTTCACTGTGCCACACACACCAGTTCTATTATCAAGCAAGAACCTAGTTAGCAAGGGACTGGTATAATAGTTATCTGTGTATAAAATGTGGCCCTTGTTCAGATATGGTGCAAGCAGTGACTTCACAACACTACCTGAGAAGCCATGTTGGTCATTAGCAGGAATGTCTACATTTGTACCCGTATACATTATCATATGTAACACAATTCCTGTTTCACAGTCACAGAGTACAAAGAATTTCAATCCAAATCGGTGGCGTTTGGAGGGAATATACTGCTTGAAGGCAAGACGTCCTTTGAAAAGCACAAGGGATTCGTCAATCACAAGCTTCTGAGCTGGTACGTAGAAATCCCTGTACTTTCCGATAAGTTCATTCAGTACGTGCCTTACCTTCCAAAGCCTATCTTCATCATTCCTGTCTTCATCATTTGCAAAGTGAAGACACCTGAGGATTATCGCAAATCGGTCTCGAGACATATATTTGCCAAACATTGGTGTTGAAAAAGTATGGTCTTTGCTCCAATAATGATCGATTACGTGTTTGACACAATGTTTCATCAACATACACAGTGCCAAAAACACATACATTTCACCTACAGTCGTATCTTTCCATCGCTGCAAACGTGAAAAATCGGATAACTTCTCCTCATCAATGAGATCACTCGCATATTTGTTCGTCTCCTGAACAAGATGTTCCATTAGCGGTTCATCAAAATATGCAGTAAAATAGTCCATTTCACACATATCTGCACCTTTATCAGGGAAAATGTCTGTAATTCCAACATCCGAATTATCAAAAACAGGAATTTGTGGAACAAAATCTGTCCCATCACTCCACACAAAAACACCGGGTGTCTTTCTAGAGCCAATAGCGGCACCACGGCGAGGAAACCGTGTACCAGGAGCTGAAGCAGGTCTAGGAACAGTAGGGGCGGGCAGGGATGATGATGGAAAATTCCTCGATGTTGAGGGTCTTTGTTCATGTGGTGCCATGCGGTGCCGCATGGCTTGGCCAGATGCTGCTGACGCGATAAATTGTCGCTTGGCAACACCACACACTCCTCCACTGGCACTAGCAAAACTATTTTCCGATTCTAGGTCACTAAAACCGGAAAATGATTCACCTTCAGAATCGTCGAGCAAAACATCAATATCTTGCAAGGGAGCACATGAACTGTGTGGTCTTGCTGAAATTGGGGTGGAGTGAGGGCGAGGACGCATGGGCGAGATGCTAGGCCTAGCCCTGGTGGAGCCAGCATGTTACCACTCGTCGTCGGTCGTATCCACCTCTGAGGGCTGTGTATAGTCATGATCAAAGTCTGAGTCATCTATATCAGACTCATCACCATCCGGGAACAAATTACGAGTAATTTCGTCCTCGGTCAGAGGTCTCGAGGAACGTCTCGCTGAGCGGGGTCGGTCGTCGGAACGTGATGCGCTCGCCATGGTGTCCGCCGGGAAACTGAGCTCTGTACACAAAGGGGACCCACGCTAGATTTTTTTCCCAGGCGGTGTTTGTTTATGTTTGGTCGAGGCTCGCCGATGACTACCCCTATCCCAGGCGGGGCGTTTAAATTATAGCGCTAGACACGAAATCATATATAAATGATGTGCGCGGTTTCGGTTTTGTCACTAATATCATATATATATGATATGCGCGGTTTGAGGGTTAGGCCAAGATTCAAGAGGTCTCATTGGTCCTGGCTCAGATCACGAGTAGTTAGGTTAATGTAGCCGTCTTTTGGACAAGGGATTTTTAACTGTCCCCCGTTGAGGGCTGTCAGCTTGCGGAGTATCCTTGTTTCGACATGCGTTTTGTGTTGTAGTTTTAGGCTTGATAGCTCACTGTTAATGGTTTGCCTTAGTTGATTGGGGATGTCGTACTGGGTCCATTTAATTAACTGATGTTCAGCTTGCTCTGTAAGGGTTTGGAGGGCTTCCTTCTTCGTGTTGCCACACTTGAAGAGTCTTCTCGAAGCATGTACAAAGGAAGCCCCTTTCATCAGTCCACAAGGAGACATGTATCTACAAATAGATGGAGTAGCAATGGGCTCCCCCTTAGTAGTTTTATTTGCTAATTTTTATATGGGAACCATCAAAGACAGAGTCTTCAGTAGCAGACAACAACCAACTGTATATTGCCGTTATGTAGATGACATATTCGTCATAGTAAAAGACTCAGACGAACTAATTTATCTAAAAAGCCATCTAGAGAGAGAATCAGTACTCTGATTTACACATGAAAAGAGTGAAAAAAACAGTCTGCCATTCTTGGATGTACTAATAACAAAAACAGGAACCTCTTTAAGCACCAACGTATATACTAAGCCCACCAACATAGGATTATGCCTGAACGGTAGAAGTGAGTGCCCCCAAAGATACAAAGCCAGTGCTCTCAATGCTTATATTCGTCGAGCGCTTACCCACTGCTCCAAATGGAGCAACGTGAGTAGAGAGTTTGAAAGAATAACACAGGTATTGGTGAACAACGGATATAGCAACACGGAAATAAACGCTGCTATAAGAAGACACTTGTACCGATGGTATAATCCTGAACCTAGAACAGAAACCACAATACCTCCAATAAAATTATATTACAAATCAACCATGCACAGTGAACATAAAAACAGAGGAAAGAATAATGAAGGAAATAATCCGTAAAGGAGTAAAAAGCACTACTCCTAACCAAAACATAAACCTGATAATATTCTACAAAACCAAGAAGACTTACGAACTCCTTATCAAAAACAGCCCGAAGCTGACGGAGAACCCTCTACAGCAGTCAAGCGTTGTATACATGTACACTTGCCCCCACGAAGGATGTAACCTTCAATCTAAGTACAGTGCTTCCTTAGTCTAACGAACCCTGCTCTATCGAATTCCCGGAAGAGCCGAACAAACTGAATTCGGTACCAAATGTTCAGTGGAACATACAAATGTTCGATTAAGCGAGGAATGTTCATCCAAGCGGTCACCGAGGCCGAGCGTCGGAGCTGGCTGTCATCAACTATGATTCACCAGAGTGTAAACAGTTATATAGTGTTTTATTATCCTTACCCATTGTTTCTAGGAAGAAATGGTGATAAAATGGTGTCAGGGGGGCGTTGGTGAGAGAGTTGTTGCCAGGAGGCAAGTGGTGTCAATAGTTAGGGTTTTTTGTTAGGGGGCAGGTGGTGAAAGTTACATATTCTCATGGGAGGCAGGTTGTCAGCCAGGCAGCTGACAACTAGCTGAAATGGTGTCAGTGGGCATTGGTGAAAGAGTTGTCAGGAGGCAAGTGGTGTCAGTAGAGACTGGTTGTCAGTGGTAGTAGTTGTCAAGGGAAGCTGGAGTAATAGTGGTGTCAGTAGAGGCTGTAGAGGCAACAGGTGACTGGTGCCTCCATGCTCCCCCGCCAGCCCCCGCCCCCCTCCTGGGGGTGGGAGGGGGGTTTCTGGGATCCCTCCCTCCCTCCCTCCCTCCCTCTAACAGCCTACGTATTGTCCTGTAATACATTAGGTATTAATGCAGTACTGTACTGTATAAAATGAATAAAACTTCAACACAGACAATATTTTATTAATTATAACAACAATATTATTTGAAAACAATTTGTAAGTCTATTTAGATTAAATTTTGAGTAGGCCAATAAAACAAGCACAGGTCGCGTGAACGTTAGGCCTTGGTGAGGTGGCTGGCATCATTTGTGGTGGTGTCAGGGGAGGCAGGTGGTGTCAGGGGGGGCAGGTAGTGACAGGGGAGGCAGGTGGTGTCAGGGGGGTCAGGTGGTAGCAGGGGAGGCAGGTGGTGGCAGGGGAGGCAGGTGGTGGCAGGGGGAGGCAGGTGGTGTGAGATGGTGGAAATGGTTGAAGGATGGAGGGAAATGGTTGAAGTGTGATAAAATGGTGTCATAGGAGGCAGGTGGTGGAAGGTGTCAGGGAAGGCAGGTGGTGGAAGGTGTCAGGGGAGGCAGGTGGTGGAAGGTGTCAGGGGAGGCAGGTGATGGAAGGTGTCAGGGGAGGCAGGTGGTGGAAGGTGTCACGGGAGGCAGGTGGTGGAAGGTGTCAGGGGAGGCAGGTGGTGGAAGGTGTCAGGGGAGGCAGGTGATGGAAGGTGTCACGGGAGGCAGGTGGTGGAAGGTGTCAGGGGAGGCAGGTGGTGGAAGGTGTCAGGGGAGGCAGGTGATGGAAGGTGTCAGGGGAGGCAGGTGGTGGAAGGTGTCACGGGAGGCAGGTGGTGGAAGGTGTCAGGGGAGGCAGGTGGTGGAAGGTGTCACGGGAGGCAGGTGGTGGAAGGTGTCAGGGGAGGCAGGTGGTGGAAGATGGCAGGTGGGGTCAGTGGTGGAAGGTGTTGTCAGGGGAGGTGGAAGTTGGAGAGAGAGGGAGTGTAGGGAAGCAGTGAAGGTAGGCGGAGGGAGAAGGGTGTTGACCACGCATGGCTGCTAAACCTCTCATTCATACTCTATTAAAAACTTCAATCTTAGCTGTAAAATATTTATGCCAAAATATGTTAATTTTCGTGTATACATTATTAATCATTAACATGTTTTATTGTTTCCTGTAGAAAACAATAGCTGACTTGGCATTGTGGTGGTGTGTGGCCGGGTACCTGTGTGTCGCTCCTCGAGTCATTGGGGGGGGGGGGGGGGGGGTTCTGGAGGTATGAGAGACCTGTCAACCCATCACTTATATTTTTTTGTCGGGCGAGTTGAATGTGGGGGCGAATGGTATTAGTGGTGTGGGGGGATGGTGTGGGGGGTGTGGTGGGGGTTGTGGGTGGTGTGGGGGGATAGTGTGGGTGGTGTGGGGGATGGTGTGGGGGGTGGTGTGGGGGGTGGTGTGGGGGATGGTGTTGGAGGACGATGTTGGGGGTGGTGTGGGGGTGTGGGTGGTGTGGAGGATGGTGTGGGTGGTGTGGGGGATAGTGTGGGGGTGTTGGGAATGGGGTGGGGGGTATGGGGGATGGTGTGGGGGTGTGGGGGATAGTGATTCCCGCATCTTAGATTATTATCGATACCTAAAGAGAATGAAAGATAGAGTGGAACCTCTATTAACGAGTTTAATCCGTTCTGGCACCGAGCTCGTTACCTGGAAAACTCGTCTTAAGAAACAAATTTCCCCATTTAAAATAAAGGAAATAAATTTAATCCGTTCCACTCCCAAAAACTTCCATACTTGTATGACATTTTTTTATGTAAATATAATACTGCACATGTAATTATAAATATTTTGTTGTAGTGTTTTAATGTTTACTTTACCTTATGAAAAGTAGTTGCTGGCTTGAGGGAGACGATGGAGAGGTGGAAAGGAGGAGAGGGGTTATGGTGTGGAAGGAGAATCCACCTCTGAGTCAGGCGGACTCTCTCTTCTTGAGAATTTCACCCAAATTTCATTTCAAATGTCACACAAGGCTGCGTTAGACCAGCACCAAATAAAAAACTACATCGATTACACTCGTCATGTCAACAATATAATGGTCTTACCACGAAGATACAATACAATGCCGTTCTCCCAAATAGGCAATGTGGCTATTAGAGAAAACAAAAATTTCATGGCAAACCTGTATACAATCCCCAAGTCGATCGGATAAGAATTGGATTTTATAGAAATATTTGCTCAAATGATGCTTGAGCGTGGTGTTTGGGTGCATTCAAGAGAAAAAAGTGTGTCACGTTCAAGCGACATATACCTGCGAAAGTGATAACACTTTCACAAAGTGATAAATTAATTAAACATTTTCACACACTGGGTTGTCACTGCTTTATCAGGGCAGCTTTTCCAAGAATGCATTCACCTTTTCAAACATTCCAAACACTTCCCTGATCTCAGTGGAAGAGGCAGCATCCTCCCTTACCTCCTCATTCCCTTACTAATGGTGTAAATTGTTGATGAGGACCTGCCATACTCCCTTGTGAGATCAGTCACACAGACACCACACTCATGCTTTGCTATAATTTCCTTCTTCAAATCCACAGTAATTGTATCTTTCTTCCTTTTGACAACACTATCTTTAGCAAGCAGCTTCTTTGCAGACATCGTGTGTTACAAATTGTAGTCACAAAACCACTAAAAAACCAAAGAAAAGCGCCAATAAATCCAGAGGGATGCTTGTCGTGTGCGATACAACAACAACACTGGCGTCGGAGGCGTCCGAGAATTTGCGAGAACCCGCGAGATGCTAGGAAGCACCATCTTGAGGTTATCTTGAGATGATTTCGGGGCTTTTAGTGTCCCCGCGGCCCGGTCCTCGACCAGCCCTCCACCCCCAGGAAGCAGCCCGTGACAGCTGACTAACACCCAGGTACCTATTTACTGCTAGGTAACAGGGGCATAGGGTGAAGGAAACTCTGCCCGTTGTTTCTCGCCGGCGCCTGGGATCGAACCCAGGATCACAAGTCCAGTGTGCTGTCCGCTCGGCCGACCCTCCCCCAAAACCATGTGGTTTTACTCGTTAATAGAGGCGAGCTCGTCAATAGAGACAAATTTGCTGCGAGTGGCTTGCTCTTTACTGGAAAAACTCGTTAATAGAGCCGCTCGTTAATCGAGGTTCCACTGTATTATAATGAAGCAGCGCACAACGATGAAACAAACTAAAATTCTAAAGTTTTTGGTACGGTTTCACAGTAGGCCTACAGGACCAGCACTAGCAAGGACTCCCTTCATGAGTCATGTGCAATGTTTCCTAATGCTAATGTGTTCTGACATGTGTAAAAAAAAAAGTAAAAAAAAAAGAAAAAAAAAAAAAAAGGTTGTTGGGGCCAGACGGATAGAACGAATTCTGCACTGGAACGAATTGGCTTCGCCCCATATAGTTCGTTCAAGTGGGGACACACTGTACATAGGTATGACGTCGACCAAGCTGGCAAGGCGTGTGACATGTCATCTTCAATCCGGTGCCCCCAGGAATCACATGAGACAAGCCCATGACATCACCCTAACAAGAGAAATGTTGAACAAAAATACCTGTATAATAGACAAAACCCAAGATGTAAGAAGATTACAAATTCTTGAAGCAATTCACATAAGAATAGAACAACCTACCATGAACACCCAAATCACAGAACTATTTACTCTACCCACCATGAGAGTAAGGATAAGACCAGAATATAACAATGCCAACACAGAGGACACTGTTCAATACAACAGGCCTATTACACCTGATTAATCTTTGTATGTGCTTCATCCCCCATTTATCCCCTATTTATCCCCTATGTATCCCCCTTGCCTTTTCCTTTATTGTACTTATTTTATAACCTGACCCCGTTACCTTGAGGTTACCTTGAGGTGCTTCCGGGGCTTAGCTCCCCCCCGGCCCGGTCGTCGACCAGGCCTCCTGGTTGCTGGACTGATCAACCAGGCTGATGGACGCAGCTGCTCGCAGCCTGACATGAGTCACAGCCTGGTTGATCAGGTATCCTTTGGAGGTGCTTGTTAAGTTCTCTCTTGAACACTGTGAGGGGTCTGCCAGTTATGCCCCTTATGTGTAGCGGAAGCGTGTTGAACAGTCTCGGGCCTCTGATGTTGATAGAGTTCTCTCTCAGAGTACCTGTTGCACCTCCGCTTTTCAATGGGGGTATTCTGCACATCCTGCCATGTCTTCTGGTCTCATGTGATGTTATTTCTGTGTGCAGGTTTGGGACCAGGCCCTCAATTATTTTCCACATATAGATTATTATGTATCTCTCCCGCCTGCGCTCAAGGGAATACAGATTTAGGCTCTTTAGTCGATTGCAATAGTTTAGATGTTTTACTGAGTGGATTCTAGCAGTAAAGGATCTCTGCACGCTCTCCAGGTCAGCAATTTCTCCAGCTTTGAAAGGTGCTGTCATTGTGCAGCAGTACTCCACTCTAGAGAGCACAAGCATTTTGAAAAGTATCATCATCGGTACAGCATCTCTAGTGTGAAAAGTTCTTGTTATCCAACCTGTCATTTTTCTTGCAGTTATGATGGCTACTTTATTGTGTTCTTTAAAGGTAAGGTCTTCCGACATGAGTACACCATATTCTTTACATTGCCTTTTCATTCTATGTTATGATTTGCCCGAGTTTTGTACGTGGTTTCCATTTTTATATTTTCATTTTTTTCTGTAGCGCATGAGCTGGAACTTATCTTCGTTAAACACCATATTATTTTCTGTAGCCCATAGAAAGACCTGATCTACATCTGATTGGAGGTTTGCCGTGTCCTCTATGTTACCTACTCTCATGAAGATCCAAGTGTCATGATACAGTGATACAAAGGATGATACAGTACTATAGGTTGTGTTCTTGTCTATGTCCGATATGAGGATGAGAAAAAGTACTGGAGCAAGCACAGTACCCTGGGGGACCGAGCTCTTCACGGTTGATGGGCTGGATTTTACTTTGTTGACTATTACACATTGGGTTCTGTTAGTCAGGAAATTGTAGCTCCATCTGCCTATTTTTCCGGTAATTCCTTTTGAACGCATTTTATGTGCAATAACACCATAGTCACATTTATCAAAAGCTTTTGCGAAATCTGTGTAAATTACACCAGCGTTCTATTTGTCTTCCATAGCATCTATTGCCATATCATAGTGGTCCAGCAACTGCGACAGGCAAGAGCGCCCTGTTCTGAAACCATGTTGTCCGGAGTTATGGAGATGCTGTGATTCTATGTATTTTGAGATCTTACTTCTTAGCACTCTCTCAAAAAAAATTTATGACGTGCGATGTTAGTGCTATTGGTCTGTAATTTTTTGCCTCTGCCTTATTTCCTCCTTTATGGAGTGGTGCTATCTCTGCTGTTTTCATGGAGTGGTGCTATCTCTGCTGTTTTTTCTATCCCTATGGAGTGGTGCTATCTCTGCTGTTTTTGGCGTTATCCCTGACATATGTCAGGGATAAAACAGTATCTAGGCTTTGTATCCACAGAATAAGAAGGGCCTGCGATAGTGGTTTTTTACAGTTCTTGATGAATATGGAGTTCCAAGAATCCGGGCTTGGTGCAGAGTGCAAAGGCATACTGTTTATGGCTTCTTCAAAATCCAGTGGGGATAGGGTGACGTCTGATATATGATTTGATGTTGGTCCATGAAAATCCATCGAATCCATGAAAAATTCATTTGGGTTATCAATCTTTAGTGCGTTTAGTGGCTCGCTGAAAACAGAGTCGTACTGCTTCCTCAGTAACTGGCTCATTTCTTTGTTGTCATCAGTGAAAGTTCCATCTCCTTTTTGCAGGGGCCAGATACTAGATGTGGTTTTTGATCTTGATTTTGCATAGGAGAAAAAATATTTTAGATTTCTCTCTATTTCACTGATGGCCTTTTGCTCTCTTTGCCTCTCCTGGGTTTTGTATGATTCTTGTAGCTTGAGTTCAATTGTTTCTATTTCTCTACCTAACCTTCTTCGCCGTTCTTGAGATAGGGTGCGACTCTCAAGTTGTTCCGTGATTCGTTTTCTTCGCCTATAGAGGGAACGACGTTCCCGTTCCAATCTGCATCTCTTTTTTCTTTTTTCTTAGCGGTATGCGGTTTGAACATATTTCTAGTGCTACTGAGCTTATTTTTTCCAGGCACTGGTTCAGGTTTGCACTTTCTAGCTGTTCTTCCCAGTTTATTTCTGTGAAGTCCTGGTTTATTTGCTCCCAGTTTATCTGTTTATTATTGAAGTTGAATTTGCTAAAATCTCCTCCACCAGGAATCTGGACTGGTTTTTAAGGTCTATTTCCCATGCTTGTCAGAACTTCAATTAAGTTGTGATCTGAGTAACAAGTATTTGTAATCATTATGTTCCTGATCAATTCATCATTATTAGTGAAAATGAGGTCCAGCGTGTTCTCTCCGTACTGGTATACATTAACGAGTTCCATAAATTCTTTTCACTTGAGAATGAACCATGGAGGTTCGAAACGTTGTGCGATTTTGTAATTAGTATAATATATTCTTCAGTTATTCAATTCTTTTCTTCACCTAAAAACAACATGACTTTTGGTGAACTCCTCTTCCAGCTGAACCCTGATGCAAGGGCATTAGTAAGAGGGATAGAAGCCCTAAATCAGAAAATAGTAAATACGGAACATGCTGTCATATTCAATGAGACATGTATAAAAGAAAACCTGCTGCCAGTATACACCAACATAATTTGTTTTTATGTCCAAAAAGCAAAAAATCACCACAAAAATGGAATTTCTTATAGGTGTGATCGTCACTAAGTAGGAAGCTGTAGTAAACAGAGGCAGGTCGTCCCGCGTGACCGGGAACCACGCATTCGGTCGACCCGAACGTGTACCAACAAATATCGTAAGTCGACGACACCATCGTATGTCGAGTCGCATTTTTCGATCAAATTTAGATCATAACTCGAAATTATCGTAAGTCGGGGCAATCGTAAGTCGAGGTGCCACTGTATAATAAAATGTGTGAACCATCACTATACAGTACTCAAGATTATGGTGTGCATATCCAGCCCGTCCTCCAAAAAACCAGCGTTGAATGTAATGAAACGCCATTTTCTGGGTGCGTCCCGGAGGCTCCCCGGAGCTATCCCAGGCTGATATGCTAATGTCAGACTTTGGCATCAGTCATGTGTATGGAGTTCTTAGGCCTACCGGGGACCACGGCCAGAACCGGGCCCCCTCAGAGAGGCAAGGGGAGCAATGGCCTATAGAAGCCCCCGTGTAGTTGGAAGCATTCTATGTCTGCCATCGACCGGAACAGGCACCCAGAAAGGTAAGCGCCCCAAAACAAACCCCTATTCTGGTTAAAATTGCTACCTAATACCGAACTAGTGGATAGAACTCCCCAACCGAAAACAAGCAAATTAGTGTGACGTCACACACTGCCGCGCCGCTGTCTGCGCAGCTCCCCCCTCCCCGGGAGGGGGAAGGGGGAGCCCCAGACCCCCCGCGCCGGCTACCCACACCTCAGTTCTTGAGGCTGGATGTCAAAAACGCGAAAAACCGCCAACCGGAGGGAGGGAGGGATGCCGGGGAGCCTCCGGGACGCACCCAGAAAATGGCGTTTCATTACATTCAACGCTGGTTTTCTGGGGGGAGCCCCGTCGGCTCCCCGGAGCTAACTACCCACAGACAGAAAAAGAGGGACTTACCCGGGAGGCGGTCGTCGCTCACCCCTCAACTCGAAGCCGAGACAACTGGCTGCAACCGCCGACCCAAAGCAACACAGGCCCGACGAGGGCCAGGGACATTCACAAGGTAACGAGCAGCCAGGACCCTGTTCGACCGCCAAAATCCCCGCGCCCGAATATCAGACCAAGACATATTCCCAAAGACGGCAGCAAGAGCCGCAAACTTACGAACGTCATGGGCACGGGGATAGACCGCAGGCTGGCTAGACCTAATAACCCTGCGGACGACCTGAGAGACCCGAACCCGCGAACAGGGAAGAAGGGAAACCGGATCAACCCACAGCGCGTCCCCGGACACAGAAGCTGTGGCGCGCAAATAACGGCGAAGCGCCGCAACCGGACACAAAACATGATGCACCCCCGGCCTGACCAACCAAGCATCAACCACCCATGGACCCCTCCGGAACGCAGCAGTCTCATTCTTCGCCAGAAAAGAAGGAGACGGCTGCAAACGAACAAAACTATCACCACGACCAAAAGAGCAGAAACCCCTGCGCCGGAGGAGAGCATGAAGCTCCCCTACCCGACCCCCAGAGGCCAAAGCCAACAAGAAAAGTGCCTAGGAAAAACAATCCTGGACCGAAGGGGCCACAACGAAACGAGGAGATGAAAGGAAAGCGAGCACTCTGTCCAAAGACCAGGACGGCTCAGGCGACGCATGAGCAGGCCGGAGGTGAAACAATGCACGAGACAGCTTGCGAAACGGCGCAGACGTAACATCGATACCGAAAGCAAGCTGAAGCGGCTCCGCCAGCGCCGCACGATACGAAGCGACAGTGTTAGGCATAAGATGACGGTCCTGAAACAACCACGAGAGGAAGGACAAGACCACCCGAACAGACAAGGAGCTAACACGATGAAGACGCAAAAAGAAACGGAAGGACCGCCAGGAAACTTCATACTGCCGCCGAGAAGAAGCCCTCAGGTGGGACACCAACAAGGAGGCCACCTGATCACCATAGAGATGATGATAGACTCGAGTCAAAAAAACCATACGCGAAGACTCGAGGAGAAGATCGAACCAGCTACGTGACGTACCGGCCCGATCTGCTGAAAGAGGCGGAGCCGCGGGAAAACCCTCGGGTTCGGACACCGAGCAACCAGCGCCTGAAACCAAGGCTGGGCCGGCCACCAAGGGGCCAGAAGGACAACTCTCCCCCGGTAAGTCTCTAAGCGAGTCAGGACCTGGAGCAACAGCCGAACTGGGGGAAAGAGGTACAGGAACCCCCACCTCGACCAGTCGAGCCGAAAGGCATCGACCCCGACGGCCTCGCAATCGGGGAAGGGCGCCGCATAAACGGGAAGACGCCGCGACCACGCCGACGCGAAGAGGTCCACCTCGGGGCGCCCGAACGTCTGGCAAAGCCAACGGAAGGACTCGTCGTCGACCGTCCACTCCGTGGAGAGGGGAACGAAGCGAGACAGGGCGTCGGCCAAGACGTTGGACACGCCCCGTACGTGAACCGCCAGGAGAGCCAAACCCCGAGAACTCAGCAGACGAGTCACCCGAAGCGACCAACCCCAAAGAGACAAGGACCGCATCGAACCCCCGCGGTTCAGGCAATGAACCACCGGAGAGCAGTCCGAATGGAGCCGAATCGTCGATCCGCGGGCCACCCGAATCCTCCCCAGAGCAAACCACACTGCCGCGAACTCCCGCACCGTACTGTGAGCTCGACGGAAGGACGGATCCCAACGCCCCTGGCCGGCCTGGTGAGCACTGGTCACAAAACCCCAGCCGAGAGACGACGCATCCGTGTACACATCGAGCGAGGGCTCGGGTAGGCGCCAAGGCACTGAACCCCGAAAAACCCGAAGAGAAAGCCGGTGACGCAGCAACCGACGCAAGTCCCCCGGGGGTCGAACTCTGCGATCGCGAGAGAGGCGGAAGGGGGAACCCCGAAGGAACCAGAACAGTCGTCGAAGCCAAACCCGACCCGGCGGGTAGACCACCATCGCGAAGTTCAGGCTCCTGCACAGCCCCTCGAGCAACCGCCGGGTGACCCGAGGGCCCTCCAGAAACAGACGAAGGCGGGACCGCAGCCGCAGGAGAGACTCCGGAGGGAGAGACAAGGAGGCGGTCCGAGAGTCCCACACGAGACCCAGCCAAGTCCGAACCTGAGAGGGAACCAGATGGGACTTCCTCCAGTTCACCAAGAACCCGAACCCGGCGAGCTGGGAAAGAACCAAATCCCTGGCTAGCAAGCAAGCTGACTGGCTGGGAGCCCAAACCAGCCAGTCGTCGAGGTAGGCCAACACCCGAACACCTAGGAGACGCAAACGAGCCACCACAACCCGTGTAAGGCGTGTGAACACGCGAGGTGCCAGGTTCAACCCGAACGGGAGACAACGAAAGCGGTAACTCAGACGCCCCACTACAAAACCGAGCCAGTCCCTGAACCGCGGATGAATCGGGACATGCCAATAAGCGTCCCGGAGGTCCAGGGACACCATCCAAGCACCCGGCTCCAAGAGGAGCCGAACCTGAGACAGCGTAGTCATCCGAAAGGAGGGGCAATGAACCCAGGGGTTCAGACGGGACAAGTCCAGAATGAACCGCAGGTCCGCGCAGTCCCGTTTCGGAACCGGAAACAGACGGGAAACCCATCTGAGGGACGACGTCGTTTCGACGACGCCCAAGCGTACCCACTCCAAGACGACTCGACAGAGCGCAGGGGAAGAAGCCTGCCCCGCCAGCCCCGACCCCCCAAAGGGGGGAGGGGCCACCCAACGCCACCGCAGGCCGTGAGACACGACCCGAAAGGCCCACGAATCGTGGGACCAGGCGCGGGCGAACAGCGCAAGCCGCCCCCCCATCGCCCCGTCAAAGGGGCAAACCGCGAAAGGGCCGGCGACCCTTACGAGACCCAGAACCCCGCACAGCGCGAACACCGCGCCGACCAGACGAGGGAGGGTCCGCAGGAGGAGCCAACCCCAAACCTGACACCAGAGGCCTACCACGACGAGAGGAACCCCGAGCCCTGGCACGACCTTTCCGGGAAGACCCACCCCGGGACCCCCGGAAAACCAACAAGTCCGACATCGGACGACAAGCCGCCGACGCAGCCTGAATAAACTGCGCCACGGCCGACTCCCCAAACAGGAGAGGACAAAAAGGTGAAGAACGCCTAAGAGCCAGAGCCCAAGCAGATTCCACGGAGGAACCCAGCACCGCCTGCCGACACGCGAGACGGGAAGCATAGAACAGGGAAACCGCATCCCGCAAAATCGGCGTGAACAGCTTCAACAAGGCAGCCGACGAACGCGCAGCCGAGGACAAGGTGCCGGACCCCGGGACGGACCCAAGCGTCCCCACATCCTCCACGAGCCAATCCGAAGACAGCTCCAGGAGGGAAAAGAACCGCAAGGCCGAACACAAAAGGCCCCGAGCGCGCAAGTCCTCCGCCACGAGCGCCGCCGAAAGGGAGGGAACCTGCACATGGAGCTGAATAACGCCCACATCGCGGGGAAGGGCAGGGGCAAACAAGCACTCATTCAGGTACTCAAGGTCACCCCCCAGGAAAACCTGAAGCACCGTGGAAGCTTCCCGCCACTCCAGCGTGCGGGAACGACAGAAGGAATGCCAGGAATCCAGACCAAACAAGGGGCAGTCTGCTAGCCAGGATGACTCCGGAACCTCGTAACGGAGCCAGAAAGGGAACGAAGTCCCAAACCTGAACGTGGACGGATCCATTTCCGAGGCATAATCCGGGTCACGCAGGAGGTAAGCTGCAAAGGCCGCTCGCACCACACCAGGTTGGATGCGATAAGCCGAAAACCTCCGGAAGGACGGAACCGACGTACCCGGGGGAACACGGAACCGTACCCGGGGAGGGGCCGACACCAAATCCAACTCGTACGCAGAGGGGGGGAAAGAAAACCCCACTCCTTGTAACAATAAGCCCCGCTCAGTGGGAAGAAAAACCCAGGCGGGGTCCAGCGGGGCCCAAGGCCCCCAAGTCAGCCCCTCCCCAGCCTCGAGGTCCGTCACCACAGGACCCGAGGCCGAGTCCTCTCCCCAAGCCCCGACCCCACAAGACAAGGACGGAGCAGCCGGAAAAGCTGGAGGAAGGGGGGCCCACTGGTCAGACCCTGAAGCTTCGGCCGGGAGACAAGACTCGAATGCCTCTGCCGCCCCCCCGGAAGGGGCAACCCCCGAAGCTGCCCGAGTCTCGAGATCAAGTAACCCCTGCTCCGACCCCGAAACCCTCAGACGCTTCGGGGCCGGAAGCAGGGGCGGGGGACCAGAACGAACAGAAGGGGAAGGACGAGGAGGTGCGGACTGAACCAGGATCGAAGCGACCCCCACCCCCAAGTCCGGGTCTCGAAAAGCAAAGCGGGGCAGCCCCGGGGCATCCGGGGAAGCAACCAACCGAGCGCGTTGCAACAGACGAAACCTAGACTGCAACGCACGTGCCGCCTGTACCCGAATAGAATCATCAGAGGATTGGGTAAATTGAGTCACAAGCAAGCAGCAACACTCACAGGACTCAGGGTCGAAAGTATCACCGACCCAACAGGCAGCGTGGCAGAGGCAAAAACAATGAGGGTCACCCTGAGACAAGGGGACCGAGCAACCCTCAAACTCGCACACAGCGAGTGGGGACTCCGGGGTCACATCCATCGGACCCACGCGCCCCCTAGGGGATTCCCAGGGTCCTGAGCGTTTACTTTAAGAGGACTCGCGCTCAGGTAGTCCCAGGCAGGGTGCTGCAAACCGGCGCCCAAAACTACCAAGCAAACTTCTAAAGCTGAACCCCAGGGACGTGTACACTCACGGGGACCTAGCAGGGGGCGCCACCGAGGAGAACAGTGGAAGGGCAAAAACAAACTGAATAAAATGACAGAACCCCCCACCAGGCAAAAACAAAAAGAAAAACAAAACCCCGCAAGAGGACAGCGAACCCCAAGGAACAGAGCCGGCCGCGATGTCGGGAAGTACAAGCTGAGCAGCACCCTGCGCCCCTACCAGTGCAAACTGCCTCTTACCTGCCGGTAACAAGGGAGAACAGAACACCCAAGAGCCCAACAGGCGGCCGAAAAACCGAAAGGTAAAACGGACCAGCAGAGGCAGACCCCGAGGAGCCTGTGGAAGGTGGCCCCAAGCCCCAAGGGCAGTACTTACAGGGCACCTAGGGAAGGCAGCCCTAGGCGCATGCAGCCCGAGTACTGAAGATAACTCCTGGCTCTCGCACCCACAAAACTAACACCACACTCAAAGCACAGTGCAGTAGCGACACCGGAGCCAGAGCACACGACCATCGCCGATAGCATCAGCCTCAAGAACTGAGGTGTGGGTAGCCGGCGCGGGGGGTCTGGGGCTCCCCCTTCCCCCTCCCGGGGAGGGGGGAGCTGCGCAGACAGCGGCGCGGCAGTGTGTGACGTCACACTAATTTGCTTGTTTTCGGTTGGGGAGTTCTATCCACTAGTTCGGTATTAGGTAGCAATTTTAACCAGAATAGGGGTTTGTTTTGGGGCGCTTACCTTTCTGGGTGCCTGTTCCGGTCGATGGCAGACATAGAATGCTTCCAACTACACGGGGGCTTCTATAGGCCATTGCTCCCCTTGCCTCTCTGAGGGGGCCCGGTTCTGGCCGTGGTCCCCGGTAGGCCTAAGAACTCCATACACATGACTGATGCCAAAGTCTGACATTAGCATATCAGCCTGGGATAGCTCCGGGGAGCCGACGGGGCTCCCCCCAGAAATGGGGTGGTAAATGTAAGAAGACAAATAAGTGCAATTATGTACTATTCATAGCAGTTAGGAATTGTACTTATTTTCACTTAGTATTAAATCGTACTGTCAGATATATTGTGAATATTTGAGTTTACCCGAAAAACTGAAAAGAAAACCACAACCTCACCTAACCGTCTTAGTTTTTGAAGATAATAATTGTATTGCTTCTTAATTACAATTATTACTTAACCTATAGCTATATTGATATTACAGTTTTATAAAACTAATAAAACAAAACTAAAATATATCAATAAATTGTAAAGTAACTCAGGATATTTTAAAATTTTGTATAAAGTCTATATTGTTTAATTAACCTGAAAAAGAAATTCCTGATATTTAAAACTTGTGTATCGCAAATCGAAATTGAAAACGTCATCCTAAAATTCTGAGTGACTTAACAGAAAACGAGAATAATTAAAGCGGGGGAGGGAGTTGGGTCAATGTAACAGCCCCATAAGTGCAATTATGCACTGCTTATTACAGTAAGAAAGTGTACTTATTACACTTAGTATTAAATCGTACTGTCAATTCGGAGGATGGGTTGGCATATCAGTGATTCATTTATGATGTTCATAAAACAAACAAATAGTTTTGCTGCTATTACACTATAAACACACAGGTTATATATAAGTATCTACATGTTTTGTTCACCATAACGAGCCACTAAGTTGGTATAGTGAGTCAAAAAGCAATGAGGAGTTGCTGCCACACCAGCCAGCCAGCCAGCCAGCCAGCCACTCGCCACCACTCCCTCTCTCAACAACACCTCACTTGTCAACATACTCCTCCCACCATACTATTCTTGCTTTTATTCACTATATACCATACTCAGTACTATACTGTACTACCTCGATTCAACGTACCCCAATTCAACGAATCTCCGGCTAGGTCGCACACTTTTCAGGCCGGATTTACTCACCCGGTTTGATGAACAATGGTTCACCGAAGCGGGGTATGTATGGATTTGCTTACGATGTTGGGACAGAGTTCACAGTCTGGTGGAAAACTTTCCCATTGTATCACAGTTTACAATTAATAATTCCCTCATATGACAAGTTAGATCACACAAGTGGACCACACAAGTCGTCCACAAGCTTACGATGTTGGGACAGTTCACAGAGTGGTGAAAACTTTCTCATTCCATCATAGGTTACAATTAATAATTCCTTCATATGACAAGCTGGATCACACAAGTGGACCAAACAGGTGGACCACACAAGTGGACCATACAGGTGGACCACACAGGTGGACCACACAATTGGACCACACAACAAGTGAACCATAAGAACCAAACACCAGCCAGAATGACCCCACACTACAAGTGACGCATATTAAGGGGGCATAACTTCGTTTCTTATAAGTTGTTCAATGTCAACCAATCTCTTTTGATTAGTTGTATATGAAAAAGGCTGCAATTGTTCCAAGTTTCAGTATTGCAGCCTAAATAGAAAGGTAGATTATTTTTGTTTTGTCTTTTCAACAAGTTTTACACATTTTCAAATCATTTTCAGTTCTTCTACTCCCCAAGCCCAGCCCGAGGCAAGGCTTGACTTATGAGAGTTTGTCAAACACAGAATGTCAAAGACAGACACAGAATGCTCCAGATTCCATGTGCATTTCTATAGGCCATTGCTCCTCGTGCCTCTCTGAGGGGCTAGGTTCTGGCTCGTGGTCCCCGGTAGGCCTAGAACTCCATGCACACTGACTGATGCCAAAGTCTAATGATATACATATCAACCTGGATAGCTCCGGAGAACCGAAGGGGCTTCCCCCAGAAACTACCACATCTCGGTGTTTTTTCACCCAGAAATTCTTTACCAAGAATTCAAATGCGATTGTCACTAAGCGGGAGACACTGGTAAACTCGAGCGCGGTCGCCTGTGCTACCAGAAACCAAGTGCTAAGTCGCCCATATGCATATCACCAAACTACGTTACTCAAGGCAAGCTCGTAACTCGATTCAAGTTTTACTACGAAACTGAGTTCGTAACCCAAAAAATACGGAAACAGGTGCATACGAAAACCAAGGTTCCACTGTACCAGATGCGAAGAGTGAAGGAGAAGGCCGAACCACCTGTGTTCCAGACTGGTCTGACCTGTTGGAAGAGGCTGCGCCGCGGAAAACATGCCGGGTCCGCACACCAAGCAAGCAGCACCTGCAACCAAGGCTGGGCCGGCCACCAAGGAGCTACCAAGGGGCCACCAAGGGGCCACCAAGGGGCCACAAGGACTACTCTCTCTTGATAGGACTTCAACCGAGCCACAACCCGAAGAAACAGCTGGACCGAGGGAAAGAGGTACAGGTATGGAAAACATGCCAGGTTTGCACACCAAGCAAGCAGCACCTGCAACCAAGGCTGGACCGGCCACCAAGGGGCTGGCTACCAAGGGGCTGGCTACCAAGGGGCTACCAAGGGGCCACCAAGGGGGCCACCAAGGGGCCACCAAGGGACCACCAAGGAGTCATAAGGACTACTCTCCCTTGGTAGGACTTCAACCGAGCCAGAACCCGAAGAAACGGCTGGACCGGGGAAAAGAAGTACTGTACAGGTAACCCCACCTCGACCAGTCCTGCAGAAAGGCATCCACTGCAACAAACTCATAGTCGGGAAAGGGCGCCACATAGATCGGGAGACGCCGAGACCACGCCGACGCAAAGCGGTCCACGTCTGGGAGTCTCTATGTCCAGCAGAGCCAATGGAAGGAGTTGGCATCGACCGTCCATTCCGTGGAAAGGGCAATGAACCGAGACAGGCCGTCCGCCAGGACATTGAACACTCCCCAGATATGAACCACATGGAGAGCCAAACTAGAGAAGCTAGCAAGCCGAAAACAGCTTGAGTAGGGAAAAGAAGCGCAAAACAGAAGCCAAATGCCCACAGGCGTGCAAATCTTCAGCCACCAAGGACGCCGAATGGGTAGGAACCTGCACATGCAATGAGAATGAGCACAAGGCCAACATCCTGAGAAAGTACAGGGGCGAACAAGCATTCATTAAGGTGCTCACACTCGCCCCCAGGTAAACCTGCAGACCGGTAGAAGTTTCTCACCACTCAAGTGTGTATGTCTGACAGAACCCATGACACGCCTCCAATGAAAAGAATTGGCAGTCTGCCAGCCAGGAAGACTTCAGAACCTCCAAACACACCCAATACGGGAAAGAAGAACCGACCTCAATTAAAGACGGATCCAACATAGAGGCGGAATCCAGGTCTCACAGGAGGTACACTGAAAGAGCCTCCCGACCCTCCCTAGAAAAGATACGAGAGGCAGAAAACCTTCAAAAGGACGGGGCCAAGGAACCCAGGGGAGCCCGGAACCAAACCCGGGAAAGAGCCAACGCCAAATCATACTCACACAGGGAAGGGGGGGGGTAAGAAAACCCCTACCCCCTGCAACAACAAGCCCCACGAAGAAGGCCCCCAACACCCAAGCAGGGTCAAAGGGGGCCCAAGGCCCCCAGGTCAACTCCTCCCCAGCCCTAGGATCCCCCAAGTCGAGACCCGGGGCAGAGCAGTCCTCCTTACCCTCAACTCTCTGAAGAAAAGGGTAAAGAGTCCAGGGTAAAGGATGAAAAGAAGGGGGCCTGCTGGTGGGACCCAGATGCCTCAGCAGGAGGAACTGGCTCAAATGCCTCCATCCCCAACCCAAATGGGGCAGCCCCTGAAGCTGCCCGAGTCTTAGTACCAACTAAACCCTGCCCCAACTATGAAATCCTCAGAATTTTGGGAGCCGGAAGCAGAGGGGAGGGGAGCAGGGAAAGGACCAGGGAGAGCGGACTGAACCAACGTCGAAGCAACTAGTGCCCCCAGGTTCAGGTCCTATACCAAAGCGGGGCAGTCGCAGGGCATCTAGGTGGGAAACCAACCTAGCACGTTGCAGCAACAGGAACCTAGCATGCAATGCGGATGCTGCCTGTACTCTAACAGTAATGTCATCAGAATAGTACTGGAGAACAAGCAGAGAACACGACTCGCAAGACTCCAGGTCAAAGGTGTTGTTGACCCAACAGGCAGCATGATGGAGGCAAAAGAGGTGACCGTCACCCTGAGACAAGGGCACACAGCAACCTTCGAACCCCCACAAGGCAGGCTGGAACTCGAAAGATGCTTACATAGGTTCACTGAGCCCAGACAAGGTTTTCCGGGGCCCGTAGGCTGACTGCTATGGGAAGCCAGGGCAAGGTGTTGCTAACCGTTTAAGACCCAGAGCTAACAAGGGGGAGATAAAAACACTAAAACCCTTGCGATGTGTACAATCATGGGGGCCTAGCAGAGGGCCACCAAAATATTAGAAGTGGAACTGTAGCCACACCAGGCAGACCCCCACCAGGTAATAATAAAAAAAAAAAAAAAAAAAAGTACAACGTCCCCCAGAAGTAACAGGAACTGACCACAGCATAGGTAGGCAGGCTGCACAACACCTTGACGCCCTCACCAGCATAATACCACTCCGTATCCAAGGCCAAACAAAGGCCACGAAATCCCATCTGGCCCCAAGGGTGGGGTAAATGCCATGCAGCAAAAACCCCTACAGAAATGGTTCCCGAACGCACCAGGGAAGAGAACCCTAACACGCAAAGTCAGTACTCAAAGGGTGACTAGGAAAAAAGGTGACTTTGCCTGTGACTAGCATGCCCCTAAGCGTATGCAGCCCCGGCACTGATGAGGACACCTGGCAATCACATACAACAACAACACTGCAGAGGTCACCAAAAGGCAAAACAACACCTTGGAAATCGAGGCCAGAGAAGACGTCCGCCCCGGACCACATTAGCAAATGAACTGGAGTGCTAGGTAGCCAGCACGGGGAAGGGTGGGGCTGCACAGATGAGTGGCGCGGCCGTGGAGTGTGACGTTTGCTTGCTTCCTTTGGATTGGAGGGAGTTCTGCCTCTCTTTTTGGTTTTAGTTGTAATCTTCTTACCATGTGGGGTTTGTTTTGTTATGCCTACCTTTCTGGGTGCCTAACTCCGGTTGATGGCAGATAAGGAAAATCCCCAACCACAGGGGGGGGGGGGTTCTAGGTCCATTGCTCCCTGCAGGTCTCTGAGGGGGCCCCAGGTTCTGGCTCGTGGGCCCTGGTAGACTGAACTCCACAGACTAATGCCCTAATGTATCATATATTAGCCTGATAGCTCCAGGGAGTTGTAGGGGCTCCCCACAGAAAAATTGTTCATGACCTTTGTTAGACTAAAGCTGGAATATGCAGCAGTTGTATGGTGCCCATATTTTAAGAGGCACGTCAACAAACTGGAGAAGGTGCAAAGATATGCAATGGAACTGGCTCCTGGAACTGAAGGACAAGAGCCACGAGGAGAGCTTAGAGGCATTAAATATGCCAAAACAAGAAGATAGATGAAAAAGAGGCGATATGATCACCACGTACTTACTGTACATGGTAGTAACGGGAATCAATAAAACTGATAGGGAATAATTCCAGACCTGGAACTTCAAGAACAAGATGTCATAGATTTAAACTAACTAAACAAAGCTACTGAAGAAATATAAGAAAATTCACTTTTGCAAACAGCAGTAGATGGTTGGAACTTAGGTGAGAAGGTGGTGGAGGCCAAAACTGTCAGTAGTTTCAAAGCCTTCTATGACAATGAGTGCTGGGAAGACGGGACAGCACGAGTGTAGCTCTCATCCTGTAAGGTTAGGTAATTACACTTAGGTAATTACACATTCATTTTGGGCAGCCAAGAAAGGGACAAGAAAAGAGCCTCCCCAGTGATAGAAAACATCAGGGAAAACAACAAAGGAACCTGCCTTCCACTGAGACTTGTTGTATCAATGCTTCCATGTAAATTTACCTCACTCTATTAGAACTTTTGAAAAAGAGAGAGATTAAGCACTTATAACAGAACCATCAGGAAATCCAAATTTCTATGAGTCAAGCAATCAAGATCTCAAACTTAAACTGACCTAAGAGTTTCTCATTCTTTATAATCTTTTAACCAGAATCTTCATTAAAGTTAAAATGGTTGAAAACGCAAATGTGAATTCATTTGGATTACCCAAAGATTCGGGTTATCAGAATCCCCGAGTTACTGACCTCTTACAGCACTACCAAACTCCACCTCTCTAATACAACTAAAGATCAAAGTGTGTTAAATGCTACAGAACACTGTACAAGGCTTGCATAATGAATGACATTATGGTAACTGATTCCACTGATGCGGAAGGAAATATGGAAAGAATACAAAGCTCATCAAAATTTGAAATGATATTCCATAAAGAAAGCAATTCTGAACTTGGTAAAGATTACAATATTAAAACATACCTGGAATAAGCTTGTGACAGCTGCTGAAGCAGGTTAAGTTGAGGATAAAGAGTTTGATGCATATATCCATGGGTACACTAGGAGAGGCTTGTGAGGAAGTTGACCTGGAAAATGTACGGGAGAAGCTAAAATACGTGCCGTGATATTGCGAATAATCTGATACCAAAATGAATGACGTAGCACGAGAATTGAGGTGAGAAAGCTGAAAAAAAAAGAGTATAAACATTTGAGTGTGGTTTGTGCGCTCACGGCCAACACTTAGCCTATCTTGCAGTGCGCGGCGGGTCGCTCGCCAGACATGCAAAACTGTTAACGAGTAATGTCTATGATCCATGTTATGGGATAATACAAGTGGAGATTACACAGTGTTTGGACCTGTAGAGGCGAAGGGTAATGTGATGGAACAGCAAAAGTTAAAATATGGTTCCTAATTAAGCAGCATTAATTCCACAATTAATGTGGATACAGACAATCATTATTAACACCTGAGGCTTGCCAAAGAATATTTCCATATTTAGGTGAGAAATTCAAGGTAACAAACAATTATACTGTTTCAGTTTCAAGTCATAAATTCATATGGAGGGTCAACTATGAGTGAGAACTCCAGGGCAGGACCCAACCACAGCTTAGTCATTGGCACTCAAGAATTAAGGTTGCTAAACTTATTGTATTATGCAGCACAAGTCGTCAACTTCAGTTTAACCCTCAAACCGCTAGGGGCCCAAATGGATTTAACACACACAGGCGCAACAAAAAAAAAAAATCTAAAAAATTCTTTCGTCTTATAGAAGTGTTCATTTTTATTCCCTGATCACAGAAAAAATAACAAAAAAATCATAGGTGGCATATTTTAGCCGCAATAGGGTAGAGAAGTCTGGCAAAAAAGGGACGTTGACAGAGCCTTCGCCAGACGAGGTCTACTCCGCTCGAGCTATCAGGCGGCAGTTGCCACAAGTATATTATTACCTAATTATTTCAATGTCTCTGATTGATTTTTTCTTAGTTTTTTTGCAGTAATATTATTCAATACAGTGAATTGTGATATATTTATATAATACAATGTGTGAACCATTGCTGTACTCAAAATTATGGTATGCATATTAGTGATTCAATTATTATGTTCATAAAACTATAAACAAATAGTTTTGCTGTTGTTACACTCTATACACAGGTTATATATAAGTATTTGCATGTTTTGTTCACCATAACGAACCATTAAGTTGGTCTTGTGAGTCAAAAAGCAACGAGGAGTGACCGCTACACACCAGCCAGCCACTCACTGCCACTCCCTCCCTCAACAACACCTCACTCACCCTCATTCTCCTCCCACAATACTGTTTTTGCATTTATTCACTATACACAGATGTTATATATAAGTATTTACATGTTTTGTTCACCATAACTGTACATCTAAGCTTGTATGGTGAGTAAAGACACGAAGACGTAACTACATGGTACGTAAAAGGTACGTAAAAGGGAAAGATCGACCTTTGAGGATCACCCTAAACGGTGCCAAACAGATGGAAGAAGTACTAAGGAATGCTAGAAAATTGCAAAGGGATGAGGATGGGAAAGGGTGGTCGTTAAGACGAGATCTTTCAAAAGAAGATAGAGAGAAGCTGAAACTGAACCTCGCCGAGGCAAAACATTTAAATGAGAGCAGGAATGAAGAAGAAATAAATTCTTTTTTCTACAAAGTGATAGGGGTAGGCAAACCAGTAAAGTGGTACATAAAGGCAAACCAACAAAATCAATAGAGAGAGGGGGAGTGAAGAATAAGGAGAGGGGGAACAAGTTCCTGAAGATTGCATACACCAACATAGATGGAGTGAGATCGAAGATACTGGAGTTAAGTGATGTAATACAGCTGCAGACACCAGACATTGTTGCACTCACGGAGACAAAACTTGAAGATGTAATTTTAAATGAGGTCATATTCCCAAGGGGCTACTCAATTTGGAGACGGGACAGAAAAATTAGGAAAGGCGGTGGCGTTGCTGTGCTGGTAAAAGAACACCTAAAGGTGAAGGAAATAATGACTGCCAATCCACAAGAAGTTGACATAATAGCACTAGAGATCTGCTATGAGGATGATAAACTAATGATGATAAATGCATATAGTCCACCGCCAAGCAGCACATGGTCAAAGGAGGAGCTAGATAGTAAACGTGAAGGTCTTATAACAATAATGAGAGAGATTATAGCGAGAGCGGATAACGATAGATCACGACTGTTGATAGTCGGTGACTTCAACTTGAAATCCATAGACTGGGAAGCATATGAAGCTAAAACAGAAGATTTTTGGACCTGTAAATTTGTAGACCTCATCCTGGAAACATTCTTGTATCAACATGTTAAACAAGCTACGAGGATGAGGGAAGGGGACGTTCCCTCCATGCTAGATTTGATATTTAGCAGGAAGGAGGAAGAGATATTTGACATTCAGTACCTTCCTCCCTTGGGTAAAAGTGACCATGTCTTTTTGGGAATAAAGTATGCAATGCGTTATAAGCTGGAAGAAAATAAGGAGGTTGAAGCAGTTGAAAAACCAGACTTCAGGAGAGGACATTATGGTGACCTTAGAAATTTTTTTAGTGAGTATAATTGGACAGACTTGATGCTAGGCAAGGAAGTGAATGAGATGTATGGCAAGTTTTGTGAAATATATGATAAAGGCACAAAAAAATTTATACCAAAACAGAGATGCAGGACCAGAAAACAGGATTGGTTCGACAGAAATTGTGAGAGGGCAAGAGACCAAAAGACACAAAAATGGAATCAATATAGGAAGAGGCCAAACCCCCAAACATACCAGCGATACAAAGATGCGAGAAACAATTATACAGCAGTAAGGAGAGAGGCAGAAAGAAATTTTGAAAAAGGGATAGCAGATAAATGTAAAACAGAACCGGGCCTATTCTACAAATTCATAAACAACAAATTGCAGGTAAAGGATAATATCCAGAGGTTGGAAATGGGAAACAGATTCACGGAAAATGAAAAGGAAATGTGTGAAACATTAAATGAAAAGTTCCAAAGTGTGTTTGTACAAAATGAAATCTTCAGAGAACCAGACACAATAAGAATTCCAGAGAACAACATAGAGCGGATAGAGGTGTCTAGAGATGAAGTGGAAAATATGCTAAAGGAGCTCGGGAGGAACAAAGCAGCTGGCCCAGATGGCGTTTCACCATGGGTTCTGAGAGAATGTGCATCTGAGCTCAGCATTCCACTTCACCTGATCTTTCAGGCATCCCTGTGTACAGGAATCGTAGCAGACGTGTGGAAACAGGCTAACATAGTTCCAATCTACAAAAGTGGCAGCAGGGAAGACCCCCTCAATTATAGACCTGTATCATTGACAAGTGTAATAGTGAAAGTATTGGAAAAGCTAATCAAAACTAAATGGGTAGAACACCTGGAGAGAAATGATATAATATCAGACAGACAGTATGGTTTTCGATCAGGAAGATCCTGTGTATCGAATTTACTCAGTTTCTATGATCGGGCCACAGAGATATTACAGGAAAGAGATGGCTGGGTTGACTGCATCTATCTGGACCTAAAAAAGGCTTTCGACAGAGTTCCACATAAGAGGTTGTTCTGGAAACTGGAAAATATTGGAGGGGTGACAGGTAAGCTTCTATCATGGATGAAAAATTTTCTGACTGATAGAAAAATGAGGGCAGTAATCAGAGGCAATGTATCGGAATGGAGAAATGTCACAAGTGGAGTACCACAGGGTTCAGTTCTTGCACCAGTGATGTTTATTGTGTACATAAATGATCTACCAGTTGGTATACAGAATTATATGAACATGTTTGCTGATGATGCTAAGATAATAGGAAGGATAAGAAATTTAGATGATTGTCATGCCCTTCAAGAAGACCTGGACAAAATAAGTATATGGAGCACCACTTGGCAAATGGAATTTAATGTTAATAAATGTCATGTTATGGAATGTGGAATAGGAGAACATAGACCCCACACAACCTATATATTATGTGAGAAATCTTTAAAGAATTCTGATAAAGAAAGAGATCTAGGAGTGGTTCTAGATAGAAAACTATCACCTGAGGACCACATTAAGAATATTGTGCAAGGAGCCTATGCAATGCTTTCTAACTTCAGAATTGCATTTAAATACATGGATGGTGATATACTAAAGAAGTTGCTCATGACTTTTGTTAGGCCAAAGCTAGAATATGCAGCTGTTGTGTGGTGCCCATATCTTAAGAAGCACATCAACAAACTGGAAAAGGTGCAAAGACATGCTACTAAGTGGCTCCCAGAACTGAAGGGCAAGAGCTACGAGGAGAGGTTAGAAGCATTAAATATGCCAAAACTAGAAGACAGAAGAAAAAGAGGTGATATGATCACTACGTACAAAATAGTAACAGGAATTGATAAAATCGACAGGGAAGACTTCCTGAGACCTGGAACTTCAAGAACAAGAGGCCATAGATTTAAACTAGCTAAACACAGATGCCGAAGAAATATAAGAAAATTCACCTTCGCAAATAGAGTGGTAGACGGTTGGAACAAGTTAAGTGAGAAGGTGGTGGAGGCCAAGACCGTCAGTAGTTTCAAAGCGTTATATGACAAAGAGTGCTGGGAAGACGGGACACCACGAGCGTAGCTCTCATCCTGTAACTACACTTAGGTAATTACTTAGGTAATTACATAGAATATCACCTTCGCAAATAGAGTGGTAGACGGTTGGAACAAGTTAAGTGAGAAGGTGGTGGAGGCCAAGACCGTCAGTAGTTTCAAAGCGTTATATGACAAAGAATGCTGGGAAGATGGGACACCACGAGCGTAGCTCTCATCCTGTAACTACACTTAGGTAATTACATAGCATGCTACTAAGGGCAAGAGCTACGAGGAGATGTTAGAGGCATTAAATATGCAAAAACTAGAAGACAGAAGAAAAAGAGGTGATATGATCACTACATACAAAATAGTAACAGGAATTGATAAAATCGATAGGGAAGATTTCCTGAGACCTGTAACTTTAAGAACAAGAGGTCATAGATTTAAACTAGCTAAACACAGATGCCGAAGAAATATAAGAAAATTCACTTTCGCAAACAGAGTGGTAGACGGTTGGAACAAGTTAGGTGAGAAGGTGGTGGAGGCCAAGACCGTCAGTAGTTTCAAAGCGTTATATGACAAAGAGTGCTGGGAAGACGGGACACCACGAGCGTAGCTCTCATCCTGTAACTACACTTAGGTAATTACTTAGGTAATTACTGGTTGCCTGTACCCTGACCCAATGAATTATTATTATGATGACTAAACCACACATATCATAAGATGGAGAATCGATGCCGTTTTGTTCCATCCTGGATCATGGTCTAGGACAGACCGAAACATCGTCGTTTCTCCAACTTCTGATGTGTGGTTTGGTCATCATACCTTCAGCCACTTTATTGTGATTCTTCATCTATAATTATTATTATTATTTAATACAGAGATACTTCACTACTCTACTCAGGATTCACAAGACAAGTGGATGTTCACTGCAAAGGTTCAAAAAACCAGCGTTGAATGTAATGAAACGTCATTTTCTGGGTGAGCCCCGGAAGCTCCCTGGAGTTTATCGGGCTAATGTATGTTATATTAGACCAGGACATTAGCTAAGAAGTTCAGACCTACCAGGGACCAGCGCCAGAACCTGGACCCTTCAGAGGTTTCAGGGAGCAATGACCCTGGAAAACCCCCTTGTGGTTGGGGTTTTCCTTATCTGCCATCGACCGAGGTTAGGCACCCAGAAAGGTAGGCATATCAAAACAAACCACACATGGTAAAAAACTAAAACAAAAAACCGAACAGAGGTAGAAACTCCCTACAATCCCAACGAAACAAGCAAACATCACACTTTACTGCCGCGCCGATCATCCGAGCAGCCCTCCCTACCCCGAGAGGGGGAGGGGGAAGCCCCGGACCCCACCGCGCCGGCTGCCTAGCATCAGTTCGGAAGCTAAGCTTCAACCAACGCAAAAAAAAACGCCGACCTGTGGGAGGGAGGGTTGCCAGGGAGCCTCCGGGGCTCACCCAGAAAATGGAGTTTCATCACATTCAACGCTAGTTTTCTGTGGGGAGCCCCTGGAGCTTCATACCCAAAGAGAAGGAAAAGAAAGGGCTGACCCGGGAGGCGGCCGCCACAAACTCCGCAATGCGAAGCCGAGACAACAGGCTGCAACCTGCGACCCAAGGCAACAAGAACGCACAGGAGCAGACGCGCACATAAAGAACAGGCTACCAGGAACCTGTGCGACCTTCAAATCCTTGCGCCCAAAATGAGCCCTAGATGTCACCAACACAGCAGCGAAAGCTGCAAACGTCCGAACAGCATGGGCGCCAAGGATAGACCGCAGGCTGGAAGACTTAAAACTCTGCGGACGACCTGGGACACCCGAGCCCTGAAACAGGAAACGAGGGGAATTGGATCAACCCAAAACGCATCCCCGGACACGGTACACAAGTAACGGCAAAAAAGCACAACCGGACAACACAGGACGCACCCCCGGCCGAACCAATTAAGCATCAATAACCCAAGGACCCCTCGGGTAAGCAGCCGTCTCGACCGTCGCCAGAAGGACGGAGAAAGGCTGCAAATGTACAAACCTACCACCAGTACCAAAGAGCAGAAACCTGAACCGAAGGGGCTACCACAAACTGAGGAGAAGATAAGAGGGCACCCTGATCAAGGACCAGGATGGCTCAGGCGATGCATGAGCAGGCTAGAGGTGAAACAAAACAAGAGAAAGCGTACGAAATGGGGCAGATGTGATGTCCACCCCGAACGCAAGCCGGAGCGGCTCCTCCAGCGCCACACAAAACGAGGTGACAGTAAGAAAATATCAAATAACTGTAGTCCTGAAAACCCAAGAAAGAACAAGACAACCCGATGCGAAAGAGAAGACGACCTAAGAAGAGCAAGACAAAGGTGCATAGAAACACCAGGAACATAATATTGTCGCCGAGACGAAGCTCGCAGGTGGGACACCATCAACAATGCCACCTGGTCACCCCAGAGATGGTGATACCCGCGTCAAAATACCAGATGCGAAGAGCCGAGGAGAAGGCCGAATCAGTCACGTACAGGACCGGTCCAACCTGCCAAAAGAGGCGGAGCCACGGGAAAACGCCCCGGGTTTGGACACCTATCAAGCAGCGTCTGAAAATAAAGCTGGGCCAGCCACCAAGGGACCATGAGGACTACTCTCTTGAGAATGGCTCCAACCGAGCCAGAACCCGAAGCAACAGCTGGACCGGGAGAAGAGGAACAGGTATCCCCACCTCGACCAGTCTGCCAAAAGGCATCCACCGTAAATACCTCGCAGGCGGGTAAGGGCGCCACACAGAATGGGCGACGCCTAGACCACGCTGAATCAAAGACGTCCATGTCCAGGAGTCCATACGTCCAGCAGAGCCAACGAAACGAGTCGGCGACGACTGGCCAATCCGCGAACAGAAGAATGAACCGAGACAGGCTGTCCGCCAGGACGTAGGACACACCCTGGACATGAACCTCACAGTTAGCCAAACCCCGAGAATGCAGCAAACGAGCCACTCGAAGGGACCAACTCCAAAGGTCAAACACCTAAGAGAAACCCTGTGGTTCTGGCAAAGAACCACCAGAGAACAGTCCGAATGGAGCTGAATGGTAGAGTACAGAGTGACCCGAACCCTCCGAAGCGCAAACCAGACAGCCACGAACTCTCGAACCGTGCTGTAAGCCCGACGGATGGACAGACCCCACCATCCCCGGCCGACCTGGTGAGCACTGGTCACAAAGCCCCAGCCGAGAGATGACCCGTCCGTAAACACATTGAGTGAAGACTCGGGGAGGTGCCAAGGCACGGAACCCCAAAAACCACAAAGAGGAAGCTGGTGACACAGCACCAACACAAGATCCCCGGAGGAATGGACTCAACGATTGCAAGAGAGGCGGAAGAGGAGTCTTCGAAGGAACCAAACAGATGCCGAAGCCAAACCCGACCCTGTGGGCGGACCAGCACGTCAAAGTTCAGACTCCCGCACAACTGCTCAAGCAACCACCGAACAACCCGGGACCCCCTCATGAACAGCCGAAGGCGGGCCCACATCCGCAGCAACACTACTGGAGGGAAAGACAAGGAGCGGCCCAAGAGCCCTAAACAAGACCCAGTCAGGTCCGAACCCGGGACGGAAACAGATGGAACGGCCTCCAGATCACCAGGAAACCAAACCCGGTGATCTGGAAAGAACCACACCCCTGGTGAGCAGACAAGCGGACCGACTGGGTGCCCACACCAGACAGTCGTCGAGGTAGGCCAGACACCGAATCCCAAGCAGACTCAGACAGGGCACCAAGATCCGGTAAAGATGCATAAATACACCAAGTGCCAATTACAAACTAGGGAAGGCACAAAAGCGGCAAGCCTGAAGCCCCACCACCAACTGTGCCAGTCCCGGAAAACTGGAGAGGAACGTGCCAAGAATTGACCTGGAGGTTCAGGTCCACCATCCAGGCCCCCGGCCCCAACAGAAGCCGGACTGGAGACAACAGTCCTCCGATGAGGGCATAGAATCTAGGGCGCAGACTGAAGAAGTCCAGAAGAACCGCAGATTCGCCAGGCCCGTGTCTGCATAGAGCAGATGGGAACCCCAGAAGGATGGGGCGGATTGACCACGTCCAATGCACCCACTAAGATGACATGACGAAGCGCAGGGAAAGAAGCCCACCCCGCCAGCCCTGAACCCCCCAAAAGGGGAGAAGCCGTTCGCCGCCGCCACCAGAGGCCGGAAGACAACCAAAAGCGCCCCACTAACTGCGGGACCATGTGAGAGTCAACAGAGCAAGCTGCTCCCCCAGTGCCCCATCAACAGCAAAGGGGACAGAGCCCCTATCGAAAGAAAAAGTATATATACATATATACACATATATACATATATATTATGTACATACACATATACATATACATATACATATACATATATACATACACACACACACACAAGGTGTATTACACACACGTGCGTATGCACATACACATGTGCACACACACAGTGTACACATGTACATGCACATGTGTACACACACACATACACGGGAAAAGAAAATTACAAGCCGCCGACCAGTGGGTAGAGAGCACCACGCAGGCCAGGCGAAGAAGGCACAAAACTGCATCAAAAGGCCCACCTCAACAACAAAACCCAAAGTCCCAGCATGACCACAACATGTGCCAAGACCCAAAAAAGATCAGTCTGCAAGCCAAGAAGACCCCGGAACCCCAGAAGGCAGAACTGGGTCACACACAAGGAAACAAAGCCCCCTGAACCCACAAAGGGGGCCCAAGAGGAAGAAACCTCCGGAACGAAACCAAAGAACCCTAAGGAACCCGGAATTGAACCAGGGGAAGCCCAAACCACCACATTTGCCGGCGAAGATACACCTGCTTGATACCTGCTTGATGGGGTTCTGGGAATTCTTCTACTCCCCAAGCCCGGCCTGAGGCCAGGCTTGACTTGTGAGAGTTTGGTCCACCAGGCTGTTGCTTGGAGCGGCCCGCAGGCCCACATACCCTCCACAGCTCGGCTGATCCGGAACTTCTCTTAGAAAACAGTCCAGTTTTCTCTTGAAGATGTCCACGGTTGTTCCGGCAATATTTCTTATAGTCGCTGGGAGGACGTTGAACAACCGCGGACCTCTGATGTTTATAGTGTTCTCTGATTGTGCCTATGGCACCTCTGCTCTTCACTGGTTCTATTCTGCATTTTCTCCCATATCGTTCACTAGTACATTGTTATTTTACTGTGTAGATTTGGGACCTGTCCCTCCAGTATTTTCCATGTGTATATTATTTGGTATCTCTCTCTCGTCTCCTTTCTAAAGAGTACATTTGGAGAGCTTTAAGTCGATCCCAATAATTTAGGTGCTTTATTTCGTCTATGCGTGCCGTATATGTTCTCTGTATTCCCTCTATTTCAGCAATCTCTCCTGCTCTGAAGGGGGAAGTAAGTACTGAGCAATACTTGAGACGGGACAACACAAGTGACTTGAAGAATACAACCATTGTGATGAGATCCCTGGATTTGAAAGTTCTCATAATCCATTCGATCATTTTTCTGGCTGACGCAATATTTGCTTGGTTATGCTCCCTAAACGTTAGATCGTCGGACATTATTATTCCCAAATCCTTGACATGCTGTTTTTCTACTATGGGAAGATTCGATTGTGTTTTGTACCCTGTATTATGTTTCAGATCCTCATTTTTGCCGTACCTGAGTACCTGAAATTTATCACTGTTAAACATCATGTTATTTTCTGCTGCCCAATCGAAAACTTTGTTGACGTCTGCTTGTAATTTTTCAATGTCTTCAGCAGAGGTAATTTTCATGCTGATTTTTGTGTCATCTGCGAAGGATGACACGAAGCTGTGATGTGTATTTTTGTCTATACCTGATATGAGAATAAGGAACAGCAGTGGTGCAAGGACTGCACATTGAGATACAGAGCTTTTAACTGCGCTTGGACTCTATTTTATTTGATTGACTGTTACTCTTTGTGTTCTGTTCAACAGGAAATTGAGTATCCAGTGTCCTACTTTTCCAGTTATTCCCATTGACCTCATTTTGTGTGCTATCACCCCATGGTCACATTTGTCGAACGCCTTTGCAAAGTCTGTGTATACAACATCTGCATGTTGCTATTCTTCTAGAGCTTCTGTGATTTTGTCATAGTGGTTGAGTAACTGTGACAGACATGATCTTCCCGCTCTAAATCCATGTTGTCCTGAGTTGTGCAACTCATTGTTTTTCATAAAACTAGAAATTTGATTCCTAATCACTCTTTCAAACACTTTTATTATGTGTGATGTTAGTGCAACTGGCCTATAATTTTTTGCCAAGGCTTTATTCCCCCCCCTTGTGCAACGGAGCTATATCTACAGATTTAAGTGCTGCTGGTATCTCCCCTGTATCCAGGCTCTTTCTCCATATTACGCTGAGTGCTCTCGCTACTGGTACTTTACATTTCTTTATGAATATTGAATTCCATGAGTGATAATTCCATGAGGCCCAGTAGCTGAGTGCATAGGCATATTGTCAATTTCGTTTTCAAAGTCTTCCGAGTTTGTGGTAATATCCGTTATAATATCTGCAGCTTGAATGTCATTCATAAAGAAGCTGTCTGGGTCATCAACTTTCATGTTGTTTATTGGTGTGCTAAACAAGGCCTCATACTGGCTTCTTAGTATGTCATTAATCTCTTTGTTGTCCTCTGTGTACGTACCTTCATATGTAATTAACGGTCCAATACTGGTCGAGGTTTTTGATCTTGCATATGTGAAAAATTATTTCAGATTTTTCTTTATCTGTTGAATAGCTTTCTGTTCCAATTCCATTTCCTCAGACTCATATGATCGCTTCAACGTTGTTCTATTTCTTCGATCTCCCCTGCTTAGGCTTATTTTCCTTGCTTGTGATGGTTGTGTCTGCCCAAGCATTTCCGTTATTTTTTTCCTTCTCCTGTACAGTCGTCTGCGTTCTCTTTCTAGAGTGGTCCTCTTTCTGACCCTCCTCACAGGCACATGCTTCAAGCAGACCTTGTAAGCTTCAGCTGTCAGTTGAGCTATTCCCTGTGTGGGAGTTTTATCACTTAAGACCGTCTCCCATTGAATGGTTGCAAGGTCTTCATTTATTTTTTTCCCAGTCGATCCTCTTTTTGTTCAAATTGAATTGATTGAATATTCCTTCTCGCTTGTTGGGTCTCTTAAGACCTACTACCGTTATTTATGCTAGTTCGCACTTCAATGAGCTTATGGTCTGAGTATGTAGTATCTGAGATTGTAATGTCTCTGATTAGTTCATCATTGTTTGTGAATAACAAGTCTAGTGTGTTTTCATTCCTAGTTGGTTCTGTAATCTGTTGATTGAGCAAGAATTTGTCACAGAATCTCAAAAGTTCTCAGTTCTCTGACCTGTGGTTGGTTATTTCCTGGGTCGTTCCCTGCTATGATATTTGTGTTTACCATTCTCCATCTTAGATTCGGAAAATTGAAATCTCCAAGGAAAATAATATCTGGAGCTGGGTTTGCTAGGTTATCAAGTATGTTCTCTATTTTGTGCATCTGCTCTGTGAATTCCTCAACCGTTGTAGCTGTCGGTTTATATATTAGAATAATAATTAGGTTTAGTTTCTCTACCTTAATTCCAAGTACCTCTACCACCTCATTAGTCGAGTTTAGTAGTTCTGTGCATACCAGGTCCTCTTTAACCCTCAAACCGCGCATATCATATATAAATCATATCAGTGACAAAACCGAAACCGCCACATCATTTATATATGATTTCGTGTCTAGCGCTATAATTTAAACTCCCCGCCTGGGATAGGGGCAGCTATAGTACAGCCACGACCGATAGTTGCCAGATGCCACCTAGAAAAAAAATCCAGGCCAACATTCTTGGGTGTGAGAGCGTCAGTATTGAGCAAGCCACCAAGGCTGGCGCACACAGCATGAGCTCACAGCACTGCTGTTCAGCTTGTGACCACAGCATCGTCTACAAATACCATAATATATATGATACTGCTATTATTTAGCAGTGATAGTATTACTGAAGCCCCCTGACTGTGATAAAACTGACCAGGATTCTGATAATAGCAGGATTGTGGTGATATTTAGCGCTGTGCTCCATGGAGGGAGGCGTAAGGCTGTGCGAGGGAGGGTTGTGGCGTCGTCTTCTGACTGTGTGTGGCCACCATTTATTGACTGCACTCACCATACCAGCTTAGTGGTTCGATATGGTGAACACAAATGTAGATACTTATATATAACGTGTGTATATAGGGTATAAACAGCAAGAGGAGTAGGTTGGGAGCCGCCATTTTGGTGAGGGCGGTGGCGTCGTCTGCACGACTTATCATGTTGTTTACTGGTGACCACAATAGTCTTTGGGCACCATACCAGCTTATTTGTTCAGATATGGTGAGTAAAACAGGTAGATACTTATCTATAATATGTGTATATAGCGTAATAACACCACAAACAGTATTGTTGAAGGACAAATATTAGTGCGTCTGGCCTTGAGGGCGGCCGCCGATCAGCTGACTGTGTGAGTAGCTACGTCTTTGTGGCCTTTACTCACCATACAAGCTTAGATGTACAGTTATGGTGAACAAAACATGTAAATACGTATATATAACGTCTGTGTATAGTGAATAAATACAGAAAGAGTATTGTAGGAGGTGAATGAGGGTGAGTGAGGTGGTGTTGAGGGACGGAGTGGCAGTGAGTGGCTCGCTGGTGTTTGGCGGTCACTCCTCGTTGCTTTTTGACTCACAAGACCAACTTAGTAGTTCGTTATGGTGTACAAAACATGCAAATACTTATATATAACCTGTGTATATAGTGTAACAACAGCAAAACTATTTGTTTATTGTTTTATGAACATAATAATTGAATCACTAATATGCACACCGTAATTTTGAGTACAGCGATGGTTCACACATTTTATAATATAAATATACCACAATTCACTGTATGGAATAATATTACTGCAAAAAACTAAGAAAAAATCAATCAGAGACATTGAAATAATTAGGTAATAATATATTTGTGGCAACTGCCGTCTGACAGCTCGGGCGGAGTAGACCTCATCTGGCGAAGGCTCTGCCAACGCCCCTTTTTTGCCACACTTCCCTACCCTATTGCGGCTAAAATATGCCACCTACGATTTTTTTGTTATTTTTTCCGTGATCAGGGAACAAAAATGAACACTTCTATAAGACGAAAGAATTTTTTGGAATTTTTTTTTTTGTTGCGCCTGTGGGTGTGAATTCCATTTGGGCCCCTAGCGGTTTGAGGGTTAATATACAGACCTACTCCTCCATTTGACCTAGCTTTTCTATCACATCTATATAAATTATAATTTGGAATCCAGATTTCACCATCCATGTAACCTTTTGTATGAGTTTCCGTGAATGCCCCAAATATTAAGTTTGACTCTAATAGGAGGCCATTTATGAACTTAAACTTTATTAACACACAGAAAGGCAAAGCACAGCCCCCAGACAGAACCCCCAGGGAAACGGTCAAGACAGACCGAAAACCGAGGGACAAGGTGTGGGAGCAAGCATAAACAGACAGGAACACTGAGCCCAAACCCTAGGGCCCAGACCCAAAACAGTGTAACTGAAAACCCTGTATAAAATGGACACTCAAACGTTCCCAGAGGAACAGAAGACGGGCAGAAAACACCAGAAAAGCAAAGAAATGACAACAGGAGAATAAAACCCCTGAAAAAGGTGAAAAAACTCACCCAAGACGCTCACTTGCACACCCAGGTGCATGTAAACAAACCACAATACCGCCCTGGTGGCCACGCCAGGAAACCGGCAGAAGAAAATGGCCACCAGAACAGAGGGCTGTGATCGATGCAAAAGATACGAAAACACGCCAGCAAAAGTGGGAAGCAAGCAGACTGGAAGGCGAAAAACTCTGCCCAGAAGCAGAAAAACCCAGACAGGGGCAAACAGTCCCAGAACTGCTAGCAGGCATTCCCCACAGCCCCGGGAACCAGCAACAGAGGCCCAGGGGCAGAGCCGTCCTCCAATCCCTCCGCCCTTAAAGAAGAGTCCATGGGAAAGACAGCATGAAAGGGCCACTGGTAAGACCCAGAAGCCTTGGCAGGAGGAACAGGGAGGAATAGGCTTGAAAACCTCCGCCCCCAACCCGAATGGGGCAGCCCCCGAAACCGCCCGAGTCTCGGCCCCAACTAAACCCCACCCCGACCCCGAAACCCGCAAACGGTCCGGAGCCGGGAACAGGGACGAAAGGGGCGAACAGCACCTAGTCAAAACTGGGCGGCCCCGGGGCATCCGAGTGGGAAACCAACCTAGAGTGTTGCAGCAACCTAACCTAGCTTGCAACACAGATGCCGCCTGTACTCTGAACAGTAATAACATCAGGAGAGTACTAGAGAACAAGCAGAGAATATCTCTCGCAAGACTCCGGGTCAAGGTGTCAGTGACCCAACAGGCAACATGACGGAGGTAAAAGTGGCGACTGTCACCCGGAGACAAGGGCACAGCAACCAACGATCCGGTACAAGATGGGTTGGAACCCGGAAGACACATTCAATGGTCCACAGAGCCCCGACAGGGGTTTCCAGGGCCCGTATGGTAACAACTACGGGAAGCCCGGGCAAGGTGTTGCTAACCGATTAAAAACCCAAAATTAACAAGGGGGTAGAGGACAACACTGAAAACCCCTGCGACGTGTACAATCACGGGGGCCTAGCAGAGGGCCACCAAACACTACCAGTGGAACTATAGCCACACTAGGCAGACTCCCACCAGGCAAATGAAAATAAAAACAAAAGAAAAACCCCGTAAAAGTACACCGTCCCCAGAGGCAACAGGAATTGGTCCCCACTTAGGTGGCAGGTCGCGCAACACCTTGATGCCTTAACCAGCACAATACCAGTCCCTACTCAGGGCCAAACAAGGGCCCCAAGCCCCAGCTGGCCCCAAGGGCGAGGCAAATGCCATGCAAGAACCTCTACGGGAATGGTTCCTGAACACCCCAGGGAAGATAACCCTGTCACGCAGGGGTAGTACACACAGGGCACTTAGGGAAGGAAGCCCCTAAGTGCATGCAGCCCCGGTACTGATGAGGAACACATGGCCACCGCACAACACAACACACGGTAGTGAACGCCACACAAGGCAAACACCGCCTAGAAAACTGAGGCCAGATAAGCATCTATCCTGGTTGACATTAGCTTACGAACTGATGCTAGGCAGCTGTCGCGGTGAGGTCCGGGGCTTCCCCCTCCCCTTCTCGGGGCGGCGAGGGCTGCGCGGACGATCGGCGCGGCAGTAAAGTGTAATGTGTTTACTAGTTGTGTTTACTAGTTGTGTTTTTGCGGGGGTTGAGCTTTGCTCTTTCGGCCCGCCTCTCAACTGTCAATCAACTGTTTACTAACTACTTTTCTTTTCTTTTTTTTTTTCTTTTTTCCACACCACACACACACACCCCAGGAAGCAGCCCGTGACAGCTGACTAACTCCCAGGTACCTATTTACTGCTAGGTAACAGGGGCACTTAGGGTGAAAGAAACTTTGCCCATTTGTTTCTGCCTCGTACGGGAATCGAACCAGTGCCACAGAATTACGAGTCCTGCGCGCTATCCACCAGGCTACGAGGCCCCCTCGAGGCTACGAGGTGTGCTTGTTTGCTTGTTTCCTTGGGATTGCATGGAGTTTCTACCTCTCTGTTCGTTTTTTTATTTTAGTTTTTTACCATGTGGGTTTGTTTTGTTATGCCTACCTTTCTGGGTGCCTAACCCTGGTCGATGGCAGATAAGGAAAACCCCAACCACAAGGGGGTTTTCCAGGGTCATTACTCCATGAAACCTCTCTGAAGGGGCCAGGTTCTGGCGCTGGTCCCCGGTAGGTCTGAACTCCTTAGCTAATGTCCCGGTCTAATATAACATACATTAGCCCAATAAGCTCCAGGGAGCCATAGAGGCTCCCCACAGAAAACTTGAATTTAGTTTTGTTACCTGTACAGTACAACCTCGATTCAACGTACTATATGGGACCAACCCAGTTCGTTGGAGCGTTGGATTTGTTGCAAGAGGTGACCTTCAGGAGGCGTTTGTGTCAGTGTCTTTTTTTTTCTTGTACACAATAAAAATGCATTATCATATTACATACTCTACCTATATATTACTTCTCTACTAAAAAATACTCTAATTCATAAATTTACCTTATTGTTGAAGTTATGTCCATCTTGAAGTTTCGTGAAGTTGTGAATGCTCTACAGTAAATACGTACTGCAGTGCATTATGCCGTTAACACTGTGTTGATTAAAAGTAGTTCTGTTGTATGTTGAGTACTAGAATACAGTTTATGAAAACTATTGTACACTAAATTTACTGCAACTTTAATTTTAACACTGTGTACACACTTAAATTTAACACTTGTTCTAACTGTTCACGCTGCACACGATGTTTTTAGATGTTTGCATCAGCTTTGCTGGTGCTCGCTGCTGCTGTGGGTTCAGCTGCTTCTGAGCTGTTGCTGGCTGCTGTTGTACTAGTGCTGGGTACAACTGTGCTTGTGCTGGGTACGGCTGTTGTACCAGTGCTGGGTATAACTGTGCTCGTGCTGGGTACGGTTGTTCTCGTGCTGGGTACGGCTGTTCTCGTGCTGGGTTCGGCTGTTCTCGTGCTTGGTACGGCTGTTCTCGTGCTGGGTACGGCTGTTCTCGTGCTGGGTACGGCTGTGTGCTAGGTACGGCTGTTCTCGTGCTTGGTACAGCTGTTCTCGTGCTGGGTACGGCTGTTCTCGTGCTGGGTACGGCTGTTCTCGTGCTGGGTACGGCTGTTCTCGTGCTGGGTACGGCTGTTCTCGTGCTGGGTACGGCTGTTCTCGGGCTGGGTACAGCTGTTCTCGTGCTGGGGGTACGGCTGTTCTCGTGTTGGGTACGGCTGTTCTCGTGCTGGGTACGGCTGTTCTCGTGCTGGGTACGACTGTTCTCGTGCTTGGTACAGCTGTTCTCGTGCTGGATACAGCTGTTCTCGTGCTGGGGATACGGCTGTTCTCGTGCTGGGTACGGCTGTTCTTGTGCTGGTTGATTTTCTGCTACTAGTTCTTGCAAAATATTGCTTCATTTTTGGCATTAATAAGGCACTATTAGTAAGCCCCTGAGACATTTTGTTTTATAACCAAAGAGCTGTAGTAAAAAAATGGTCAATTCCACGATTATTCTTCCACCGGCAGATAAATACTGTACGTCAATCGCAGACAAAGCTAAGGGCACTGGGTGCATACTGTACGAACGCAGACTAAGTCTATACGTACACCCTTCAGTAGGCTGGTGTTTAAGCCTGATCCAGTAACATAAATTTCCCTTAACAATTCGATTTACATCAAATTATATATTTTTGGGTTATATATTTAGTTTAGCAACATTATTACGATAATAAGAGCTATAAAAAATACTTATTTTGGAATCGATTTATTAATTTTATTATTTCGAAGCTGTAGGTCACTGAACTGTGGCGACGAAATCGAACAAAACACTGCCTGGTGTTGTGTTCGATTTCCAGTAACATATATTTCTCCCAAATATTCAATTTACATCAAATTATATATTTTTGGGTTACATATTTAGTTTAGCAACATTATTACGATAATAAGAGCTATAAAAAATACTTACTTTGGAACTAATTTATTAATTTTATTATTTCGAAGCCGTAGATCGCTGAACTGTGGCGACGAAATTGAACACCACAAGCATGGTGTTGTATGGACAGGGACTAGACCTGTCCACTCGTGCTGGAGTTGTGCTGCCAATAACGTGAATAATTTCTCAAATAGGAGATATCTATCTTATTACAGTATATTTTTGGGTTTATTTAGTTTAGTTTAATTAGGATAATAAAGAGTTATTAAAACACCAGTTTTAGAAATGATTTATTAATGTGAAACGTTCAAAGCCATGGGTCACTGAACTATGACAACACAGACGAAAGTGAGTGAAACCTCACTGTAAAGTGAGGTTTACTGTACAGTATTTCCTTATCTGTCCACCCTCACTCGTCTTGTTTCATCACAGAAAATGTATATAAGAAGATTTCAACATATTAGCTAGCTATTCACGCTTCAGCCTTTAAATTAATTTACAAAGATACGTGTGCCACAAATCGGTGAACGAAAATCATTGAAACTCAGTCGTTCACTTGTGTGGACGACTCTGGATGGTGTTTGGTTAATATGCGTCACTTCTTGTGGACCATTCTGGCTGGTGTTTGGTTCATATGATTCACTTGTTGTGTGGTCCACTTGTGTGATCCAACTTCTTATGAAGGAATTATTAATTGTAATCTGTGATAGAATGAAACAGTTTTCCACCACTCTGTGAACTCTGTCCCAACATCATAAGCTTGTGGACCACTTGTGGTCCACTTGTGTGGTCCACTTGTGTGGTCCATTTGTGTGGTCCATTTGTGTGATCCAACTTGTCATATGAAGGAATTAATAATTGTAATCTGTGATAGAATGTGAAAGTTTTCCACCAGTCTGTGAACTCTGTCTGGACATCGTAAGCAAATCCAAACATCCCCCGCTTTGGCGAACCATTGTTCGTCGAACCGGGTGAGTAAATCCGGCCTGAAAAGTGTGCGAACTAGCCAGAAATTCGTTGAATCGGGGTACGTTGAATCGAGGTTGTACTGTATTGCAACGTGTTTTTATATCTGAATGGTCATTTTTAAAATTAATATTGGTATTGTTCTAAATAAAATAACAGCGTTGAAAATAATGAAATGCCAGTTTCTGGGCGAGCCCCAGTGGGTTCCTAAAGCTATCTTCCTGAGATTGCTTCGTATTAAAAGGTCACATCATCTGTGGCAAGTTGTGTTAGGCCTACCGGGGACTAGAGAAATCCTCGAATAAACCTGACATCCTCAGAGAGGGGAAGAGAGCAGGTGACAATCCACCACCTCACTAGAAAAAACCTCCTGAAAGTCAGTGCAGCTTTACAGACAATTGGAGGGTTCCCAGAACATGGAACCTCGAAAAACTGCCAAATTAACCCTTAACATGCTCGGGGTCTAATATCCTGCCATCCCCACAGGCGCATGTCATTTTGAAAAAAAAAAATTATTTTTTCTTTCTAACCTGTTAATTTGTGTTCACTGATCACGGGAAAAATAATAAAAAAATCGTAAGTGGCATATATTGCCCGCTATAGGGCGGGGAAGTCTGGCAAATTATAGGCGCTGACTCAGCGTGCGTCCCAGGCGGTCTGTTGCTCGCAAGTTGTCAGGCCAGAGTTGCCACAAAGAGATAATTACCGAATTATTTCAATGTCTCTGATTGATTTTTCATACTTTTTTGCTGTAATATTATTCAATAGTGTGTAGTTTGATATATTTATATAATAAAATGAGTGAATCGTTGGTGTACTCAAAAATATGGTGTGCATATTGTTGATTCAATTATGTTCATCAATCAGTGAACAAATACTTTGTCAGTTGTTACACTATAAGCACAGGTTATATATAAGTATTTGCATGTTTTGTTCACTATAACGAACCACTAAGTAGCTATTATGAGTCAAAAAGTAATGAGGAGTGACCGCCGTGTACCAGCCAGCCACTCCCGCCCTCCCTCCAGTCATCTGACTCACCCTCATTCTCCTCCCACAATAATGTTTTTGCTATAATTCACTATATACAGACGTTATATATAAGTATCTACATGTTTTGTTCACCATAACTGTACATCTAAGCTTGTATGGTGAGTAAAGGCACAGAGATGTGGCTACTCACACAGTCAGCTGATCGGCGGCCGCCCTCAAGGTCAGACGCACTAATATTTCTCCTCCAACAATACTGTGTGGTGTTATTACGCTATATATCTTATATACAGACATTATATATAAGTATCTACATGTTTTGTTCACCATAACTGTGCATCTAAGCTTGTATGGTGAGTAAAGGCACAGAGATGTGGCTACTCACACAGTCAGCTGATCGGCGGCCGCCCTCAAGGCCAGACGCACTAATATTTCTCCTCCAACAACACTGTGTGGTGTTATTACGCTATATACACACATTATATATAAATATCTACCTGTTTTATTCATCATACTTGTACAAATAAACTGGTATGGTGCCCAAAGACCATCGTGGTAACCAGTAAACAACACCGTCGTCTGCACGGTGGTGTCGTGCAGACGACGCCACTGCTCTCACCAAAATGGCGGCTCCAAACCTTCTCTTGCTGTTTATACCCTCTATACGCACGTTATATATAAGTATCTACATTTGTGTTCACCATAGCGAACCACTAAGCTGGTATGGTGAGTGCAGTCAATAAACGGTGGCCACACACAGTCAAAAGACATCGCCACCACCCTCCCTCCCACAGCATTACACCTCCTTCCATGGCGCACAGCGCTAAATATCACCACAATCCTGCTATTATCAGAACCCTGGTCAGTTTTATCACAGTCAGGGGTCTTCTGTAATAATATCATCGGTACATAATAGCATGAACAAGTATAATTTGGCATTTTTAGGCGATGCTGTGGTCACAAGCTGAACAGCAGTGCTGTTAGCTCATGCTGCGTGCGTCAGGCTTGGTTGCTCACTCAATACTGAGGCCAATAACACCCGGGAGTTTGGCCCACGATTTTTTTTAAAAATGGCGTCTGTTTACAGGAGCCCTGATGAAGGTGTGGTGAACCCCGTGTATCCGCGGGCTGTTTAAATCTTGCGTAGTACTCCAACACATCATATGACGTGATGCGCAGTTTACTGGTACAACGTCAAGCACGTCATATGACGTGATGCGCACTTTAAGGGTTAATGCAAATGAGTCACACGAAACAAGGGATTCACTCAAACAAGCTCAAGACTCATTAGTACCAATTACCATCACCAGATGGTCAGGCCCCAGCTCACAGCCAGCTCTTCAAGTCAGTTCTGGACCTGATGAACAAACCCACAAGAAACGAACAAACCAGGAGGACAGGGGTAAGGCACTAAGCCACCAGGTTTCCTCCAGAAATTGGCATTTCATTACATTCAATGCTGGGTTTCTGGAGGGAGTCCGTTGTGGCTTCCTGAAGCTACACTAACCACAGAGAGCAAGAAAGAGACTTACCAGATAGTAGAAGAGGCGACACACATTCAAGACGTAGAAGAGAATCCAGGCTGGGTGACACGGCCCAAAGTCACACACAACCTCCTGGGTGCTGGAACATTAACCAAATACTGGGCCACCACCATCCTGTTAGAACACCAAAACCCGAGCCAGATTATCAGCCCATGCCATTAGAGAAGACAACGGCCAAAGCCGAAAATTTACGAACATCACAGCCCCAAGAGTAGACCACAGGCTGGCTAGAATTGATGACACTGCTGACAACCTGGGAAATGCGAGCCTTGGAACAGGGAACCAAGGAAATGGGATCAACCAACTAAATCCATCGAAATGGAATCAGTGACAGGCAGGTAGCGGTGAACAGCTGCTACAGAACAATAAATTATGCACTCCCGATCAAATAACCCAAACATTGATTACCAAAGAACCCCTCCAGAAGCTCCAACTCAATCTTTGCCAGAAAAGAAGATGGACGAACAAACTGCCCACCAGGGCAAACAGAACAAAACCCCTGCTTCTGGAGAAAAGCTTGAAGCTTCCCAATCTGACAGCCGGAGGCGAGAGCCAACAAGAAAATTTGTTTAGAAAAGCATCACAAGCCGAAGGGGAAATCGTAAACGAAGGCGAGGAAAGAAAAACCAAAACACAGTCAAGAGACCAGTATGGTTACATAATGAAGTATTCACAGCCCCACAAGAGCAAACCAGTATGTTTACATAATGAAATACAATGGGGCCTCGACTTACGATGCTAATCCGTTCCCAGAGACGGATCGTAAGTCGAAGCAATTTTTCCCATAAGAAATAAAGGGAATTGAATTAATCCGTTCCCCACCCTCCAAAATATTAACATACAAATACATTTTATACTGAATACAATGTTTTTTTCTAACTACAATACAGTACCAAAGTGTCTCTTACCTTTATGGAGGGCTCTTGATGGCGTATGGAAGATGGTGATGAGGGGGGAGGAGGAGAGTTGTTCCTGTTTGGAAGGGGAGCCCCCTTTCATTAACACATCAGGCAGTGATATTTTCTCTGGGGAACTCTTTCTCCTACATTTTGCCTGAATACCACTAGGACCTGGTTGTGGTTCAGTGCTTGTTTGTCTCGCTACAAATTTGTCAAGAGACATTTGTTTTTCCCTTCATATAAACACTTTGGCGTACCCCGCGCGCCACCCCTCAACTGTGCAATATGGGACCCAGGGTGTCACAGGAGCGTGCGTAAATTCTGAAAAGTGTATATTCTCTTCAACTTTGTCACCTTAATTCTCGTCCTACGAGATTAAATTTTGTATCATTGTGTTCGCAATAGAATTCTCTATAGCACTAAATGCATATAAACTCCAAAAGCCCGGCTAATTACCCGCAGCAAACAGAGAAAGTGCGAACGAGTTACCCAGGAGCGCGCACACGCGATAAAATGTTTTCACTATTTTCACTCTGGTCACCTCAATTTTCGTCCTAGGTCTTTCATTTTGGTCTCAATGGGTTCGTAATAGAATTCTCTAGAGGAACATTAGCATATAAAATAAAAAACCTGGTCACGCTCCAACCGCCGACGAGTTGAAGACGGGCCACGCGTTAGCCGGGAGTGAGCGCTTAGAAGCCTTCCAGCTACACTCCCAATTCCCACCCTTTTCAAGCCTTTGTTTCGCAATTTTCTTCCTGGAAGGGCCTTGCTCATGATCACTATCCATCGTGGAATAAGCGTAGATAGTTTCTAAAGCCGCAGTAAGAAATATAGCCACAGAAAATAGCCGAAATGTTCACACGTTTGAGATGCGAGGGGAGGCGACATTGGTCACAACAGTGGAGCGAAAACAATGGGGCCATGGCGTGTGCCAAGCCGCCTGAGTGCCACGAGGTTCAACAAAGAAAATGGGAAGACATCGGCGCACATTTTAAAACCAGTCCCAAAAAAATCGGAAAAAAACCTGATTTTTGGCGATTATTTAAAGTGGATGACGCAATGCTGCGTCATCCCCGGTATTACCGACAGTAAACGGATGACGCAATGCTGCGTCATGCCCGGGCGAAAGTGTTAACATTTGTCTGTAATGATGCATCACAGTGTCATTGAATAGGTTAAGGCAACAGCCTACTGCAGCTTGATTTGGGTGAGTCGTTTCAGCAAAGGTTAACAATTCTTCCCATGCTGCATACATTTTCTTAATTGTTGAGGAAGAGACATTCTGTACTCTTGTTTCTGCTCTATGGTCATCCTTACATGGGTTTTCATATGTTGAGCCTTACCACTGACTTTCCTGGGACTCAGGGCGTGATATATAATAATTACTTCAATGTTCAAAATGCAAAATATCACCACAAAAGCAGAATTTCTGATAGGCGCGATCGTCACTAAGCGGGCAGCTGTACCACTCCAGTACCATGATAAACTGAGGCAGGTCGGCCGCGTGACTGGGAACCACGCGCTCGGTCGACCCGAACGTGTACCAACAAATAACTGAAGTCGACGACACCATCGGATGTCGAGTCGCATTTTTCGATGAAATTTACAGCGTAACTCAAAATTATCGTAAGTAGGGGCAATTGTATGTCGAGGTGCCACTGTACCAGTAACCAGTATGGTTACATAATGAAGTGTTCACACCCCACAAGAGCAAGAGCTTCCTTATCTAACAGTATTGCTGTTCAACATCAGTGAAAGAATGGCTAGCATAAGCAATTACTACTCGGGAATATGGTTGACCAGATTTGTGCTGGGCTAAAACTGCACCTAAACCCATATGACTAGCATACACAGTTAGCTCAGTGTCCAGTGTTAAGTCAAAGTAGGCAGCAGTTGCATTCTTTACAAGTGTGTCTTTCACAGCATCATATGCACTTTGCTCAATACCACTCCAGTACCATGATGCATTTTTCTTCAGAAGCTAACATAGAGGCTTGGTAATGGAACTGAAATCTGGAATGGAGTGATAATAGTAGTTAGCCATTCCTAGAAAATTATGTTCTTTAGTGGATGTTGAAGGAGATGCATAAATTCTTGATAGGAGCAGCTTTCTTTGGATCTGCACAAAGGCCTTTGTCACTAAGCAAATGTCCTAAGAATTCAATTTTAAATTGAATGAACTCACACTTTGCTCAGCTTGGTGTCAAATTCTTTTCTTGTAAGCATTGCAATATTGCACATAGATCCATGTCATGTTCATCTTGGGTACATCCATAAACAATGATGTCATTGGACATGTTGTTGTTGGCATTAGATATGTCCTACAATACCTGCCAATATAAGCTGGAATACCCCAGCAGCACTGTTAATACCAAAACTCAGGCACAAGGACCTATACAGACCTCAATGTGTCGTAAACGGAGCGACAACGGAGTGATGGAGCGACTCATCATCAAGTTCAAGCTGGTGATAGCCCTTGTATAAATCTACCTTGCTGAATACAGTTGCTCCATTCAGGCGGTATATCATATCTACAGTGGGTGTAGGATGGCATTCACGCATTATTGCCTTGTTGGGAACACGCATGTATACACACATGTGTATCTCATCTGGCTTCTTCGGCTTAGGCAGAGTGGCAACTGGGCTTACCCATGGTGATGGGCTCTGGTTCAATGATATCTAGTTCGATCAGCCTATCCAGTTCGGCATCGACTTACTTGCGAGTATGGTGGGAGATGTGGTTGGGCAACTGGAATTACATCTAGGTTGATGTGCAGATGTAGCATGAGCTCACAGCACTACTGTTCAGCTTGTGACCACAGTATCACCTAAAAATGCAAAAAATATATATAACTGGTATTATTTAGCAATGATAGTATTACAAGAGACTCCTGACTGTGATAAAAAAATGACCAGGATTCTGATAATAGCAGGATTGTTGTGATAATTTGCATTGTGTGTAGTGTTGTGGGAGGAGTAATGTTGAGGGAGGGAGGGCTGTAGCATCGTCTGCCGAATCTGTGTGGCCACCTGTTACTGTCTGCACTCACCATACTAGCTTAGTGGTTCACTATGGTGAACACAAATGTAGATACTACATTCTGATAATAGCAGGATTGTAGTGATAATTTGCACTATGCATAGTATTATGGGAGGAGTAATGTTGAGGGAGGGAGCTAGGGCGGAAGCGTCGTCTGTTAAATCTGTGTGGCACCTGTTACTTACCATACAAGCTTAGTGGTTTGCTATGGTGAACACAAATGTAGATATTTACATATAACGTGTATATATAGTGTCAGAACAGCAAAACCAGCATTGAATGAAATGAAACGCCATTTTCTGGGCAAGTCCTAGAGGCTTCCCAGAGCTATCCAGGCTAAATGGCTATGTATAACTTTCTAGCATCAGTCAATGTGCTTGGAGTTCTTGCCAACCGGGGACCATGATCCAGAACCCGGCCCCCTCAGAGAGGCACGAGGCGCAATGGCCAATAGAAACCCCCCATGTGGTGGGAAGCATTCTATGTCTGCCATCAACCGGGACAGGCACCCAGAAAGGTAGGCGCCCCAAAACAAACCTCCTATTCTGGTGAAAGTATTGCTACTGAAAGCCAAACAAGTGGACAGAACTCCCCAAATGAAAATTAGCAAATGAGTATGACGTCATCAAATTGCGCGCCGCTGTCTGCAAAACCCCCTCCCCAGGAGGGGGAAGGGGGAGCCCCAGACCCTCATGCCGGTGACCCAACCAACAGTTCTTAGGCTGGATGTCAAAATTACGCAAAAAAACACCGCCGACAGGGGGGAGGGAGGAATACTGGGGAGCCTACGGGATTCATCCAGAAAATGGCATTTCATTACATTCAATGCTGGTTTTCTGGGGAAGCCCCGTTGGATTCCCGGAGCTAACTACCCAAAGAGAAGGAAAAAACAGGGACTTACTGGGAAGTGGTCAGTTCTCACTCCTCAACGCGAAGTTGAGACAACTGGCTGCAACTGCCGACCCAATGCAACGCACGCCCAATCAGGCCCAGGGTCATTCACCAGTTAGCGAGCGGCCAGGGCCCTGTTCGACCTCCAAAAACCCCGGGCCTGAATGTGAACCCACGACATGTTGCCAAAGACGGCAGCCAAAGCAGCAAACTTACGAAAGTCGTGGGCACGGGGATAGACCGCAGGCTGGCTAGACTTAATAACCCTGCGGACGACCTGAGAGACCCGAGCCCTGGGAACAGGAAAGAGAAACAGGGTCAATCCAAAGCACATCTCCAGCCACCGATGCCGTGGCGTGCAAATAACGGCGGAGAGACGCAACCGGACACAACACATGATGCACCCCCAGCCAGACCAACCAAGCATCAACGACCCAAGGACCCCTCCGGAAAGCAGCCATCTCATTCTTCGCCAGAAAAGGAGACAGTTGCAAACAAGCAAAACAACCACTAGGACCGAAAGAGCAGAAACCCCTGCGCCGGAGGAGAGTGTGAAGCTCACCGACCCGACCCCTAGAGGCCAATGCCAACAGGAAAAGTGCCTTGAAAAACAATCCTCAACCCGAGGGGGCACAACAAACCAAGGAGGAGTCCAAAGACCAGGACGGCTCAGGAGGCGCATGAGCAAGCCAGAGGTGAAACAACGAACGAGATAGCTTGCGAAACGAGGCAGAAGTAACATCAACACTGAAAGCAAGCTGAAGCGGCTCCGCCAGCGCCGCACAATACAAGGCGACAATATTTGGCATAAGATGACGGTCCTGGAACAACCAAGAAGAAAAGGACAAAACAACCCTATCAGAGACCGAAGAACACCTACGCACACAACGATAGGAAAAACCTGAAGGACCACCAGGAAACTTCATACTGCTGCTGAGATGAAGCACGCAGGAGGGAGACCAACAATAAAGCCACCTGCGCACCATATAAGTGATGACAGACTCGAGTCAAAAACTCCAGACGAGAAGACTCGAGGAGAAGACCGAACCAGCCTCGTACCGGGATGGACCAATCTGCTGAAAGAGACGGAGCTGCGGGAAGACCCTCGGGTTTGGACACCGAGCAAGCAGCGCCTGAAACCATGGCTGGGCCGGCCACCAAGGAGCCAGGACAGCTCTCCACTCGTAAGTCTCCAAGCGAGCCAGGACCTGGGGCAACAGCTGAACTGAGGAGAAGAGGTACAGGTAACCCCACCTCGCCCAGTCCAGCTGGAAGGCATTGACCCTGACAGCCTTGCAGTTGGGGAACAGCGCCACATATACCAAGAGATGCCTTGACCACGCCGTTGCAAAGAGATCCACTACTGGAGGCCCGAACGTATGGCAGAGCCAACTGAACGAGCTGGCGTCGACCATCTATTCCGTGGACAGGGGAATGAACCGGAACAGGCTGTCCGCCAAGACAATGGAAATCCCCTGAACGTGAACCGCCAGGAAAGCCAAATCCCGAGAACTCAGCAGATGAGTCACCTGAAGCGACCAGCCGACCAGGGGAGCCGGTCGGCCGAGCGGACAGCACACTGGACTTGTGATCCTGTGGTCCTGGGTTCAATCCCAGGCGCCGGCAAGAAACAATGGGCAGAGTTTCTTTCACCCTATGCCCCTGTTACCTAGCAGTAAAATAGGTACCTGGGTGTTAGCCAGCTGTCACGGGCTGCTTCCTGGGGGTGGAGGCCTGGTCGAGGACCAGGCCGCGGGGACACTAAAGCCCCGAAATCATCTCAAGATAACCTCAAGAAGAAGATAGCCTCAAAGACCCAAGGACCGCATGGAACCCCCTCGGTTCAGACAATGAACCCCTGAAGAACAGTCTGAATGGAGACTGCCCTGAATCTGGCACCACTAGACTACCACGACGGAAGGAACCCCAAACCCTGGCACGACCTTTACGGGACTGCCCTTCCCAAGCCCCCCCAAAGCACTACCAAGTCTGACATAGGCCGACAACTAACCGAAGCTGCCAGCAGATACTGCATCACTACAGACTGCAAACGGATAAAAAGGCGAAGACAACCGAAGAGCCAGGGCCCACACAGATTTTAAGGAAGGAGCAAGCACAGCCAATGCTGGCATGCGAGGCGAGCAACATAAAACCTTGATACTGCATCCCGCAGGAGCGGCACAAACAGCTTCAACAAAATAAACGATGCTTGCACCACTGAGGGCAGCGCACCATACCTAGCGGTGGCCCCAAGCGTCCCCACATCCAACTCAAGCCAATCCGAGGACAGTTCGAGGAGGGAAAAGAAACACAGGACCAAAGCCAGCAGGACACAAATCCTCCGCAACTAAGGCAGCCGAAAGGGCATGGGCAAACAAGCACTCATTGAGGTGCTCGAAGTTGCCCCCCAGGAAAACCTGCAACGCCGTCTGAGCTTCCCTCCACTCAAGTGCGCGGGACCGACAGAATGTGTGCCAAGCCTCCAATGAAAAGAGCGGGCGGTTTGCCAACCAGGACGACTCCGGAACTTCATAACGAACCCAGTATGGACAAGATGATCCGAACACAAAGGAGCGCGGATCCATCACGAAAGCATAATCCGGGTCGCGCAGGAGGTAAGCTGCAAATGGATTCCTGCAACATTTAAGATGGAACGCAGAAAGTCGAAAACCTCCGGAAAGACAGGACCAAGGAACCCACGGGATCACGAAATCGAACACGGGGAGGGGTAGACACCAAATCCAAGTCGTACGTACGAGGAGGGATCAAAAGAGATCCCTTACCCTGTAACACTAAGCCCTGCTCCAAGGGTAGAAAAACCCAGGTGGGGTCCAAAGGGGCCCATTGCCCCCAAGTCAACCCCTGCCCCGCTCCAGAACCCCATCCTGAGGACCCGGGGCCAAGCCGGCCTCCAAACCCCCCACCTCTAAAGAAACAGCGGGAGCAGCCAAAAAAGCTGGAACATGGGGGGGGGGGGGTCCTCCAGCCGGAGGACCAAGCTCGAATGCCACTGCCGCAACCCCAAATGGGGACTCTCCCGAGACCGCACGAGTCTCAACACCGACTAGACTCTGCCCCGACTCCGAAACCCTCAGACACTTCGAAGCTGGAAGCAAGGGGGGAGGAACCGGATGCACAACAGAAGGGGAAGGACCAGGAAGGGTGGACGGAACCAGAGCCGAAACGACTTCCACCCCCAAGTCCAGGTCCCTATAACCAAAACGGGGCAGTCTCAGGGCATCCGAGACTGCCCGTATCATTATCAGTAGCTTGGGTTAACTGGAGCACGTACAGACAATAAACGTCGCACGACTCCGGGTCAAAAGAATCACCGACCCAAAAGGCAGCATGGCGGAGGCACAACCGGTGAGTGTCACCCTGAGACAAGGGGACAGAGCAACCTTCAAGCTCACACAAAGTGAGAGGGGACTCAAGGGTCACATCCATTGGACCACAGAGCCCCTGTGGGGTTTCCCAGAGCCCTTAGTCTTCTTAACATGCTAAGGGAAGGCCAGGTAGGGTACTGCGAACTGGTACCCAAGTCTACTAAACACACTACAAAAAGTTGAATCCCTGGAATGTGTCCACTCATGGGAGCCTAGCCTACTACCAAAAACACAGAAGAGAAGAGAATATTATATATATATATATATATATATATATATATATATATATATATATATATATATATATATGTCGTACCTAGTAGCCAGAACGCACTTCTCAGCCTACTATGCAAGGCCCAATTTGCATAATAAGCCAAGTTTTCATGAATTAATGTTTTTTCGACTACCTAACCTACCTAACCTAACCTAACCTACCTTTTTCGGCTACCTAACCAAACCTAACCTATAAAGATAGGTTAGGTTAGGTTAGGTACGGTTGGTTAGGTTCGGTCATATATCTACGTTAATTTTAACTCTAATAAAAAAAAATTGACCTCATGCATAATGAAATGGGTAGCTTTATCATTTCATAAGAAAAAAATTGGAGAAAATATATGAATTCAGGAAAACTTGACTTATTAGGCAAATCGGGTCTTGCATAGTAGGCTGAGAAGTGCGTTCTGGCTACTAGGTACGACATATATATATATATATATATATATATATACATATATATATATATATATATATATATATATATATACATATATATATATATATATATATATATATATATATATATATATATATATATCTCCCAACAACAGCTAGGGGAAACCACGCAGGCAGACCTCCCCACCAGGCAGAAAACAAAATCAAAAGAAAAATCCCGCAAGAGGTCAACGAACCTAGGCGGAACAGAGCCGGCCTCTATAATTGATGAAAACAAGTGGTGCAGTACCCTGCCCGCCTACCAGCGCCGAAAACTACCCCCAACCCAGGGATCCAAGTACAGTGGACTATTACTCCTGGTGCACACACCACATGGAGAGAGAGCCCCCGTCACAAGACACAGAACTGAGACAAAATATTTGGAGCCAGAGGCACATGACATTCCCAGAATCTCATCAATCAAGAACTGTTGTTTGGGTTGCGGAGGCAAGGGTCTGGGGGCTCCCCCTTTTCCCCTCTGGGGGGGGGGGGGGCGTCCGTGCCCCAGAAGGCAATTTGATGATTGTTACGGACCCGAGCCCAGCGTCCTAGCACGGAGCGGTGACGACCACGCCATCTGTGGGTCAGCGCCCGAAACCCCCTCCAAATAGACGGTGCCATCTAGTGAGGACAGGATATACTGGTCACAGGGGCTGGTTTCCCGTCTTGATCAGCTAGTAACGTAGCTGCTGCTGACCTCTGGTGAGGTGACGATTAGACAGCAACGCCATCTATGGAGTGGATAGGTAGGCGTTTGTGTCTAAGCCGGTAAGTGAGGTGCCCTAGAGTGTAACTAGTACTGATGATGTGTCTGATTACAGAGTCGACCTGGGACTGCTGTAATGGACGTTGGATCAGTCTACCCAAGGCAGCTATAGTATCTCCACGTGTTTGCTGCAGAAGCTGTGAGTCACCCCCCGGATGAACACTGTTGTGTTAGCCTGCCTGTGACGTGGCAGAACCAGGAATTGTCGTACCCGGGGCTGACTGGTGGAGAAGACTAGCCACTGGGGTGTTGAGAGAGGAGAGTGATCAGCGGAATCACGCACGAGGCTCCTGTCTAGGGCTCGCAACCCTAGTATCGGTCGTGGAGTGGCCTACGCAGCAGAGCTGATTGGAACCTGCCAGCTACAGGCTGGATTTGTGGTTGAAGGCCTCCACGACGGTGCACCCAGTGGGACTGTGATTTGGCTGGCCTGTGGCCAGGGTAGATTCGCCTAGGGAATCGAAGGATTCATCGTGAGGCCACAAGAAGAGAAACAGGGCTACTCGTCTTGAGCACCGTAGAGCATCCTGTGTCTTCAGAGGAAGACAAGTTAATGTACATAAGTGTAGTTATAGCCCCAGCGAGTGACTGTTTATATATTTATTTATTGGTGGTGGTGAATATATATTTAAATTAGTGCCTTTTTATCCCTTCCCCTTTAATTTACTTGCGTTACGGAACACACCCCTTGAAAGCCACTACTAACTTGGGGCCGGATACCCAAACTCTAATAACATCAGAGAAGAACCCCAGTTGCGACCCAATAGGGCCGTAACACTGATGTCATGCTAGTTTGCTAATTTTCGTTTGGGAAGTTCTGTCCACTCGTTCGGCTTTCGGTAGCAATAGTTTCACCAGAATAGGGGTTTGTTTTGGGGCACCTACCTTTCTGGATGCCTTTCCTGGTCAATGGCAGACATAGAATGTTCCCAACCACATGAAAGTTTCTATAGGCCATTGCTCCTCGTATTTCTCTGAGGGGGCCAGGTTCTGGCTTGTGGTCCCCGGTAGGCAAAAACTCCTAGCACATTGACTGATGCCAGAAAATTATACATACACATTTATTTATTTATTTATTTATTTATTTATTTATACTGTACAGTATACAAGAAGTTACATAGGGAGGTTAACAGAGAATATAGAAAATAAGTTGAATTAACATTCTTGTAAAGCCACTAGCACACACAGTGTTTCAGGCAAGAAAATTGGGCTATCCATTCAACCTGGATAGATCCAGGGAGCCAACGGGGCTCCCCCCAGAAAAGGGTTATGTTGGGAGAAGTCATTTTGATGAGGGAAGTGGCATCATCTGCATGACTTGTCATGCTGTGTAGATGGTGGCCACTATGCACTTTGGGCACCATACCAGCTTAGTTGCACAGTTATGGTGAACAAAACATGTAGATATGTATATATAATGTGTGTATGTAGTATAATAACACCAAACACAGTATAGTTGGATAAGGAATGTTAGTGTCTGATTTTGAACCAGAGAGGACGAGAGCATCAGCTGTGTGCGGCGACCTGTGTCGGTCTGAACTCACCATACCTGCTTAGTTGTACAGTTATGGTGAACAAAACATGTAGTTACTTATATATAACATCTGTATATAGTGAATAATGGCAAAAACAGTATGGTGGGAGGAGAATGTTGATGAGTGAGGTGTTGTTGAGGGAGTGATGGCGAGTGGCTGGCTGGGTGTGGCAGTCACTCCTTGTTACTTTTTGATTCATCATACCAACTTAGTGGCTCGTTATGGTGAACAAAACACGTAGATACTTATATATAACCTGCGTATGTAGTGTAATAACTGCAAAAGTATTTGTTTATTGTTTTATGAACATAATTGAATCACTAATGTGCACATAATAATTTTGAGTATAGCAATGATTCACACATTTTATTATATAAATATATCACACTATTGAATAATATTATTGCAAAAAACCAAGACAAAATCAGAGACATTGAAATAATTAGGTAATAATATCTTTGTGGCAGCTCCAGCCTGACAGCTGGGGCAGAGCAAACCTCCTCTGGTGCCTGTTCTGTCAACGCCACTTTTTTGCCAGACTTCCACGCCCTATTGCGGCCAAAATATGCCACTTACGATTTTTTGTTATTTTCTCCACGATCAGGGAACACAGATGAACACTGTTATAAGACAAAATATTATTTTGGATTTTTTTTTGTGCCTGTGGATGTTGAAGGCCATATAGCCAAGAGCAGTTTAGGGGTTAAGGAATATTCCATGCATTGCATTCTTTGATTTGATCTCTGCAGTGAAACTTCCAATCACTGGCAAGGTTTCCTTCAAAGTATATGCAGTGTCTTTACCATTATACTTTTATTTTCTAACTTCTTATAGTGGCACTCAGCATGTGGTCTTGAACATTAGTAATGTTAAGGATGTGATACGCAATATTGTGTTTGTCACATTGACCCTGATGACCTGACTCTCGTACCACCTTTTGTTCACAGAGTAATCTCTTCAGTGTGGAATAACACGTAGTACTAAAATTACCTAGTTTTCCCACACTCATGGTACTTCTTACCTTGAGTGGAACAAGCAGCAGCGACACCTTGGCATGGGTAGTCACCTCTACAATTGTGACTTTTTTGTTAACATCTCCTAATGTGAGTTACTGTGGTTGCTTAAGTTGTGTTCCATGGTTCCAGCTGTGACAGGGTCCTTGGCTCAAATTGTTGTTGGGTTTGCCATGATACCTCCTGTCCTCCCTGAACCTTACATACCTCATCATTGTTAATAACACTGGCAGCACCGTTGTTGGCACTGCACTCCACGACACCAGCATCACCTGCAGTGTCTTATTCCATGCAGTGTCTTATTTCATTCGAAGAGCAATGTCCAGTATTTTGGTAAGAGAACTTTCATCATCAACATGTCTTGAGCTCTTCAACGGAGACATGTAGATGTGCATGTTTCAATTATTTGTTGTTTAATTTCTTTGTCAACATCAGTAAACTCACAAATGTGCAGCTAAAGCTTGTAGATGTGCGAGGTATTGATCCACAATTTCATTAGGAAGTTGTTTGGGTCTCCTCAAATGTATGATTTTTATAGCAGTGTTAATTGCATGGGAAAGACACAATCCTTGCCAAGACCCTAAGGAAAGAAGTGGGTTGTCAGCCAGCCGGGATGCATCCAAGACCTCAAACAGTAACTAAAATGAGAAGATGGGCATAAACTGAAAAGATGTAGGGTCCATCATAGAAAAAGAGGTCCAAACTCTGCAGGAGGTACTGAAGCAAATCCATGTGAACCACTGAAGGATGAATCCCAGTTGCCGAATAGGGATCCGGAAACAAGCATGAGGGAAAGCAGCTGAATGATCCAACTCATACATGGCAAGGGGGATTAGAAAAATTACCTCCTCCCCTCCCCCCGATGCAATATAAGATGCTCCACAGAGGGAACCAATAACCAATCAGTGATGAAAGACACCCAAGGACACTCCCTGGGCTCTCCTTCAATCCTGGAAGCATGCCAATGAGGCACCATGACAGAGCCAAAGTCCATGCCCAACACCTGAGACAGGAAGGTGTCCTCCCAAGGAGAAAGCTCGGGGCCAGGAGGCAGTTGTAAATGCAAGTGCCCTGAAACCCCAGCAGAACTGGAAGGCTCAACTACCTCCGCCGCTGATGTAGAGATAAACAAGGGACCACCCCCAGAAAAAGGCTGAGCTACACCCCTAGCTAAGCCTCAGCCCAAATCCAAAACCCTCAAACACTTCTGAGCCAGAACAAGGGTAGTGAGACCAGAAAAAAGTTTACTGCGGGGCAAACCACACCTTGCAGCGGAAGGAAGGAGGTGCAGACCAAATCCAAGTGGAGATCATTAACACCTACAATTCTGGGTTCCTATATACCACAGGAGCCAACTCTGGGGCTTCCAGTCAATCAATATGCCATGAACACTTCACACAGGCAAACCTAGCCTGTAAAGCGTTAGCTTCCTGGAAAGCTTCCAACTGGGAGCAGAATCCGTCAAGACAAGAGAACCAGTGAGAACACACCTCACAGGACGGAGGGTCATAAACATCACCAACCCTAAAAGAAGCATAACAGGGACAGAAAGACTGTTCGTCATCAGGTAGCAATGACAATGAACACCCCTCAAATTCACAAAATGCTATACCGGACCCACCAGGTCGGTCCATAAGAACTACAAAAGAGACTGGAGGGGATTCCCAGGGCCCAATGGAAAACCAAGTGGGTATCCCCAGGTTCTAGAGTGACTCGCCAAAGAAAACAGGAATACAAGCAGCCCTACTACCTCTGCTGCAAACTGGCAACCATGGCATGCTGTGTAAACAAGCGTGCAAACCCCCTAGTGTGCCCAAACACTACCAAAGAATGTCCCCAACTGTGGGCTAAACCGGAAACAAGACCCTTTAACAGCCTAAAGCGAGGCCCCCCACCCCCAGTAGGCTGGGCTCACAAGAGACAAATCCTGAACACACCAGAAAAAAAAACTCTGGCAGTGAGAGGGCAGTGATAGTGAGCCTACAGGGAGGCAAACCCTGAGTACATGCAGGCTGAAATGCACAAAGAGCCAAGTCCACACAACAAGTCAGAATTAAAACACACTCCTGAAGCTACACTAAAATTGGAAACAATACAACAAAACAAATGGCTCCCACAGAACGAGAAAGTCCATAGAAGGCCAGCACTCAGCTTGAAGTTTTGATGCTTACCCACGAGATGGCATAACCAGAAGCACTACAAGATGGTGTTGTGACACCTACATCAGGAACAGAACTGACTTGAGGAGCCAGCTGGGAGCCAGGGCCAGGCCACCTGGTAGTGGTAATAAGTACTAACAAGTCTCAAGCCTATTTCAGTGAATTCCTTGTTCCATGTTTGCAGGTGTTGTTTGGCAGTTTTTTGAGACTTCCTTTCCTGTGAACCCTCCAGTTGTCTGTAAGGCTGCACTGACTTTTAAGAGGCTTTTTCTGATGAGGTGGCAGATTGCCACCTGCTCTCTGCACATCTGTGAAGGGGGGTTAGCTTCTGACTCTGGACTCCCAGTAGGCCTAACAGAACTAGCCACAGCTGATGTTACCTTTTAGTATTAAGCAATCTCTGGGTCCTTGAAGGCCCCCTATTACTAGCAACTTGGACAGGTCCACCCAATTCAAAACCCACCAGGCTCTTGCGAGTTGCTGAAAGCCTCCCGGGGGACCAGAAGCAAAACCTAGCTCACTATCTCGGAGCACTGAGCATGAGAATACTGTAGAAGCTCAATAATCCAGAGCCTGCTGATCCTGAAAATGCCCTAATCCAGCAAAAATGATGGCCGGATAAAGTTATATCCCTATCCGGACAGAATGTACATAGAAGCAGGACTACCGGATATTTGGCCTGATCAGCATATATTGATAGAGTTTGAAGCCTAAAAACTCAACAAAACCAATAGTCAATGTGCCACTGAATATAAAATGTGAACCTTTACCACTGAGAGATAAGCAAGTGAAACGCCCGGCCTAACACTCGTTGTACACTACCACCAAGTAAGGAGGGAATCAGTCGGGAAGGGAGGTAGTCGGTTGGGAAGGGAGAGTGTGTGTCCATCGGGAAAGGAGGGAGTGTGTCAGTCAGGAAGGGAGGGAGTCAGTCAGTCGGGAAGGGAGGGAGTATATCCGTCGGGAAGGGAGGGAGTGAGTCAGTCGGGAAGGTAGGGAGTCAGGAAGGAAGGGTGAGAGTCAGTCGGGAAGGTAGGGAGTCAGGAAGGAAGGAAGGAAGGGAGGGTGAGAGTCAGTCGGGAAGGTAGGGAGTCAGGAAGGAAGGAAGGAAGGGAGGGTGAGAGTCAGTTGGGAAGGTAGGGAGTCAGGAAGGAAGGAAGGAAGGGTGAGAGTCAGTTGGGAAGGTAGGGAGTCAGGAAGGAAGGAAGGAAGGAAGGAAGGGAGGGTGAGAGTCAGTCGGGAAGGTAGGGAGTCAGGAAGGAAGGAAGGGAGGGTGAGAGTCAGTTGGGAAGGTAGGGAGTCAGGAAGGAAGGAAGGAAGGAAGGAAGGGAGGGTGAGAGTCAGTCGGGAAGGTAGGGAGTCAGGAAGGAAGGAAGGGAGGGTGAGAGTCAGTTGGGAAGGTAGGGAGTCAGGAAGGAAGGAAGGAAGGGTGAGAGTCAGTTGGGAAGGTAGGGAGTCAGGAAGGAAGGAAGGAAGGAAGGAAGGGAGGGTGAGAGTCAGTCGGGAAGGTAGGGAGTCAGGAAGGAAGGAAGGGAGGGTGAGAGTCAGTTGGGAAGGTAGGGAGTCAGGAAGGAAGGAAGGAAGGAAGGAAGGGAGGGTGAGAGTCAGTCGGGAAGGTAGGGAGTCAGGAAGGAAGGAAGGAAGGAAGGGAGGGTGAGAGTCAGTTGGGAAGGTAGGGAGTCAGGAAGGAAGGAAGGAAGGAAGGGAGGGTGAGAGTCAGTCGGGAAGGTAGGGAGTCAGGAAGGAAGGAAGGAAGGAAGGGAGGGTGAGAGTCAGTCGGGAAGGTAGGGAGTCAGGAAGGAAGGAAGGAAGGGAGGGTGAGAGTCAGTTGGGAAGGTAGGGAGTCAGGAAGGAAGGAAGGAAGGAAGGGAGGGTGAGAGTCAGTTGGGAAGGTAGGGAGTCAGGAAGGAAGGAAGGAAGGAAGGGAGGGTGAGAGTCAGTCGGGAAGGTAGGGAGTCAGGAAGGAAGGAAGGAAGGAAGGGAGGGTGAGAGTCAGTTAGGAAGGAAGGAAGTCAGTGGGGAAGGGAGTCAGTCGAGAAGGGAGGGAGGGAGTCAGTCGGGAAGGGAGGGAGGTAGTCAGTCGGGAAGGAAGAAAGTCAGTTGGGAAGGAAGAAAGTCAGTTGGGAAGGGAGGGAGTCAGTCGGGAAGGAAGGAAGTCAGTTGGGAAGGGAGGGAGTCAGTTGGGAAGGGAGGGAGTCAGTCGAGAAGGGAGGGAGGGAGTCAGTTGGGAAGGAAGAAAGTCAGTTGGGAAGGGAGGGAGTCAGTCGAGAAGGGAGGGAGGGAGTCAGTCGAGAAGGGAGGGAGGGAGGGAGTCAATCGGGAAGGGAGGGAGTGAGTCAATCGGGAAGGGAGGGAGTGAGTCAATCGGGAAGGGAGGGAGGGAGTCAATCGAGAAGGGAGTGAGGGAATCAGTTGGGAAGACAGGGAGAGAGTCGGGAAGGGAGGGAGGGAGTCAATCGAGAAGGGAGTGAGGGAATCAATTGGGAAGACAGGGAGAGAGTCGGGAAGGGAGGGAGGGAGAACGTGTGGAGTGTGTGTACCAGATGTGACTGGCGTTAACCCTACCAAGGGAGGGTGTGGTTGGCTATTTATTCCTTTAAATATTTACAAGAAAATAAAATGGGTTTTAACAGAACTTAAGGCGCATATGTTAAAAGTCATTGTACAGCGTGTCAACATCCATGTGTTGACATTCGTGTGTGGCTTGTGTGAACAGGAAGGGGGGGGGTGAACAGGAAGGGGGGAGGGGGTGAACAGGAAGGGAAGGGGGTGTGAACAGGAAGGGGGGGTGAACAGGAAGAGGGAGGGGTTGTGAACAGGAAGGGGGGTGTAAACAGGAAGGGGGGTGTAAACAGGAAGGGGGGGTGTAAACAGGAAGGGAGGTGTGAACAGGTAGACGACGTGTGTTCTATGTCTCTGTCCAGTGTTGTCTTGCCCACCCACCCACCTGCTTGAACCCACTTATCACTGCCTCAGCCTGCCTGAACCCACCTGAACCAATCCCTGCCAAATTCAGGTAGTCGGAAAGAGAGGGAGGGAGTCAGTCGGGAAGGAAGGAAGTCAGCCTGCCCACCCTCCTGCCAACCACCAAGCCCTCTGCCTGCCATCCACCCATCCACAACCTGCTTGTCCACCCACTCACCTGACCTGCCCAAACCTGCCTGCCCACTCACCTGCCAACCACCAAGCCTATCTGCCTTTCATCCACCAATTCAAAACCTGCTTGTCCACCCATCCACCTGCCTGCCCACCCACCTGCCAACCACCAAGCACATCTGTCTGCCCATCCAAACCTGCCTGAGCCTGCCTGAACCTGCCAAGCACATCTGCCTGCCATCTACCAATCCAGCCTGCCCACTCACCCACCTGTCTGCCTACCCACTTGCCCTGCCCACCTACCAGCCAGGCAGCTAACCACCCACTCAGCCCCACACACACTAATTATACTGTGTGGAAATTCAAATATGTTGTTTGTGGTACAAACATTTTTGGAATTGTTCACTTTTGGACTTCCGTGGAGAAACGTCCTTTGATCCGGAAAACAGGCTCATCCGGCAAGGGGTCCTACCCATATACAGTAGTCCGGATTAGCAAACTTCTACAGTACTACATCCTTCAGACTAAGAAAAGATCCCTGCCATGCTCATAGTAAATGGTGCTATCTGTATGTATGCTGCCGTTTTTCATATGACAGTTGTAGGTAAATAGAGAATGTGCAGGACACCTGCCACGTTTGGTATGCTGCTAGTCATGTATCAGTATTAATATCATTAAAGTCAATAACCAAACAAAGGCTTTATGTCCACCCTACAATCAAGACCATCTACAGCACCAAGAAACACACCACACTGATGACAGGGATAAACAGTGAACACAGGTATTTATCCAGCAGGAAAGTAGAGACAAGACACTACAGTCTTGCCCCAGGAAGGATCAAACATGCACTGCCAGGTCTGTGAGTACCACACTCGTGCTGTGTGCTGACCAATGCTTGGTGCTGATCAATGCTCTGTGCTGATCAATGCTCGGTGCAACCTGAAGCTGTGTGCAACCTGAAGCTGTCTGCAACCTGAAGCTGTGTGCAACCTGAAGTTGTCTGCAACCTGAAGTTGTCTGCAACCTGAAGCTGTGTGCAACCTGAAGCTGTGTGCAACCTGAAGCTGTGTGCAACCTGAAGCTGTGTGCAACCTGAAGCTGTGTGCAACCTGAAGCTGTGTGCAACCTGAAGCTGTGTGCAACCTGAAGTTGTCTGCAACCTGAAGCTGTGTGCAACCTGAAGTTGTGTGCAACCTGAAGCTGTGTGCAACCTGAAGCTGTGTGCAACCTGAAGCTGTGTGCAACCTGAAGCTGTCTGCAACCTGAAGCTGTGTGCAACCTGAAGCTGTCTGCAACCTGAAGCTGTGTGCAACCTGAAGCTGTCTGCAACCTGAAGCTGTGTGCAACCTGAAGTTGTCTGCAACCTGAAGCTGTGTGCAACCTGAAGTTGTCTGCAACCTGAAGCTGTGTGCAACCTGAAGCTGTGTGCAACCTGAAGCTGTGTGCAACCTGAAGTTGTCTGCAACCTGAAGCTGTGTGCAACCTGAAGTTGTCTGCAACCTGAAGCTGTGTGCAACCTGAAGTTGTCTGCAACCTGAAGCTGTGTGCAACCTGAAGCTGTGTGCAACCTGAAGCTGTGTGCAACCTGAAGTTGTCTGCAACCTGAAGCTGTGTGCAACCTGAAGTTGTCTGCAACCTGAAGCTGTGTGCAACCTGAAGTTGTCTGCAACCTGAAGCTGTGTGCAACCTGAAGCTGTGTGCAACCTGAAGTTGTCTGCAACCTGAAGCTGTGTGCAACCTGAAGCTGTGTGCAACCTGAAGCTGTGTGCAACCTGAAGTTGTCTGCAACCTGAAGCTGTGTGCAACCTGAAGTTGTCTGCAACCTGAAGTTGTCTGCAACCTGAAGTTGTCTGCAACCTGAAGCTGTGTGCAACCTGAAGCTGTGTGCAACCTGAAGCTGTCTGCAACCTGAAGCTGTGTGCAACCTGAAGTTGTCTGCAACCTGAAGCTGTGTGCAACCTGAAGTTGTCTGCAACCTGAAGCTGTGTGCAACCTGAAGCTGTGTGCAACCTGAAGCTGTGTGCAACCTGAAGTTGTCTGCAACCTGAAGCTGTGTGCAACCTGAAGTTGTCTGCAACCTGAAGCTGTGTGCAACCTGAAGTTGTCTGCAACCTGAAGCTGTGTGCAACCTGAAGCTGTGTGCAACCTGAAGCTGTGTGCAACCTGAAGTTGTCTGCAACCTGAAGCTGTGTGCAACCTGAAGTTGTCTGCAACCTGAAGCTGTGTGCAACCTGAAGTTGTCTGCAACCTGAAGCTGTGTGCAACCTGAAGTTGTCTGCAACCTGAAGCTGTGTGCAACCTGAAGTTGTCTGCAACCTGAAGCTGTGTGCAACCTGAAGCTGTGTGCAACCTGAAGCTGTGTGCAACCTGAAGTTGTCTGCAACCTGAAGCTGTGTGCAACCTGAAGTTGTCTGCAACCTGAAGTTGTCTGCAACCTGAAGTTGTCTGCAACCTGAAGTTGTCTGCAACCTGAAGCTGTCTGCAACCTGAAGCTGTGTGCAACCTGAAGCTGTGTGAAACCTGAAGCTGTGTGCAACCTGAAGCTGTGTGCAACCTGAAGCTGTGTGCAACCTGAAGCTGTGTGCAACCTGAAGCTGTGTGCAACCTGAAGCTGTGTGCAACCTGAAGTTGTGTGCAACCTGAAGCTGTGTTCAACCTGAAGCTGTGTGCAACCTGAAGCTGTGTTCAACCTGAAGCTGTGTGCAACCTGAAGCTGTGTGCAACCTGAAGCTGTGTGCAACCTGAAGCTGTGTTCAACCTGAAGCTGTGTTCAACCTGAAGCTGTGTGTAACCTGAAGTTGTCTGCAACCTGAAGTTGTCTGCAACCTGAAGCTGTGTGCAACCTGAAGCTGTGTGCAACCTGAAGCTGTGTGTAACCCGAAGCTGTGTAATTACCTAAGTGTAGTTACAGGATGAGAGCTATGCTCGTGGTGTCCCGTCTTCCCAGCACTCTTTGTCATATTGAAATTACTGACAGTTTTGACCTCCACCTTCTCTCCTAACTTGTTCTAACCGAAAAATTGTGGCGAAGCCTTAAGTGCAGATGTAGGAAGTGTTAATGATGTAATGAACTGTTCCTTTAATGAATTTATATTCATATCATATCTGGCACTCTCAGGGTATTGAGGCTAAAAGTCTGCACTACACAACTCAACTGTTAAGGTAAGTACAGTAAAACACTATAACAATTTATTGCTAGATTTGAAACTAGATTTTAGATTTAGAAAGATTACATAAATTAAGCTTAATTTTTTTTTCGGGGGGGGTCGGAGTTTTTTTTTGGGGAGGCCAGACAGATGGAACGAATTCCGCACTGGAACAAATCGGCCTCGCCCCATACAGTTCGTTCAAGTGAGGCCACACTGTACTCGGTTGGTGCAGTCAAGTGGTTAAAGAAATTTCGAAGTTCTACATAATCTCCATTCCTGAAATCAGGTTTTTCATATGTTTTACCTTCCTCATTTTCTTCCAGATTATAACGCAGTGCATACTTTATTCCCAAAAAGACATGGTCAATTTTACCCAAGAGAGAAAGGTACTGAGTGTCAAATATCTCTTACTCTTTCCTGGGAAATATCAAATCCAGCATGGAGGGAACATCCCCATTCCCTCATCCTCATAGCTTGTTTAACGGATTGATACATGTTTCTAGGATGAGGTTTACGAATCTACAGGTCCAAAAGTCCTCTGTTCTAGCTTCTAAGCTTCTATGCCTCCCAGTCTATGGATTTCAAGATGGTCGCCGACTACCAACAGTCGTGATCTATCTTCATCCACTACCGCTATAATCTTTCTCATTATTGTTATAAGACCCTCTCATTTATTATCCCATTCCTCCTTTGTCCATGTGTTGCATGGCAGTGGACTATATGCGTTTATGATTATTACTTCATCATCCTGACTGCAGATCTCCAGTGCTATTATGTCAACTTCATGTGGATTGGCAATCATTATTTCGTTTACCTTTAGGTGTTCTTTTACCAACACAGCAATGCCACCGCCTCTCCTAATTTTTCAGTCCCGTCTCCAAACTGAGTAGCCTCTTTGGAATACGACCGTATTTAAAATATCATCTTCGAGTTTTGTCTCCGTGAGTACAACAATGTCTGGGGTCTGCAGCTGTACTACTTCACCTAACTCCAGTATCTTTATTCTCACTCCATCTATGTTGGTGTATACAATTTTCAGGACCATGTCCCCTCTCTCCTTATTCTTCACTCCCCCTTTCTCTAGTGATTTTGTTGGTTTGCCTTTTTGTACCATTTTACTGGCTTGCCTACCCCTATTACCTTGTAGAAGACAATTGATTTCTTCTTCATTCCTGCTCTCATTTAAACATTTTGCCTCGACGAGGTTCAGTTTCAGCTTCTATCTGTCTTCTTTTGAAAGATCTCGTCTTAACCCTCAAACCGCTGGGGGCCCAAATGGAATTCACACCCACAGGCGCAAAAAAAAAAAAAAAAAAATCTTTCGTCTCATAGAAGTGTTCATTTTTGTTCCCCGATCACGGAAAAAATAACAAAAAATCGTAGGTGGCATATTTTAGCCGCAATAGGGTAGGGAAGTGTGGCAAAAAAAGGGGCGTTGGCAGAGCCTTCGCCAGACAAGGTCTACTCCGCCCGAGCTGTCAGACCGCAGTTGCCACAAATATATTATTACCTAATTATTTCAATGTCTCTGATTGATTTTTTCTTAGTTTTTTTGCAGTACTGTAATATTATTTCATACAGTGAATTGTGGTATATTTATATTATAAAATGCGTGAACCATCGCTGTACTTAAAATTATGGTGTGCATATTAGTGATTCAATTATTATGTTCATAAAACAATAAACAAATAGTTTTGCTGTTGTTACTCTATATACACAGGTTATATATAAGTATCTGCGTGTTTTGTACACCATAACGAACTACTAAGTTGGTCTTGCGAGTCAAAAAGCAACGAGGAGTGACCGCCAAACACCAGCGAGCCACTCACTGCCACTCCCTCCCTCAACACCACCTTGCTCACCCTCATTCACCTCCCACAATACTGTTTCTGTATTTATTCACTATACACAGACGTTATATATACGTATTTACATGTTTTGTTCACCATAACTGTACATCTAAGCTTGTATGGTGAGTAAAGGCACAAAGACGTAACTACTCACACAGTCAGCTGATCGGCGGCCGCCCTCAAGGCCAGACGCACTAATATTTGTCCTCCAACAATATTATTTGTGGTGTTATTATGCTATATACACACATTATATATAAGTATCTACCTGTTTTATTCACGATACTTGTACAAATAAGCTGGTATGGTGCCCAAAGACCATAGTGGCCATCAGTAAACAACATACCAAGTCGTGCAGACATCGCTCCTCCCTCACCAAAATGGCGGCTCCCAACCTACTCCTCTCGCTGTTATCTCATACTATACAGACGTTATATATAAGTATCTACATTTGTGTTCACCATAGCGAACCACTAAGCTGGTATGGTGAGTGCAGTCAATAAATGGTGGCCACACACAGTCAGAAAACGACGCCACAACCCTCCCTCCACAGCCTTACTCCTCCCTCCATAGAGCACAGCGCTAAATATCACCACAATCCTGCTATTATCAGAATCCTGGTCAGTTTTATCACAGTCAGGGGGTTTCAGTAATACTATCACTGCTAAATAATAGCAGTATCATATATATTATGGTATTTTTAGGCGATGCTGTGGTCACAAGCTGAACAGCGGTGCTGTGAGCTCGTGCTGTGTGCGCCAGCCTTGGTGGCTTGCTCAATACTGATGCTGTAACACCCAAGAATGTTGGCCTGGATTTTTTTTCTAGGTGGCATCTGGCAACTATCGGTCGTCGCTGTACTATAGCTGCCCCTATCCCATGCAGGGCATTTAAATTATAGCGCTAGACACGAAATCATATATAAATGATGTGCGCAGTTTCGGTTTTGTCACTGATATCATTTATATATGATATGCGTGGTTTGAGGGTTAATGACCATAATTTCCCTTTCTCACCACTTTGTAATTTCCAAACATTCCTTAGTACTTCTTCCATCTGTTTAGCACTATTCAGGGTGATCTTCAAGGGTCGATCTTTCCCTTTTTTGTACCTGCCAATTCTCCTGTAGTCACAGACATTCTCTCTGGTTGTAAGATTTTTACGAGCCCAACAATTTTATCTACTACTTTCGCTTCTTCTACAGCTCTTTCTGACCTAGGTGTTGTCTCCTTTTCCTTGCATCCAAAAATTAATAGGGACTTACTATGATCGGCTGTGTTTTGCACCAATTTTGGGTTAGATGCCAATTCCTTTCTGACTTCTGGACAAATGTTTGTTTTGTCCTGGTTGCTGCAGTGTTTGACTTCCTTTACTGCTACTTCTTACATCAGGCCAAATGGGGGCGGGTGACTTTGACAAGCCGCCAGTTTCCTGTCCTCATCGAGGCCACTAGTATTAGTGGCCCTCAGGTAAATTCCGGTAAATTAAATTTTTTCCTTCTCCCTGGCTACTTGTGCATAGGTGAGTTGCATATCCTTCTGGCACTGTTCTATTCCCTATGTAACCTCCTCCATCTATAGTGACAAAAGCTGTTTTTCCTGTTGGATTTCCTTACCTAACCTGTAGTTAGGCAAGTCATTTATGTTTAAATTTGCTTTAACTTCTTCCAAAGCTATTTTCAAGAGTTTATTTTCCTCTTCAATGGCTTTTGCAATTAGCATTCCATATTTTTTTGTCTTCACATAAGTCTTTCACAAATCCTTCAAGATCTAAGACCTTGCTACTCAAGTGGTCATTACTTTCTATCAATTTACTGATTATTTCAACATGATAGTTCACACTAATGTCTAATATTACCAACTTGTTGTGTAGACTGTTTATATTAATGCTTTCCTCAGTGAATCCTCTAAAATCTCGTTGTTTTGTTTTTCGTCTTGCCGCCGAACATCTTGAATTTCGTCGTCTGCACTGTTACACTACCTTGAGATGGTTTCTGGGCTTAGCGTCCTCGCGGCCCGGTCGTCGACTAGGCCTTCTCATTGCTGGACTGGTTAACCAGGCTGTTGGACGCGGCTGCTCGCAGCCTGACGTATGAGTCACAGCCTGGTTGATCAGGTATTCTTTGTAGGTGTTCATCAAGTTCTCTCTCTTGAACACTGAGAGGTCGGCCAGTTATGTCCCTTATGTGTAGTGGAAGCGTGTTGAACAGTCTCTATCTGATGTTGATAGAGCTGTCTCTCAGAGTACCTACTGCACCTCTGCTCTTCACCAGGGGTATTCTGCACATCTTGCCATGCCTTCTGGTCTCATGTACTCACCTAGTTGTGCTCACCTAGTTGTGCTTGCGGGGGTTGAGCTTTGTCTCTTTGGTCCCGCCTCTCAACCATCAACTGGTGTACAGATCAGTTGATCTGGTGTACTGAGCCTACTGGGCTCTATCATACCTATATTTGAAACTGTGTATGGAGTCAACCTCCACCACATCACTTCCTAGTGCATTCCATTTATTAACTACTCTGACACTGAAAAAATTCTTTCTAATGTCTCTGTGGCTCATATGGGTACTAAGTTTCAACCTGTGTCCCCTTGTTCGTGTTCCACCCGTGCTGAAGAGTTTGTCTTTGTCCACCCTGTCAATTCCCTTGAGAATTTTGTAGGTGGTTATCATGTTTCCCCTTACTCTTCTGTTTTCCAGGGACATGAGGTTCAGCTCCTTTAGCCTTTCCTCGTAGCTCGTACCTCTCAGTTCCGGGACGAGCCTGATGGCATACTGCTGACTCTTCTCTAACTTTGTCTTGTGTTTAACTAGGTATGGACTCCAGGCTGGAGCTGCATATTCCAGGATTGGTCTGACATAAGTGGTATACAGGGTCCTGAACGATTCCTTACACACGTTTCTAAAGGCAGTTCTTATGTTGGCCAACCTAGCATATGCCGCTGATGATATCCTTTTGATGTGGACCTCTGGGGACAGGTTCGGTGTGATATCAACCTGCATATCTTTCTCTAAATTTGACTCTTGCAGGATTTCACCTCCCAGATGGTGCATTCTGTTCTGCCTGCTGCTCCCTTTCCCTAATTTCATTACTTTACACTTTCCTGAGTTGAACTTTAACAGCCATTTTCTAGACCATTCGTCCAGTTTGTCCAGGTCATCCTGTAGCCTCTGTCTATCTTCATCTGTCTTGATTCTTCTCATAATTTTTGCATCATCAGCAAACATTGAGAGGAATGAGTCTATACCCTCCAGAAGATCGTTTACATATATTAGAAACAGGATGGGTCCAAGTACCGAGCCCTGTGGGACTCCACTGGTGACATCTCGCCACTCTGATGTCTCTCCCCTCACCGTTACTCCCTGTTTCCTGTTGCTTAAATACTCCCTTATCTACTTTAGCACCTTCCCTTTTACTCCTGCCTGTTACTCCAATTTTTTTACCAGCCTTTTATGGGGTACTGTGTCAAAGGCTTTCTGGCAGTCCAGGAAAACGCAGTCTCCCCACCCTTCTCTTTCCTGCCTAATTTGTGTTGCCTGGTCATAGAATTCTATTAAACCAGTGAGGCACAATTTACCATCTCTGAACCAATGTTGGTGGTGTGTTACAAAGCTATTTCCCTCCAGATGCTCTACGAGCCTTTTCCTCATGATTTTCTCCATCACCTTGCATGGTATACAAGTTAGGGAAACTGGCCTGTAGTTCAGTGCCTCTTGCCTGTCACCCTTCTTGTATATTGGGACGTTAGCTGTCTTCCAACTTTCTGGTAGGTCTTCTGTTTCCAGTGACCTGTTATACACCACAGAGAGTGTGGCACACTTAGTGCTTCTGCACCTTCCTTTAGTATCCATGGTGATATTCTGTCAGGCCCAACAGCCTTTGTCACATCCAGCTCAGACAATTTTTGACCTCATCACTGGTGAGGTCAAATTCCTCCAAGGTTGCTTGGTTTGCCTCCTCCTCATTTAGTGCAGGGGCTTCTCCTTGTTCGATTGTGAAGACCTCCTAGAATCTCTTGTTGAGTTCTTCATACACCTTGTCATTCTCTGTGTATTTGTTCTTCCCTTTTTTCAGTTTCATCACTTGTTCCTTCACTGCTGTTTTCCTCCTGATGTGGCTGTGGAGCAGCTTTGGTTGGGTCTTGGCTTTACTCGCGATGTCATTTTCATACTGTCTCTCTGCTTCCCTCCTCACTCTGAGGTACTCATTTCTGGCCCTCTGGTATCTCTCCCTGCTCTCCTGTGTTCTGTTATTTCTGTAGTTTCTCCACGTTCTTTTACTTAGTTGCTTTGCTACCTTACATTCCTGGTTAAACCATGGATTTTTCTGTTTTTCGTTTTTCTCCTTTTGGACTAGGATAAACCTGTCTGCAGCTTCCTGGCACTTCTGGGCGACATAATCCATCATGTTCTGTACAGTCTTGTCTCTAAGTTCTATATTTCCTATGGTATTCCCCTTAGGAAGTTCCTCATCTCGTCATATTTTCCTTTTCGGTAATTTAGTCTTTTCCTTTCCGATCCCATTCTTGGATAGGTTATCCCTACCTCCACCAAGTACTCAAATGTCAATACACTGTGGTCACTCATTCCTATGGGGGGCTTCAACTTTGACATCAGCTTATTTCTGACTCATTCAGGGTGAATATCAAGTCGAGTCTAGCTGGTTCATCATTGCCTCTCACTCTTATGCGTCTCACACCCTGACAGAGACGTAGTCCTAACAGCTACCGTAGCTACTGACAGCTAACATAGTCCCAATATACAAGAAGGGTGACAGGCAAGAGGCACTGAACTACAGGCCAGTTTCCCTAACTTGTATATCATGCAAGGTGATGGAGAAGATCATGAGGAAAAGACTGGTAGAGCATCTGGACGGAAACACTCTTGCCATCTCACACCCTGACGTGCTGGCTCAGAAAGTTCCTTGTTGCCACTTCCAAGAGTTTAGCTCTCCATGTATCTGCACCACCGTGTGGGTCCCCATTCTCCCAGTCTATCTTTCCATGGTTGAAATCTCCCATTATTAAGAGTCCTGAGTCATTCCTGCAGGCAGCTGAAGCTGCTCTATTATATTATTGGTTGCCATGTTGTTCCTATCAAACTCCTGTCTGGGTCTTCTGTCATTTAGGGGAGGGTTGTAAATGACTGCCACTATTATCTTAGGTCCCCATTGTTATAGTTCCTGTTATGTAGTCTCTGAACCTGTCACAGCCCGGAATTTCCATCTCATCAAAACTCCAGTCCTTCCTTATCAGCAGGGCTACTCCTCCACCTCCTCTCCCTTCCCTCTCTTTGCTTACTATATAGAAGTCCTTTGGAAACACAGCGTCTGTTATGACTCCGGACAATTTTGTTTCCGTGAGTCCTATTACATCTGGGTTTTCTTCCTGCGCCCTTTCTGTCAGTTCACTTGCTTTATTGGTAATCCCATCAATGTTTGAGTACATTACCTTGAAGCTAACTTTCCTATATCCATTTTCACCCCTCCCTCCCCACAAGTGTAGGAAGTTGTTAGATGTGGTGTTATTTGTGTGCCTAGGGCAACTATTTCTCATCTACTTATTTCACTTCTCCTGGCACATTCGTTTTATCTCACCTGTTTTTCAAATACACTACACCTTTATATTTCTTGGGACACCACTCATGATCATCATCCTGTTCTACAATACTTAGGAATTTGAGATATCATGGAGCTTCTCCAGTGTGTGTATGTGAGGCCGACACCCTATCGACCGAGCTATTGAGTAGTCTCAAGACTACTTAATGTGCTGGCCTACAAATGCTGTGTTTAAAACAATGCTCTGTGCTGCACAATTCTTCATGCTGATCAAGATGTGAAATGTTTGCTGAGTTGAGTGCTGAAAACTCATCAAATAACAATGCTAACAACTGCTATGCCACTAAATCAATTAGATCTTTTTCATATTATTAGATAGACCTGATTAACCCTTGGGCCACTAAGGGTCATAATGGCTTCAACACCCACAGGCGCATCAAAAAAAAAAAAATTCCCAAAAATTATTTTGTCTTATAAAAGTATTCATTTGTGTTCCCTGATCATGGGAAAAATAAAAATTAAAATCGCAGGTGGCATATTTTGGGCGCAATAGAGCGGGGAAGTGTGGCAAAAAACCAGCATTGAATGTAATGAAACACCATTTTCTGGGCGAGTCTCGGAGGCTTCCCGGAGCTATCCAGACTGAATGGATATGTATAACTTTCTGGCATCAAAGTGCTAGGAGTTCTTGCCTACCGGGGACCACGAGCCAGAACCTGGCACCTTCAGAGAGGCACAAGGAGCAATGGCCTACAGAAATCCCCTTGTGGTTGGGAGCATTCTATGTTTGCTATCGACCGGGATAGGCACCCCTAAAGGTAGGCGCCCCAAAACAAACCTTTATTCTGGTGAAAATAGTGTTACCGAAAGCCGAACGAGTGGACAGAACTCCTGAAACAAAATTTTCAAATTAGCATAACGTTATCACGTCGCCGCTCCACCATCTGCGCAAACCCCCCCCCCCCTGGGAGGAGAAAGGGGGAGCCCCAGACAAAGAACGCCGGCAATCCAACTGGCAGTTCATAGGCTAGATGTCAAAATATGCGAAAAACGCTGCCTACCGGAGGGAGGGAGGGATGCTGGGGAGCCTCCAGGACTCACCCAGAAAATGGCTTTTCATAACATTCAACGCTGGTTTTCTGGGGGGAGCCCCGTCGGCTCCCCGGAGCTACCTCACCACAGATAAGGAAAACAGGGAAGGAACCGGGAGGCAGACGCCCTAACCTAAAAACCAAGACCACATACAAAAAGACCAAAACGAGAAGAAAAGAGACAACCCAGGCCAACGACCAGGACGGCCCCGGAACTCAAGAGCAGGCCGGAGGTGAAACAACGCCCAGGACAGCAAGCGAAACGGAGCAGAAGGAACCGCAACAATGAACGCAAGCAGGAGCGGCTCCGCCAGCACTACCCAATAAGAGGTAACAGGACACAGTCCCAGACGACGGTCCCGGAACTTTGTCTTCCCTTCGGGAAGACAAGCCAACCCTATCAGAGACCGAAGGGTCCTTCGGTCTCGCAGTAGGGTTCCTTCGCAGTAATAGGAAAACCACACACCGCCCCCGAGACGAAACACGCAGGTGAGAAACCAATAACGAACCAGAGCCAACACAAACAACGAGAAACTAGCACCACAAACGAAAGCGTAAAACACGAATCGAAAAACAGGAACCCCGCAACCAAAAGAAGCAACATAACCAGCTCCAGCAGGGAAGAGTGACGCATGTGTCCCTGAGGCATCCAAGAGGAGAACTACGCAGGACGTGAACCGCAGGAAAGCAAACACACCCGTACCAGAAAAGGAACAAGGAAAAACCAGAGCCAGGACTGGAACCCAGCTACCAGTACCAAGAAAAGGAACCAGTAAGGCAGGAGCGGCGGACCGAAAGTCCACAACCCCCACAGACAGCGCAACACCGAAGCCTGCAGTAAGTCACAAATAAAATTGTAGGAACTCAGTACCAAAACGGAACACCGGAGAAGTCCAAAGCAGGGAACTGAACATGGACAGAGGCCCACCCGAGCACCCAACATCAGGATAGTCAAGAAGCACTGACCCAGATACACAAACAAGGGTAGCATAGGAGAAGGAAAACGGAAACAGGTAAGGAAAACCCCAAAGACGGACCAAGGAGCAGCTGGGAAGTAATGCACACGACCAACCACAAAACGTATAGAGGAGGACGTACATACCCGAGGGACCTCATGGACAGCAGGGTGCAGCCAGGCACCAAAGATAGGCAAGAAATGAGTGTCCAGATAAGGAAAAGACCCAGGTGCCGACAACGAAACCAAAAGCACTGAAATGCGGGGCAGAGCCCCACAGGACAACAAAGAACAAGAGACATGGACAAAGGAGTCACTGAAGACACACGCAAGGTGACCAAACAACACACCAAACACCCCTGTTAGGAGCCACCGACGCAACCCCGCCAAGCGAGGAAAAGTAAACAAGGATGGAGCAGTAACCAAGGGTAGAGTAGCAAGTAGATTATCCCAATAATATACACACCCCAAACGCATTAGCCTAATGAGAGAATCAAAGCTCTTTGTAGTACGAAGTATGGAACTCAAACCTTTCCCGACTTCCAGGTAATATTCCTGCCAACCTTTGGAGAACAGTGAGATGTTGCCCGAGCATATAAGCAGCAGAGTAGCGAATAACAACTAGTCCACTTGCAAGTGTGGTCTAGAACAGACACTTGCCAGATACTGTACCGACTCTCAGTGTGCTCAACGCATCCCATTGCATGCCAAAGTATTTCCTGAATACTTCGGTATACTCGACCAAATATATTTAGTCTCTTAGTGTTTGTGTTTATTGTCACTATTCTTTATGTAACAATAGAACTGGTACTGTGGCACATGCCACCCTTGTGACACATTTTGGACACGAAACAATGGGTATAAAATGGATAAGTGTAGATTTAGGAGACTTGAGGAAATACTGGTACGGTAACAGGTTCATTGATTTGTGGAACCAATTACCGCGTAACGTGGTGGTGGGGTCCCACGATTGGTACAAGTATGGGTTGGACATTTATATGAGTGGGAATGGGTGGTAAGAAATAAGAGTTGCTACACATTGGCCAAGAGGCCCTCTGCAGTTCCACTGTTCTTATGTACGTATGTCCGTACGCACAAGGGGACACAGGAGGAAGCCAAGTACCCAAAGGAGCCACAGACACGAAAAAGAACATGATCAATGTCAGAGGGGAAAGGAAGCGGAAAGCACTAGGAAGCTATGTGGTGGAGGCAGACTCCACCCACAGGAGCAAATGAAGAGAAGACAGAGCCCAGGAGGCTCTGGAAACTGCACAACCGTCGACCGACAGAGAGAGAGGCGGGGCCCAAGAGCCAGAGCTCAACTCCGCAAGCACAACTAGGCAAGCACCCCCACCAAAAGTCGGGAACCAGCACCTGGCCAACAGAGGCGCCAGACATAACATGCACACCTGCAGAGCAGACATGACCGTGCCACAACACAGGCGAGCCAAGTAACATACCAGGAGCATCGCTAGTGGTGCGCTCGAACGCCATGCATACTAGAGACAGCAGGCATTGTACCGTTACCTGAATAAAACTCGGAAGTCTAAGGAGAAAAATGTCCAGAGGCGCGCGCCCAAAGAAGACAAGGAGCAGTACAGAGAGGAAGGAGGCGGCGCCACTCCGAGCCATCCCACAACCGGAAGCAGAGGAAGAATGAAACGACGCCCACCCACCCGACATAAAATCCAGAACACTCTCAGCATCCAGAGGGCTACGACTGGAAGGAGAAAACGAGCAAATAGCCGTAGAAAACCGCGAGAAACGATGCGAACACACGAGCACACCGCGCATAAACAAAACCCACACCTCGGCCCCAGCGCACAAGGCACGAAACGCACCACCCGTCCACCATGCGGCATGGCACGTACACCAGGCGGACACACACATCGTACACACATATAACGTACAGACATCGTATACAACATCGTACAAACACCAGGAAGGCGTACGTAACGAAGACGAAGAACTCCGAAATTGGAAGTAGAGATGACGCGAAAACAAAACAAGGCAAAAACGAAGCGAAAGAAGACAGAGGACGGAAGGTAACCAACGAGGCCGACAAAAGACCAGAGGGAAACCACATCGGAAATCAACAGACGTTCCAATAATATTGGAAGGTATGAAGAGACGCGCAAATCAACGAGAACCACGACAAGCAAGCACATACGCACAGAGGTACATATGGACAAAAATAAACCCCTGAACAAGGGACACGCAGGGATCCCGATACGAAGGTTACAGTATCACGACGGAAGTTTGAAAAGGGTAAGGAAAAGGAGGCGAAACACACCCCCAGGAACGACGGAACCGACGAACCAGAAGGAACACGGAACCGAACCCAGAGAGGGGGTATACCTGAAACCAAAAGGAACACAGAGGGGGAAGGAACAACCCCACTCTGAGGAACTGCCAGCCCCTCACCAAGGGTACAAAGACCCAAGAGGGGCAAAATGAGGCTGAGGCCCCCCGCAGGCAACCCCTCCCCAACCCCGGAAACCTCGACAGCAAGACTTGGGGCCGAGCCCAACCCCCAAAGCCCCAGCTTGACAAGGAAAAGCCGGGGCAGCCATACAAACACTAAGGAAGGGAGCCCACTGGTCAGACCCATACGGCACAGCTGGAGAAACCGACTCAAATGCCTCCGCCGCCACCCCGGAAGAGGAATTCTCCCGAGACCGCCCGAGTCTCAACCCAACCAGACCCCGCCCCAACCCCGAAACTCGCCTACGGGTCGGAGCCGGAAGCAAGGGAGGAAGTGTGCAGAACAGAAGGGGAAGGACGAGGAGCGGAAGGAGCCAGAGCCGAAGATACCCCCACCCCCAAGTCCGGACCCTAACAACCAAAACGGGGCAGCCTCAGGGCATCCGGGGCTGCAAACAACCAAGAGCGTTGCAGCAACCTACACCCAGCAAGCAACGCCGCATAAAATAGGTACCTGGGTGTTAGTCAGCTGTCACGGGCTGCTTCCTGGGGGTGGAGGCCTGGTCGAGGACCGGGCTGCGGGGACAATAAAGCCCCGAAATCATCTCAAGATAACCTCAAGATAGACCCCAAATGACACTTTGCACAATATTAGAGCTCAATCTACTTTAATTCTTAAATAACAGGTCCATATTCAATGGGCTCTCATCCCGTTAATGCGTAAATACCACAAAAATGACCAACTTTGACCCTTTGTTAAATCACTTCTATTGCCTGTAGGAGTGTGACGTTTGACATACCAGGACAACTATTGGTGTAGAATAACATAGTGTAATCGAAAAAGCAGTATGGGTGGCCATTCTAAATTTTTCCAATCAGTTTGGATATTAATTTGCTAGCAGTCATGATCAGTGCACAAAGAAGATGAAGAATCATAATTTGATTTTTTCGATATCGCACCAAGGTATGTCATTTTCAGAGTCCTGTGGCTGAACTAGGAATTCAGATCCAATCTAAATAAAAGTTACTCTTGTACAGAAAAAATCTGCTCAATCCAATGGTGTCACTCAAAACCAAATTGGGAATGATGCACGCTGAGATATTTTGCTTTGAAAGTTGGCTAGTTTTGCAAAAAAAATTTTTTGGCCAACTTTCAAGTGGACCACCTCTGGACATATGGATACAACAGAGTTGCTATTGCATCATTGCATATATTGTGCTTGTTATACATCATTGCAAAAGATCATGGCGTTTAGACCTTTTGGTGATGAGTAAGTTGTCTCCAAAATGGGGTCCAAATTTCTTACAACAAAATTTGGCAGTGATTTTAGCATGGATTGGAAGCTGAATGGCTATCTTGAGGTTATCTTGAGATGATTTTGGGGCTTTATAATGTCCCCGTGGCCCGGTCCTCGACCAGGCCTCCACCCTTAGAAAGCAGCCCGTGACAGCTGACTAACACCCAGGTACCTATTTTACTGCTAGGTAACAGAGGCATAGGGTGAAAGAAACTGCCCATTGTTTCTCGCTGGCGCCTGGGATCGAACCCCAGACCACAGGATCACAAGTCCAGCGTGCTGTCCGCTCGGCCGACCGGCTACCCAAACTACTTTTTTAATTACACTGCTGCATTCCGCACCAAAAGTTGTCCTGGTATGCCAAATTTCACACCTCGCTGGGCACTAGACATGATTAGTAAAGGGTCAAAGTTGGCTCTTTTTACGATATGTACGCATTAACGGGATGAGAGCCCATTAAACATGGACCTATTATTTAAGAACCAAAGCAGACTGAGCTCTAATATTCTGCACAATTTCATTTGGGGGTCTAGGGCTACTTTATTACAAAATTTCATTAAATTTAGAAAGGGTCGAGTGGGAAGCCTTTGGTGAATTCACATAGAATGACCCTTCATTATTACACTATATACACATGTTATATATACATTTCTGCACGTTTTGTTCACCATAACAAACCACTAAGTTGGTATTGTGAGTCAAAAAGCAATGAAGAGTGGCCGTCACTCACCAGCCAGCCAGCCACTTGCCACGACTCCTTCCCTCACCTCCTCACTCGCCAACATACTCCTCCCACTTTACTGTTTTTGCTTTTATTCACTATACACAGACGTTACATATAAGTATCTACATGTTATCTATTTGTTCACCATAACTGTACATCTAAGCTTGTATGGTGAGTTAAATCAATAAGATGTAGCTAAACACACAGTCAGCTGGTGGCGGCCGCCCTCAAGACCAGACGCTCTAATATTTCTCCTCCAACAATACTGTTTGTGGTGTTATTACGCTATATCACACATTATATATAAGTATCTACATGTTTTATTCACCATACCTGTACAAATAAGCTGGTATGGTGCCCAAAGACCATAGTGGCCACCAGTAAACAACATGATAAGTCGTGCAGACGACGTTCCTCCCTCACCAAAATGGCGGCTCCCAACCTACTCCTATTGCTGTTATTACATTCTATACACACGTTACATATAAGTATCTACATTTGTGTTCGCCATAGCAAACCACTAATCAAGTATGGTGAGTGCAGTCAGTAAAAGTTGACCACACACAGTCAGAAGACGACGCCACCACCCTCCCTCCCACAGTCTTACGCCTCCCTCCATGGAGCACAGCACTAAATATCACCACAATCCTGCTATTATCAGAATCCTGGTCAGTTTTATCACTGTCAAGGGTCTTCTGTAATATTAAGATCGTTAAATAATAGCATGTACATATATATTTTGACATTTTGAGGCGATGCTGTGGTCACAAGCTGAAAAGCAGTGCTGTGAGCTCATGCTGCGTGCATCAGCCTTGGTGGCTCACTCACTACTGAGGCTCTCACACCCAGGAATGTTGGCCACGATTTTTTTTCTAGGTGACATCTGCCAACTATCGGTCGTGGCTGCACTATAGCTGCCCCTATCCCACGCGGGACGTTTAAATTATAGCGCTAGACACAAAAACAGCTTTCAATGTATTGCGGGGTACCGGTTTTGTTACTGAAATCATCTATATATGTATTTCGCGGTCAAAGGGTTAAATGAAACCCAGTTGCTCTGTTTGGTAACCTTGAGTGGTATTTTTGTATTATTTGGAGAGGTAATTTTCATTTCAAACTTATGTTTGGTGACTCATTCTAATTTTTGGTGACTACTAATTATTATTTTTTTTTTTTTTTTTTTTTTTTTTTTTTTTTTTTTTTTTTTTTTTTTTTTTTTTTTTTTTTTTTTTTAAAAAGGTAAAGGCACCTTAACCCTTGTATGGCGCCTGGCTGTTTAGCATGTGTTAGGACATGCTAAATAGCACATTAGCACAGGCGCATACCAAAAAAAACAAGTCTGGCAAAAACCAGGCGCTGACTCAGCGTGCGTCCCAGACGGTCTGTTGCTCAACAGCTGTCAGGCCGGAGTTGCCACAAAGAGATAATTACCAAATTATTTTTATGTCTCTGATTGATTTTTCTTAGTTTTTTTGCTGTAATATTATTCAATAGTGTGTAGTGCGATATATTTATATAATAAAATGAGTGAATCATTGCTGTACTCAAAAATATGGTGTGCATATTGTTGATTCAATTATGTTCATCAAACAGTGAACAAATACTTTGTCAGTTATTACACTATATACACAGGTTATATATAAGTATCTGCATGTTTTGTTCACCATAACGAACCACTAAGTTGCTATTATGAGTCAAAAAGTAACGAGGAGTGACCGCCACACACCAGCCAGCCACCCACTCCCACAACACCTCACTCGCCCACATTCTCCTCCCACAATATTGTTTTTGCTTTTATTCACTATATACAAACGCTATATACAAGTATCTACATTCGTGTTCACCATAACGAACCACTAAGTTGGTATGCTGAGTGGCAGTGGCAATGGCACCCAGTGGCAGTGGCAATGGCAGCCAGTGGCAGTGGCAATGGCAGCCAGTGGCAGTGGCAATGGCAGCTAGTGGCAGCCCGCCAATGGCTGCCACTCCCTCCCTCCCTCATCTCACCTGACTTGCCACCATTCTCCTCCCACCATACTGTTTTTGCTTTTATATACAGATGTTATATATAAGTATTTATATATTTTGTTCACCATAACTGTACATCTAAGCTTGTATGGTGAGTAAAGGCAAGAGACGTAGCTACTCACACAGTCAGCTGGTAGCGGCCGCCCTCAAGGCCAGACACACTAATATTTCTCCTCCAACAATATTGTTTGTGGTGTTATTACGCTATACACACACATTATATATAAGTATCTACCTGTTTTATTCACCATACTTGTATAAGTAAACTCGTATGGTGCCCAAAGACCATAGTGGTCACCAGTAAACATGATAAATCGTGTAGACGACGCCACCTCCCTCACCAAAATGGCAGCTCCCAACCTACTACTATTGCTGTTATTACACTCTATACACACGTTATATATGAGTATCTACATTTATGTTCACCATAGCGAACCACTAAGCTGGTATGGTGAGTGCAGTTAATACAGGGTGGCCACACACAGTCAGAAGACAACGCCACCACCCTCCTTCCCACAGCATTACTCCTCCCTCCATGGAGCACAGCGCTAAATATTACCACAATCCTGCTATTATCAGAACCCTGGTCAGTTTTATCACAGTCAGGGATCTTCTGTAATATTATCATTGCTACATAATAGCATGAACAAGTATATTAGGGCATTTTTAGGCGATGCTGTGGTCACAAGCTGAACTGTAGTGCTGTGAGCTCATGCTGCGTGCGTCAGGCTTGGTAGCTCACTCAATACTGAGGCCCCTAACACCTGGGAATTTGGCCCACGATTTAAAAAAAAAAAATGGCGTCTGTTTACAAGAGCCCTGATGAAGGTGTGGTGAACCCCATGTATCCGCGGGCCGTTTAAATCTTGCATAGTACTCCAAAGCATCATATGATGCGATGCGCAATTTACTGCAAGTCTGTCAGAGCATCATATGATGCGATGCGCAACTTAAGGGTTAAGCCTCTAGCTGGCACATTAAGTTGCTTGTTTCTGTTTTACTTGGATGGACTATGAGTATTTATGACTTGTATGGTCGCTTCAGTAAGATTTTGTCCCATGTGTTTGTGTGAGAGAGTGTCTCTCAAGATTCTCCCACAGCTGACTGGAATGGCTCATTGCTGTGCACAGTGCACCGATCTTGTGCACAAGGTCCTATTTCTGTTAACCCTGAATAGTGACCTGGCATGTTGGGTATCTCCAGAATGCCCACTTAACCAGGAACACTTTCATAATATGGAGGCTGCCGTATGTCCAGGCAGGAAGTAGATACAGGGAATTAAACATACTTGCCACCAAAGGGTCAGGGAGTACATCGGTGGTGGAGCGTGGGACAGAGGGGAGACGCTAGCAGCGTCTGACCTCTGGGGTCAACCGGCGCGATGGACAATAACAGCTATGACATGTTCGTGACGTGTTCATGACGTCACTCCTGCTACTGCTCATCGAACGAGCTAATATGATTGGTTCCCGCTCATTTGCTGCAATGCCATTGGTCAAATTGTAATCCCCTTGTGTGTGCCACAAGACGCCCTGAGTTTCAGGCAAACACCATTCTTGTGAGGGATCTCTAGCAAAGTGGACGTGTTCTGTTCAGTCTACCGGCCAATAGACTGAACACCGTCTATTCCTCACCGTCAAGTTAACTCAGCGTCTGAAGATTATACGACACACTCGCCCAGAATCACGGGTTGTGAATATATTATTCAGAAGCCTAAAGTGACAAATCTCCAGAGCAAAACAGACTGGTATCAGGTAACCCCTGGTGACAAAGATCGTTGTGAGTGACTTAGAGTGAACTAAGGCCTAAGTAACCTGTGTGTGACTTTACCACAAGTGTACCTGCATGGTACCACAGCCGCCACTCGTCCCGAGCGTGTACCCCAGTACCCTAGTACCTCTGTACCTCTGTGCCTCGAGCGCCCGCCGCCACCCTCACTACTACGTGACGTCACCACCTTATTCGCTGCCAGTGCCAGTGTGTGTGCGTGTGTCTGTGTGTTAAGCATACAGCCCGCCCTACTGCAAGTACCCTCCGTGTCTACGAGCGAAACCAGCTGTCAGGCCACCTACGAGTGCTTGTATAAATGTGCCTGAGTGAGTGAGTAAGGAAAGGTACCCATCTGTAAGTACAAAGATCTTGTCATTGTTTTATTGTGTCTGTGTTGATCTGAGGGATCAACCACAGTTCTCACCTTCTCATACCTGTCACAGGTTATAGGTGAATCGACGGTGAATGCATGTTTATCTGTGTGGTATCACTGCATTTCACTAGTCTGTGAATGTGAGCTTCACATACACCACACATTTAGTTATTGTGTGAGATTATTATTGTGCATGTTATTGCCTGTCCCATTGACAGTGTAGTTGTTGATTTATTGCATATCATCATTACCGAGTATCCGGTTGGAACTCTTGTGATCCCTTTGCATACCGGCAGTTAGGTTGCCGTGTTAATGATTGGCTGTCAACTGTGTTAAGTTAGGTGGTTCTCCACGAGTGGATACGAGTCGTTTAGCCAGACGTCAAGAGTCTCGCTAATATAACCATAGCTTTGCTGACGCCAATCTAAAGTAAATCAAGCACCCTGTGTATTAGTGGTTAAGTTAGTAAATAAACTACTGTTAAGCTTTATGCGGTGTTTCCGTTGAACCACTTCTGAATACTGCAAATATTACACAAGCCTTCAGCTCTAAGTGTCTTCAACACCGAGTTGCCTATAAGTCACAAACTATAAATGTGATGAGGACCCTAGGAGTCCCTTAAAGTGTTAAATCATTGAGGAGATTCCAACGATCAACGTGGAGCAGGACCAGGTGAGACTAGTCTGAGAAGAGACCCTCAAGGACTCTAACTCGACCTTGCTCCCAGGCCCTGTACGGTTGCTCTCGTATTTTCTATTCTGCAAATTCCGACAGCTTCGTGAAGCGTCTGCCACATGTACATTGGCGACGTACGCATTGCAGTCGTGAAAGCAAAAAAGAAACACCCCACAGTTTGTTCAACAACAACTTCATTCAACTCTGTTGAACCTTAGTTGAAATCTTAATGGGTTTGTAACTCGGCACTGTGTTAGATAATGTTCCAGTAGTCTGTCGGGCATTTCTCCACAGTGCTGACGTTTCCTCTCATCTTCCAGAACCTGTAAGCCTATTTCCCATGCACATGGGTATCCAAACCTGATGTGATGTACGTGTACTTCTGTTGTTCTACTGCTCTCTTTCATCAGACTAAGTGGTTTGTTGATGCTTGAATTCTTGTACTAACCCCCAGATCCTGATGTTGCAACTGCTGTACTACCTAGTTGTGCTTACGGGGGTTGAGCTTTGTCTCTTTGGTCCCGCCTCTCAACCGTCAATCAACTGGTGTACAGATTCCTGAGCCTACTGGGCTCTATCATACCTACATTTGAAACTGTGTATGGAGTCAGCCTCCACCACATCACTTCCTAGCGCATTCCATTTATTAATTACTCTGACACTGAAAAAATTCTTCCTAACGTCTCTGTGGCTCATCTGGGTACAAAGTGTTGTGTTCAATGTACATCTTCTGCATTGCTCTGTTTCTAATTACTTTCTTAATCTGTGATAGACTCTGTGGTATGTAAATGTCTATATTTCTTCAGTTAGTTGCAAGTTTGCAGCTTCGTCTGCAATGTCATTTCCCATTATTCCCACATGACTCGGCACCCAGTTGATAAGTACCCGACGGCCTTGACGTTTGAGTGTTTGCATTAATGATAAGACATTTGTGCTCAGACGGATGTTGTCATGTATGTGTTCTTGTTGCAAGGTTTCAATGGCGGTTCTCGAATCTGTATGTATGATAACATGTTGTCGGTGTTCAGCAAGAGCATGTTCCAAAGCCTTTTGAATGGCTAGCATCTCTGTTTGTAAAGCTGAACACCCGTTTGAGTCTCCAACTATTTACAGAGTTTCCTGCTTTAACTGCAGCTCCGGTTTCTTGTCCCTGCTGGCTAACTGATCCATTTGTGAAGTATGTAAAGATATTGGAAACTACTGACAGTCAAGCTCTGATATTAATATACAATGCAGCATAGTGTGATTGGCATGCACTGTTTGTACTTACAATTGATTTAGAGATAATGCACTTATTTTGGTATTTTTTATAAGTCTCTGAATACCTATTATTACTCATACTGTGCCTATCTAGGCATGTATCAGTATCATCCTACAGTTTAATGACTTAACATCTTACTAAAAACAAATCATAATGTTCAATGAATTATAACCCCTAAAATTTACTGTACAAGACAAATTGTGATGATTTTTGTAATAATCATGAATGAACAGATTCATAGAAAAATTATTATGACATTTATTCTATACAAGTACAAGAAGCCCATTTCAAGGTCTGCAAATTTCAGTGTAAGGTAGAACACAAGAAATGCTTTTTCATTAAAATGGTGACTTGTAACACAATCACCAGACTGGAAACAGGTCTGTATTTCTGATGCCTGTTAACCTATTAGTTAATAGGTAAGAATATTATAAGGAGGTATAATTGAAAGTACGGAGATTGCATAATAATATAAAGTATGGTGCCAGTAGTACACTTGAGCTCGTTCTCGACTCACAATCAGGAATTCTGGGTTCGAATCCTGGGATGAGGAAAAAATGGTTGAGGGCATTTTCTATAACTTAATGCCCCTGTTTACCTAGCAGTCATAGAGGTGCATCGAAGGGAGGGTCAATAATTCTATCTTGGGAGAGCTGAACCTTAATATATGCCTAATATGTATATACAGTATACTGACTGCCTGTCCCCCGACACAATGGAATTATTAAATTATTATAAAGCCATTGCAACACAAAGCAGGTACCCAAGGTGAAGGAAACTTTTAAAATCCCACCAGACCACAGCTCTAAATTTTGGCTTCGATTGTAAACTTATGACAAAAATATACATATATAATTCACAATTCACTGTGTCAGGGGACAGTTAGCCAGAGTGTATTCATACATGTTAGACTTTTATCGAGGTCACCCCCTCCCCTCCCCTCCTCCTAAGGCCAAATTACTGACCCCGCCCAGGATGCAACCCCACAACAAGCTGACTAATTCCTGAGTACCAACTCACTGCTAGGTGAACAAAGTCCTTAGGTGAGAGGAAATGTGCCCAACCATTTCTGTCCCGCCTGAGATTCGAACCCGGAATTCTAGCTTGTGTTTCGAGAACAAACCCGACTGTATTACTGGAACCCGACGGTAGTCCATACACTCACTAAACTCTTCTTCAGTTTGCACGAAGGTTCCTCCTCCCGATGACTACCACGAGTGGTGATGGTGACATCTGCGGCACTCACAGTTACGCAGCAATGTTCATAACTTGCCAGAGAGTGGAAGGTAACGATGGCCCGCACTCGCTGCAGAGCTTCCCGAGCGCCGACTGTTGTTGTCTGACAATGTTGATGTTGTTGTGGAGCCGTCGTGCAGGGCCTCTCCTGTTGTTGTACCCCGGCCCCCTTGTCTCCCTCCCGGACCCCTTGTCTCCCTCCCAGCCCCCTTGTCTCCCTCCTAGCCCCTTGTCTCCCTCCCGGCCCCCTTGTCTCCCTCCCGGACCCCTTGTCTCCCTCCCAGCCCCCTTGTCTCCCTCCCAGCCCCCTTGTCTCCTTCCGGCCCCCTTGTCTCCCTCCCGGCCCCGCTGTCTCCCTCCCGGCCCCCTTGTCTCCCTCCTATCCCCTTGTCTCCCTCCCGGCCCCCTTGTCTCCCTCCCGGCCCCCTTGTCTCCCTCCCAGCCCCCTTGTCTCCCTCCTAGCCCCTTGTCTCCCTCCCGGCCCCCTTGTCTCCCTCCTAGCCCCTTGTCTCCCTCCCGGCCCCCTTGTCTCCCTCCCGGCCCCCTTGTCTCCCTCCCGGCCCCCTTGTCTCCCTCCCAGCCCCCTTGTCTCCTTCCGGCCCCCTTGTCTCCCTCCCGGCCCCGCTGTCTCCCTCCCGGCCCCCTTGTCTCCCTCCTATCCCCTTGTCTCCCTCCCGGCCCCCTTGTCTCCCTCCCGGCCCCCTTGTCTCCCTCCCAGCCCCCTTGTCTCCCTCCTAGCCCCTTGTCTCCCTCCCGGCCCCCTTGTCTCCCTCCTGGCCCCCTTGTCTCCCTCCCGGCCCCCTTGTCTCCCTCCCGGCCCCCTTGTCTCCCTCCCGGCTCCTTTGTCTCCCTCCCGGCCCCCTTGTCTCCCTCCCTGCCCCCTTGTCTCCCACCCTGCCCCCTTGTCTCCCTCCCGACCCCCTTGTCTCCCTCCCGACCCCCTAGTCTCCCTCCCGGCCCCCTTGTTTCCCTCCCGGCCCCTTTATTTATGTATTTATTTATTTATTTATATATATACAAGAAGGTACATTGGGTTTGTGAGAATACATTGGATAGTACAGTATTTACATTCTTGTAAAGCCACTAGTACGCGCAGCGTTTCGGGCAGGTCCTTAATCTAACAGATAATTTTAAGTAGGTAATTTCTATCAGAATTGATAAATGACAAAGATACATTGCAAGAGAAAAATGAGATGAGAGAGCTTAGTAAGTATATTAAAGCACATTGTTATATTAAAGCTCTGATTGATTACATTGACAGCTTGATTAGTAATTTAAACAAGATTAATATGGTCACTGCTTGCTTGATGCAAGCGGGGATGTTTCTGGCGGGGGAGAAGGAAACAATTGCGCAGCGCGTCCCGCGGCGTTGCGCGGGCAGTTTGGGGCCCTATAAATACGGGCGCACAATGGGGCTCTGCCCTCACTCCGCCTGCCCTCGCCGCTGCCCTCGCCGCTGCCCTCGGCCGCTGGCCTGCGGTGGGGGTGCAGCGCCGGTCCCCAAGTGTCCCGCTGTCCGCAGCTAATACTTTGCCCAGTCTAGGTGCTAGTAAGCCCTACTTGTAGTCACCCCCTTCTCCTTATTCATTAGGTCTTTCCACCCTCTTGGTCGGGTACATTATGTGTTATGTGGTCTCTCACTTATTAGTTACTCTTTGTGTCCTGCCTGTTATATCCTAGTGTTATATAATTACTCACATTTGCATTCGGCCTTAATTCTAGTACCAGTTAAGCTTTACGTTTCTGCAGAATTAGTTTCCATGTCACTATAGGCTAAGGTCTCATAATTACTACGGGTGTACCTTTTAAGTTAAATCTAGTCCTCGGACTTGGAATTGTTACTGTTAATTCTTACTTTATATATTTACATGTTCTGCAGAATTTAATCTTCAATAAACTTTAACGCCCCATGCTGCCTGTATCTTTCTCCCCCTGGACAGAAAAGACACCATACAGCAGATTGACAGCACATATAAGACAGCAATGATCACAATGGTAAAGATGTTCAGATTGGGTACATAAAGATTGGGAGATTGGGTAGCAAAAGATACAGATAAACAAGATTTATAAACACCATACAGCAGAATGGCAGCACATATAAGAAGACAGCAATGATCACAATGGTAAAGATGTTCAAATTGGGAACATAAAGGTTGGGAGATTGGGTAGCAAAAGATACAGTGCAATGTTAAGGCAAAAAGTGAAAAACTATGAAGATGAAATTAGGTACTTTTTAGAATTGATTTTGAATGATGTAAAAGTTGGACAGCTTTTCAATTCAGTAGGGAGAGAGTTCCATAAACTGGGTCCCTTTATTTGCATAGAGTGTTTACACAGATTAAGTTTAACTCTGGGGATATCAAAGAGATATTTATTTCTGGTGTGGTGATAATGGGTCCTATTACATCTGTCCAGGAAGAGTTTCAGAGCAGGATTTGCATTTAAGAACAGGGTTTTGTAAATGTAGTTGACACAAGAGAATTTATGGAGTGAGATTATGTTTAGGGAGTTAAACAAGGGGGCTGTGTGTTGTCTGAGAGCAGAATTTGATATTATTCTGATAGCAGATTTTTGCTGGGTGATGATGGACTTGAGGTGGTTTGCAGTGGTGGTTTGCCCCATGCACAGATACCATAGTTGAGATAGGGATAGATTAGTGCATAATATAGAGAGATGAGAACAGAGTTAGGTACATAATATCTGATTTTGGAGAGTATACTAACTGTTTTAGAGACTTTCTTAGTTATGTGTTGTATGTGGGTACTGAAATTGAGTTTCTTGTCTAGGAATAGGCCAAGAAACTTTCCATCATTTTTATTGCTAATGCTTACATTGTCTATCTGAAGCTGAATTGCATTTGTAGATTTGCTTCCAAATAGGATGTAGTAGGTCTTTTCTATGTTAAGTGTTAGTTTGTTGGTTGACATCCATAAGTGGACTTTTTTTAGTTCATTATTAACAACATCATTTAGTGTATGTGGGTTGGGGTTGGAGTAGATGAGGGTAGTATCATCAGCAAACAAAATAGGTTTCAGAATGTTAGAGACATTAGGCAGATCATTGATGTATATAAGAAATAGAAGAGGTCCCAAGATGCTGCCCTGTGGCACTCCAACAGTTATTGGTAGAATGGGAGAGGTTATATTATTGATAGCTACACATTGGTGTCTATCACTAAGATAGGATTGGATATAGTCCAGTGCATGGCCTCGGATTCCATAATGATGGAGTTTACATAAGAGGTAATCGTGATTAACAGTATCAAAGGCCTTTCTCAGGTCAATGAAGAGTCCAATTGGAAACTCATTTTTGTCAAGGGCTGAGTAAATTATATCAAGGAGACTAATAATTGCATCGTTGGTACTCTTTTGAGAGCGGAAGCCAAACTGACAGGGGCTAAGAATGTCGAATTTTACGAGATAGGAGTAGAGCTGTTTGTAGATAATTTTTTCAAATATTTTTGATAGTATGGGTAGGTTCGATATTGGTCTATAGTTGTTTATGTCTGCCGGATTACCTCCTTTATGAACTGGCGTTACTCTTGCTTTTTTAAGGATATCAGGGAAGGTATGACACTCAAGGGATTTGTTGAACAGCAGAGCTATAGGTGGCGCAAGGGCATGGGAGGCGCTCTTGTATACAATGGATGGGATTTCACTGATGTTCCCAGCTTTGGTTTTTAGTGAGTGTATGATGGACACAACATCTGTCGGGCTGATTGGTGAAAGGAGAAGAGAGTTTGGATAGCTGCCTGAGAGATATGTGTTGATGTGTGTCTGAGTCTGTGGGATTTTACTTGCAAGGTTAACACCAATCGATGAAAAGAAGCTATTAAATTCATTCGCCATTTCTAAGTCAGATGACGGTGTAAGGCCATCCTTAGAGAGTGTTATCTGGTTGTGGGAGTGTTGTTTAGTTCCTAGGATATTAGAGATGGTATTCCATGTGCTTTTCATGTTGCCATTTGCTTCTTTGAATCTAGTCTCATAATATGAAAGTTTTGCTTTTCTTATGATACTGGTAAGCACTGATGAGTACCTTTTAACTACTTCCTTTGAAACTAGGCCACTCCTAAATTTCATTTCATATTCATGTTTTTTGTTGATTGATTTAATTATGCCACTTATGAGCCACGGGTTATTTTTTCTTTTATCAGTTACTTGTTTGGTAAGGAGGGGACAGTGGGTGTTGTAGAGGCTTAGAGTTTTGGAAAGAAAGAGGTTGAAGAGTTTATATTCTGTGAATTATTAAATTCAGATTCCCAGTTAATATTGTGAAGTGCATTAGAGAGATTGCCTAAAGGTGATTCACTATGTAGCCTGAAATGGCCACTGCCTTTTGAACGAAAGGCGGTGGAGTTTCTGATGGGGAAGGAAGAGACAATTGAGTCTGTCCTGTCCTGTCTGTGGGTGCAGAGTCTGTCCTGTCTGTCCTGTCTGTCCTGCCCTGTCTGTCCTGCCTGCCCTGTCTGTCCTGCCTGCCCTGTCTGTCCTGCCTGTCCTGTCTGTCCTGCCTGTCCTGTCTGTGGATGCAGTTTATAGAATTCCTAACACTTATGTGTCCGAATTCAACTCAAACCTTAGAAATCTAATACTTGATAACAGACTGAACAAAAACCACCTAATTATTGCAGGGGACTTTAATATTGACCTCTGCGAGCCAGAACACCCTACTGCTGTTAGCTTCCTCAACTGTATGAATTCCTGCTTCCTCATACCCTTAATCACTAGACCTACTAGAATCACTGATAGCACTGCCACGACTCTAGATCACATCTGGACAAACATAACCTCTCCGCTTACTTCAGGTATAATCACCGATAGCACTACAGACCATTACCCCACATTTCTCTTAACTAACATTAGCAAACCACCTCTTGAGTCAAGAGAGATACGTTTTAGACTACACAATGAAACTGCTATAGACAATTTTATAACTGCTACTGATAATGTCAACTGGGAGTCCGAGTTAGGTAACATAGAGGACATCAACCTAGCAGTTCAATCTTTTCTTCAAAAAACTCTTAGCCTTTATAATACCCACTGTCCTATGCTTACAAAACAAGTCACAACCAAAAGACTTAACAATCCCTGGCTTACAAAGGGAATACTTAAATCTATTAATAAAAAACATGACCTTGAGAAGAAGTATAGGTTAGGAATTGTCTCCAAAGAATTCTCAAAGAATTACTCATTATTGCTATCTAAGATAATTAGACGAGCCAAAACTAAATACTACGAAGATAAATTTACTCAAATAAAGAGCAACATTAAACAAACTTGGAGAACAATTTCACAAATATTGGGATCAAAGAAGTCTATAATTAACAAACCAACACTCCTGTCTAATAACGATGGTCAGCTTTCAGCCTCGGATTCTGCTATTGAGTTCAATAGGTTCTTCTCTTCCATTGGTTCATCCCTTGCTAATGATATTCCATCTTCCAGTACTGACATTAAGGACTATCTTACAGGTAACTATCCACAGTCTCTGTACCTAAAGCCTATTAATTCCACTGACGTCAATGAGATAATCCTTTCCCTTAAAACCAAGTCTGGTGCCCTTGAGGAGATACCAACTTTAATCTACAAAAAAGCCTCCAGATCTTTAGCCCCTGCTATTGCTTTGCTCTTCAACAAGTCACTTGAACTCCAAACCTTTCCAGATATTCTAAAAAAAGCGAAACTAACGCCTGTCCACAAATGTGGTGATCTCACAGATGTTAACAACTACAGACCTATATCAATCCTGCCAAACTTGTCAAAAATTTTTGAAAAACTAATCTATAAGCAGCTTTACTCATATCTAGCCAAACTCAATATACTTAGCCCTTGCCAATATGGCTTCAGGCCCAAAAAAAGCACTAACGATGCACTTATTAGTATGCTTAACTCGATTCATACAGCTCTTGATCAAAATGAGTTCCCTGTTGGGTTATTTGTGGACCTGCGTAAAGCTTTCGATACTGTCAACCACCAAAACCTTCTTCTTAAATTACATCATTATGGTGTCAGAGGACACTCCCTACAATACCTCAAATCCTACCTTACTGACAGGCTCCAATGTGTTTCTGTGAATAATACAATTTCTCCCACACTACCCATCAACATTGGTGTTCCCCAGGGCAGCATACTTGGCCCTCTCCTCTTTCTCATCTACATTAATGACCTTCCAAATGCCTCCCAACACCTCAAACCAATTCTATTTGCTGATGACACAACCTTCATTTACTCCAGTCCTGATCCCCTTGCTCTAAATGCCACAGTAAATACTAAGCTTAATAAAGTCCATCTGTGGCTAACTGCCAACAAACTCACCCTTAACATTGACAAAACTTTCTATATTCTGTTTGGCAATAAATCCTCTAATCAAATAAATCTCAAAATAAACAATACCCAAATTGGTAACAAATTAGATGGCAAATTCCTTGGCATTCTCATTGACCACAAGCTGAATTTCCAGGGACACATTCTAAACATATCAAAAAAAGTTTCAAAAACTGTGGGCATTCTTTCTAAGATCAGATATTATGTACCCCGCCCTGCCCTGGTGACTCTCTATTACTCCCTTATCTATCCATATCTCAACTATGGTATTTGTGCTTGGGGCTCTACTACCCAAAATCACTTACGTCCTCTAATTACTCAACACAAAGCTGCTATTAGGACAATATCCAATTCTGGCCCCAGACATCACTCGGTACCCCTACTCAAATCTCTGAATATGTTAGACATTAAGTCACTGCACATTCTCTCATGTGTATTATACATATATAAAACGCTAAACTATAATGCCAATCCTGATCTCAAAAGCTTCATAGAAGGTTGTAACAGAACCCATGAGCACCACACCAGAAATAAATACAGTTTTGATATTCCTAGAGTACGACTAAATCAAACCAGAAATGCTCTACAAATCAAGGGGCCCAGAATGTGGAATGACCTTCCCAACCATGTTAAAGACTGTACCTCTCTCAACCAGTTTAAGTTAAAAACGAAGCTATACCTGATAAATTCCATGTAACCTACCTTACCCCCCTGTTGTCAACCCATGTATATTTTTTGTTTTTTTGTTTTTCAAATCAACGCTGTTTGAATGTAATTTTTTGTAATAATTTGTAATTGTATTTGTGCTGCTTTTTCAACAATGTTCCCCCCTCTTTTACCTCTATTTTTTTTATATGTACTCATCACATCTTTTCTTTTTACCCATTAGTTTTAAGCTGTAGTCATTAATGTTTTTCCTGCCCGAAACGCTTTGCGTAATAGTGGCTTTAGGCATTGTATGTACTAGCTCTATCTATAAAGCCAACAAACTTTGTAAATCTCTTTATGTATGTACCTTACCTAAATAAAGATTATTATTATTATTATTATTATAATTCGCATCGCGTTCCGCAAGGCGCGGTGCGGCCAGCCTGGGTGGCATAAAAAGCGCGGGAAGTCAGGTCTCGCTCTCACTCCATCTCCCGACCCGGTCCACGATTCACGAAGCGCCCACCCTCCTCCCCCTTTCTGCTGGCTGCCAGTTTTCCCGGTTCTGACTACGTCAGTCGTTGTTCCTCACGTCTTTCCTCCCGTTTCACTGGGGATGGGTGGGGGGGGGGGTGCAGCGCCCGTCCCCAAGTGTTCCGCTGTCCACAGCTACTACTTTGACTTTACAGCCATTCTACTAGTAAGCCCTACCTTATGTCAGGTAATTCTTCTTCCTTGGCGGCTCGGCCTCTGGCCTGGGGTTATTTTCTTCTCCAAATACATATCAGGCTTTCCCAGTCACTATGTATTTTTCTGCCGCCTGATTATTCTCCAGCTAGGGTTTCCCTTGTAGCGAGTAGATTATCCCAATAATATACTCGCTCCAAATATAGTGTTAATATTCCTGTCAACATTTGGAGATGAATGAGGTGAGGCGTTGCCCGGGCAGCACGGTGAGGTGTTGCCCGAGCAATATAAGCGGCAAGAATAGCAAACATTAACTAGTCTACTTTCAAGTGTGGTCTAGAGCAGACACTTGCGAGATACTGTACCGACGCTCAGTGCGCTCAACTCACACCAAAGTATCACCGGTGTACTTCTGTATATTCGACCAAATATATATAGTATCTTAGTGTCTGTGTTTATTTGTCACCATACTTTACGTAACAATAGAACCGTTACATTGGTGACCCCAGAGAGTTTCGACGATACCCAGCCACGATGGACTACAACATGGACTCTCACTGGACCTCCACTGCTGCTGCTTGCTGTGGACCGCAGCCACCTGTCGTGGAACGTTGCCAACACCCTTGCCACAGCTATGATTTTCATCGCGATCATCTCTGCATTTTCATCTACTACGGCTTGCTGCTCCACGATCACTACTCACTCATCTGGCAGCTTCATCAGTAACTACATAATGTGGGATCTACAGCCTGCCCTGCCGACTCTCCGTCGCTGCCAGGGCACTGCTTGTTCTACAGGGACGCCCACGAAAGCTGCTCTTTCGTCAGATTCATCTACACGTTCACTGCATTTTGATACTCTGCCGACTCAAGCCCTTTGCGCAGTACAGGACTTACAGCTTGCGTTTCCGACTCTTCGTCGCCTCCAGGACAATTCAGCTCTAGCAGTGATTCCCTCGTTGTCCTAACTACGTGCCTACATTACCTCCTAATGTCCTGGTGCCCGAGCCCATCCGCCCCGGATCTAAATGCTCCACCAGCGACCCAAGGACGCAACAATTATGCACATTCTTCTCTCCTGCTACACCGAGCTTGTCCACACACTGCCTACATCTTTTAGTACCAGACTACAATTTCCACAGTCAACAATGTAGTACTCGGCGTGTACAGTCCTAATCAACCCAAGACGCTACAGCTTCGACACAGAGCAGACAGCAGACTACGACCGCATCGAGCCGCCACGCTCTCGCTCCCCGAGTTTAGACACTCACAATTCTCAATCGAGCCGCCACGCTCTTGCTCCCCGAGTTTAGACACTCACAATTCTCAATCGAGCCGCCACGCTCTCCCACATAGAGCTCCACGACTCCGGCCTCACTCAGCTCTCTGCTCTGCTCCAGGCTTCGTCTCAACGTCTGCAACACTGCTAAATCCAGAGACACATCCGCCGACTACGCAGTTCACTTTTCGACCACAGTTACCAGCCGCACCACAACCTGATCCTACGACGACGGACGATCCTGTGCGACCTCCCACCCTACGACCCCAGTTAGATGACATCAGCGAAGAGGAGGAAGTTAACTTTGATGGTTATGTAACGCGAGCAGGGCGTACAATTCACCGACCAGCTAAGTTCCTTGATCAAGTATTTTTCCTTTCATCCCCTGGGAGGGGGAGTTCTGTAGCGAGTAGATTATCCCAATAATATACTCGCTCCAAATATAGTGTTAATATTCCTGTCAACATTTGGAGATGAATGAGGTGAGGCGTTGCCCGGGCAGCACGGTGAGGTGTTGCCCGAGCAATATAAGCGGCAAGAATAGCAAACATTAACTAGTCTACTTTCAAGTGTGGTCTAGAGCAGACACTTGCGAGATACTGTACCGACGCTCAGTGCGCTCAACTCACACCAAAGTATCACCGGTGTACTTCTGTATATTCGACCAAATATATATAGTATCTTAGTGTCTGTGTTTATTTGTCACCATACTTTACGTAACAATAGAACCGTTACACCCTTATGTTATGTTGTTCACTTTGGTGTCCTGTTATACTTAGAATTAGATTTGTTACATTCGCCTCACTGCTAATTCTAGACAATAGGACATTAGGTTTCTGCAGAGTTTGTTACTAGGCTACAAGATTACGTTATTTTACTACGGGTGTACAATTTAAATGTTTCGTGTACTTTGAGTCAGCCGCGGCTATGTTATACATTTGTTAAGACCTACTTAGAAGCCTGTTTTACTTCTGCAGAATTATTTATCCTGTCTAATAAATTTACGCCCCCATGTGTTGGTGTCTTCCTTCCCCTGATCAGAAATGAGAGTTTCTGGTGGTGATGTGTCAATGTTTGCTATGAGGAAGGTAGGATAGTGGTCAGCTGTTCTGTCATAGATTATACCAGTTGTAAGGGGAGCTGTTATATTAGTCCATAGGTGATCCAGGGTAGTGGCAGACGTTTGAGTGACTCGGGTGGGCTTGGTGATTGTGGGGATTAGCATACAGGAGTGCATGCTGTTACGGAAATAGTCAACTTGAGGGTTGTTTTGAAGACCCAGGTCAATATTGAAATCACCTCCCAGAATGATGTGATTTTTGTTGAGATTGTTATTTATGATAAAATTCCTTACATTGTCTGAGAATAAAGCTATGTTGGTATTAGGAAATCTATAGATGGCACCGATAGTCAGGGAGGATTTAAGGGATTTACTGGAGAACTTGGCAAAGGTATATTCACAATAGTCATCTCTATCACTAATAACACTATTGCAAATGAAGGTATCTTTGTAATATATTGCTGTGCCACCACCTTTTTTATTAGGCCTGCAGTTATGAATGGCTTTATAACCAGCTAAATTGTAGAGTTGGGTATAGTCATTACTTAGCCAAGTTTCTGTTAAAATGATGAATGATAATTTAGTACCTAGTGCTGTAAGTAGTGCATTTATATCATCAAAATGTTTACCAAGTGACCTAACATTTTGGTTGTAAACTGATAAGCAGGTGCTATTTAGGAGTTTGTTTTTTGCAAGATTTGCTGTGTAATACCTGCAATAATGATGATCAATGTGCTGATTTGTGTGGATATGGGACAGAAGATTTCGATCAGGATCAATATCAATAAGCATATAGATAAGATAATGTCACGATACAATAAGATAAGCAATTACAGGAACAGATAAATACTAAATCTGCTGTAAAATAGAAAGTAATTATAGCAAAACACAACAATATAATAATATAACAATACAATAAGAGCTTACAAAGTATTAAGTCTGCTAAAATTAGAGAATAATTATGGCAAAACACAACAATAAATGAAAGTAAACAAAAGAATTGAAACAATTAGAGGTAGAATAAAGGTCACTAGATAGCCATGGAGGATACACAAGTTTGGTGGAGAGAACAAAAAAATCAGTAGAGACTGTCAAGATGAATATATAAAAAAATTTGACAAATGATAATTGTAAAGTAAAATAATCTTAAAGATAATAAATTTTATTTAGCTTAGTTTTTAACCTATAATTAGTATGAACTTAATTAAGAGAACAAAATGAGATCAATAATTGATTTCGATAAATGACATAAATCAATACAATTAAATTTAAAATTTAAATGAAATAAGGTAAGATTAGATTTAAGAGTAAAATTTTACAATGAAACTGAGGTAGATGCTTGCATAAGTGCATGGAGACTTGATGGATTATTTAGGAAATTTTATGAATGAGAGAACATTAGGTAAATGGTAAGGCAGAGACAGCACCTTGGACAAAGTTAGATTAAGTTAGGTTAGGCTCAGGCACTGAAAGAGTTATTTTAAGTACTGGCATTGGTCGGGTTCAGGTTTTCAGATATACCACAATCACTAAAGAAGGCCAGTAGTTGTTGGTCACATTTTATTTCATATCTTTTTCCTGCACTTTCCTTCTTTGCAATAATCGTTCCATTCCTAGTGTAGCACTGCTTGATAACACCAGGGTTTTGTTTGCGAATTTGACGCAGCCTGAAGAGGAGTGATCCACGCTGCTTTGTAAGACACTCATTTATATAGAGGTTGGTTTTGTACTTAGCAGCTGATTGTATGAGGTCAAACTTAACAGAGGGATTTGCAAGTTTGATGAGCATTCTCCTACTGCTACGGGAACTGTTTTTATCTATCCTGATAGCTGATTTGATATCAACATTGACTTTGATCTTTGAATTAATTAGGGTGTGGGCTACTCATGCTGTGAGTATTAGTTTTTTTGCGCACTCCATACTCATCCTGTGAGCGGTAGTTAACTGTGTACCCCATACTCATCCTATGAACGGAAGTTTATTGTGCATCCCATACTCATCCTGTGAGCGGTAGTTTACTGTGCACCCATTACTCATGCTAGAAGCGGTAGTGTATTGTGCTCCCCATACTCATCCTGAGAGGGGTACTTTATTGTGCACCCAACACTCATCCTGTGAACGATAGTTTATTGTGCACCCTATACTCATCCTGTTAGTGGTAGTTTATTGTGCACCCCATACTCATCCTGTGAGCGGTAGTTAACTGTGTACCCAATACTCATCCTATGAACGGAAGTTTATTGTGCACCCCATACTCATCCTGTGAGTGGTAGTTTACTGTGCACCCCATTCTAATCCTGTGAGCAGTATTTATCTGTGTACCTCATACTCATCCAATGAGCGGAAGTTTATTGTGCACCCAATACTCCTCCTGTGAACGATAGCTTATTGAGCACCCTATACTCATCCTGTAAGTTGTAGTTTATTGTGCACCCCATATCCATCCTGTGAGGGATAGTTAACTATGTACCCCATACTTATCCTGAGCGGAAGCTTATTGTGCACCACATACTAAGCCTGTGAGAAGTAGTTTATTGTGCACCCCATACTCATCTAGTGAGCGGTAGTTTACTATGTGCACCCCATACTCATCTAGTGAGCGGTAGTTTATTGTGCACCCCATACTCTTCCTGTGAGCGGTAGTTTATTGTGCACCCAATTCTCATCCAGTGAGCGGTAGTTCATTGTGCACCCTATACTCATCCTGTGAGTGGTAGTTTATTGTGCACCCCATACTCATCATGTAAGGGGTACTTTATTGTGCACCCTTATACTCATCCTGTGAGCAGTAGTTCACTGTGTACTCAATACTCTTCCTATGAGCGGAAGTTTATTGTGCACCCCATACTCTTCCTGTGAGCGGTAGTTTATTGTGCACCCAATTCTCATCCAGTGAGCGGTAGTTTATTGTGCACTCTATACTCATCCTGTGAGTTGTAGTTTACTGTGCACCCTATACTTATCCTGTGAGCGGTTGTTTATTGTGCACCCCATACTAAACCATGTGAGCGGTAGTAGTAGGGATGACAGCGTATGCGCCTCATTGGATTTTGGGCAAATGAGGACGATATGGCGCACCGTTTTCACCGAACATTTTAAGAAAGAGGCCAATTTGGAATTAAAGAGTTCTTATGAGAAAAATAATTTCAGAGATTTTAGAAGTTTGTTAAGAGTTCTTATGAGGAAAATACGATCATAGAAGTTTGTTAAGAGTTCTTATGGGAGAAATTCAAATTTTTCAGAGTTCATACCAAGAATAAACAGATATTTAGGCCGTATATATGTTTAAGTAGAAATTTTTACTTAGAAACGAGTACGACTATATAACTAAAACTGAAGCATTACCCAGCCATCCCCCTCCCACCCCCACCCCTTCCCTGCGTAGCCTGCTCCTACCTCTCACCCCCTTCCCTCCCAACCCCTGTCACCTGTGCTTACCTTACACCACCTGTGTTTACCTTACACCGCCAGCCAGACGTCCCGGGCAAGTCACCTCTGTAATCTTATTTTATCTTAGCGTCTCCATAATATCTGGACCATCCCTCCCCCCCTCTCTCTACCTGTTACCTTGCACCCCTTTCCTTCTTCATATTGTTCATTCATAATTCCGTACAGCTATTGTAGACATCATAATATTTGTTCCTTTACATTAAACAAGTCAGTTTTACACAATCAACCGAGTCAGTAAGCAGGGTCTAGCTCATGTTCCCCACCTTAGTTTTACTAATACATCTTCTTTAGTATCCAATCATTTTCTTCGAGATTTAAAACAGTTATTTCAGACGTATTAAAATACAATAATTTAGTTAACGAGCTCCAGCTCCTATCCCCCGCCGTAGTTCCCTTTCGCATCTTCGTTATTACCTAACCAATACCCCTGAAATTTTTAAGTCATTTTTCAGACATAGTAAATCAAATCAATTCAGTAAGGAAGCTCCAGCTCCTGTCCTCTCCCTTAGTTCCCTCTTGTATCATCCTTAGTATCTAACAAAACCTCTTAAAATTTAAAACATAGCTATTTCAAACGTCGTACAATACTACAATTTTGTTACCGAGCTCCAGCTCCTGTTCTCTCCGTAGTGTATCCCCGTAACTTCTTTATTATCAGTCCAATCACCCTAAAAATTTTAATCCGTCACATTTCAAACGTAGTGCAATACAGTAATATAGTTACTGAGCTCCAACTCTTGTCCTCCACCTTAGTTTCCTCGCACATGTTCGTTAATAACCCATTAATTTTCATGAAATTTATACCAGCTGTAATTCAGGCATAGAAAATATGATCCAAATAATTATCAAACTCTTGTCCCCCACCTAGTTCATTTGTACAAGTTCTTTATTATCTGACCAAATCACCTGAGATTTAAGATCTTAGATCATCAAACATAAATATTTCCGATCAAGTCCCTCTCCAGCCTAACTCTTTATCAGAGTAATCACCTAACCGCACCTGCGTAATTATCTTTTCACCCCTCCCACCTTCCTCCATCTCATCCAAGTCTCATAAATTTTAAATGTAGCTATTAATTTGCATTCTTTCTCTGTTCATAGCATATTCTCTGTAAGTTCAGACCAGTACTTAGTCTTACATATTCTCTAGTTCTTTCCATAAGACTTGAACAACTATTACCGTGTATCCTATCATATTTTAGCATGACTCATATGTAAATATACCAACTCCTTTCTTCCATTACAAGTCCCAGCATGTTCGCCTCGCATCTCACTACACTTTCTTACTTACATGTTCTAGCATGTGTTCCGCACATCTCAGTACCGACGCTTACAATCTCTCTCAATCCTTTACACGTTCACACATGTTCTCAGCCTAACGTTTACAATTGTCCTCCATTCCTCCACTACATGTTCTTACCCGTTCATTACAGTCCCTTACATGTTCTCTGTACAACTTGTATACTCAATATTCATGTTCACTGTATTCATTAACTTTTCTTACATGTTTTCTGTGTTCTTTGTCATGTTCCCCATATGTTCTCTATGTTCACCATATTCTTTAAAAATCAAATGTACCAAGACATTCTTTTCTTAATGTTCTTTAATTAAAATCATTCGTCAATCAACTAAAAACATAGTCACTTTCGTCATTTCTCAACTAAACTTATTATCCAATCAACTAAAAATAGTCAGGATTAGCCTCGTTCAACACCGTTCTTAACTAAAATGACCGTCGGCCGAGCGGACAGCACGCTGGACTTGTGATCCTGTGGTCCTGGGTTCGATCCCAGGCGCCGGCGAGAAACAATGGGCAGAGTTTCTTTCGCCCTATGCCCCTGTTACCTAGCAGTAAAATAGGTACCTGGGTGTTAGTCAGCTGTCACGGGCTGCTTCCTGGGGGTGGAGGCCTGGTCGAGGACCGGGCCGCGGGGACACTAAAGCCCCGAAATCGTCTCAAGAAGAATCTCAAGATAACCGTTCTCTTAGCTAAAAATTGTCAAAGGAAACTTTCCAACACTGTTCATAACTAACTTTATCCATCGTCAATCAACTAAAAATAATCACTTTCATCATTTCTTAACTAAAAGTATTCGTCAGTCAACTAAAAATAGTCACTTTCATCATGTTTCCCTGTCATTTCTTAACTGAAATATCACTTCTCTCAACTGAAAATAGTCAAGTGTAGCCTCTTTCCAACTATGTTCTTAACTAAAGTAACCTTTCACTTCGCTAAAAAATAGTCAAATGTAACTTTTTAAGCACTTTCGTAACTAAAATTATTTGTCGTTAAGTAGGAAATATAGCCAAAGACACACTTCGAGACATCAAGGACTTACTCAAAGACATCAAAGTTGCACTCAAAGACATCCTTTGAGACATCCTTTAAGATATCAAAGACACCTCTCGAGACATCAAAGACACTCCTTGAGACATCAAGGACACTCTCAAACACACCAAAGGTACTCTTCGAGATATCAAAGTTATTCTTCGAGACATCAAAGGTGCTCTATAAGATATCTTCGTTCATCAAACTTATTCTCAGAGACATCTAAAGTTAATCTCCATCATCAAAGTTGTTCTCTACATCATAAAAGTTATTCGCTAAGTAACCTTTCGTTCGTCAGAGATGCTTTCTAAGACATCTTCGTCCATCAAAGTTATTCTCAGAGATATCTAAAGTTATTCTCAGAGACTTCTAAAGTTAATCTCGGTCATCAAAGTTAATCTCTAAGTCACCTTCGTTATTCAGAGAAGCTTTCTGAGACATCCGCATTCAACAAAGCTGTCCTCAGAGCCATCAAAAAGTTAATTACTGTCATCAAGTTAATCTCTAAGTAACCTTTCGTTCATCAGAGAAGCTTTCTAAGATATTGTTCATCAAAGTTATTCTCAGAGACATCAAAGTTATTCTCAGAGACATTGATGTTGTTCTCAGAGTCATCAAAGATATTCTCAGAGACATTAAATGTATTCTCTAAGACATCAAAAGTTATTCTAAGACATCTTCTTTCATCAAAGTTATTCTCAGAGACATCTAAAGTTATTATGTAAGACATAAAAGTTATTCTCAGAGCTATCAAAAGTTATTCTCAGAGCTATCAAAAGTTATTCTCGAAGTCATCAAAGGTATTCTCACGTACTCAAAAGTTAATCTCGGTCATCAAAGTCGTTCTGTAAGATATCTTTGTTCATCAAAAGATATTCTCAGAAACATCTAAAGTTATTCTCAGAGACATCAAAGCTATTCTCAGTGACGTCAAAAAGTTATTCTAAGACATCAAAAGTTATTCTCAGAGCTACCAAAAAGTTATTCTCAGTCATCAAAGGTAATCTCAGAGTCATCAAAGGTAATCTCAGAGCCATCAAAGGTATTCTCAGAGTCATCAAAGTTATTCTCTAAGACATCAATGTTGTTCTCTAAGACATAAAGTTATTCTCTGTCATCAAAATTTATTCTCTGAGCTATCAAACAGTACTACTCATGTTCTCAAAAGTCATTCTCAAAGTCATCAAAGATTTTCCCAGAGTCATCAAAGATAATTTCTAACTCACTTTTCGGTCATCATAGTCATTCTCTAAGTCATCAAAGTTATTCTCTAAGACATCAAAGTCATTCTCAGAGTTATCAAAAGTTATTCTCAGTCATCAAAGGTAATTTCTAAGTCACTTTCTTTCATCAGAGTTATTCTCTAAGTCATAAAAGTTATTCCCAGAGACATTAAAATTAATCTCAGTCATCAAAAAGTAAATCTCAATCATCAAATGTTATTCTCTAAGTAACCTTTCGTTCATCAGAGAAGCTCTCTAAGACATCTTCGTTCATCAAAGTTGTTCTCTAAGTCATAAAAGTCATCAAAAGTTATTCTCTGAGCTATCAGAAAATACTACTCATGTTCTCAAAATCATCAAAGATATTCTCAGAGTCATCAAAGGTAATCTCTAACTCACTTTCGTTCATCAGTCATTCTCTAAGACATCAATGTTGTTCTCTAAGACATCTTCAGGCATAAAATTTGAATTTTCCCCACAAGAACTGTTAACAAAATTCTATGAAATTATTTTCCTCATAAAAACTCTTAAAAACTTTTAAGAACATATTCTCAGAAAATGGTCTTTGAAAAAATACGTGGTTTTGAAAACAGGCAAAATATGTCCGTAGAGATTACCCGGAAACTGTGTGACTCAAACACGATATTTCTAAACAAAATTCTATAAGATTTTCCTACTTATTTTCCCCCCATAAGAACTCTTAACAAACTTCTAAAATCTCAGAAATTATTTTCCTCATAAGAATTCCTTAATTCCACATCAGTGACTGGCGAAATTCACCTGAAAACCCTGAAGCCGTATGGGCCCTTTTTTCTGAATTTTCTATATTTTCCTACTTAATTTCTCCCATAAGAACTCTTAACAAACTTCTATGATTTCAGAAATTATTTTCCTCATAAGAATTCCCTAATTCCAAATCAGTGACTGGCCAAATTCACCTGAAAACCCTGAAGTCGTATGGGCCCCGTTTCCCGAAAAAAAGGGGCCGATACGTCTTACTCCTTACTGTGAGCGGTAGTTTATTGTGCACCTCATACTCATATTGTGAGTGGAAGTTTATTGTGCACCCCATATGTATCCTGTGAGCGGTAGTTTATTGTGCACCTCATACTCATATTGTGAGTGGAAGTTTATTGTGCACCCCATATGTATCCTGTGAGCGGTAGTTTATTGTGCACCTCATACTCATATTGTGAGTGGAAGTTTATTGTGCACCCCATATGTATCCTGTGAGCGGTAGTTTATTGTGCACCCCATACTCATCATGTATGAAGTAGTTTATTGTGCACCCCATACTCATCATGTATGAAGTAGTTTATTGTGCACCCCCATGCTCATCCTTTGAGCGGTAGTTTAATGTGCACCCAATACTCATCCTGTGAGTGGTAGTTTACTGTGCACCCCATACTCATCCTGTGAGGGGTAGTTAACTGTGCACCCCATACTCATCCTGTGGTCGGAAGATAATTGTGCACCCCATACTCATCCTGTGAGAAGTAGTTTATTGTGCATTCCATACTCATCCTGTGAGCGGTAATTTACTGTGCACCCCATACTCATCCTGTGAGTGGAAGTTTATTGTGCACCCCATACTCATCATGTGACCGGACGATAATTGTGCATCATATACTAATCCTGTGAAAAGTAGTTTATTGTGTACCCCATACTCATCCAATGAGCGGTAATTTACTGTGCACCCCATACTCATCCTATGAGCGGTAGTTTTTTGTGCACCCCATGTATCAAATACATTGTGCACCCCATACTCTTCCTGTGAGTGGTATATTATTGTGCACCCTTTGCTCATCCTGTGAGTGGTAGTTTACTGTGCACCCCATTCTCATCCAGTGAGCGGTAGTTTATTGTGCGCCCAATACTCATCTTGTGAGAGGCAGTTTATTGTGCAACCCATACTCATCCTGTGAGCGGTAGTTAATTGTTCACCTTGTACTCATCCTGTGAGCAGTGGTTAACTCTGCACCGCATACTCAACCAATGAGCGGAAGTTTATTGTGCACCCCATACTCATCCTGTGAGTAGTAGTTTACTGTGCACCCCATACTCATCCTGTGCGCGGTAGTTTATTGTGCATCCCATACTCATCCCTTGAGCGGTAGTTTATTGTGCACCCCATACTCATCCTGTGAGTAGTAGTTTACTGTGCACCCCATACTCATCCTGTGCGCGGTAGTTTATTGTGCACCCCATACTAATTCTGTGAGCGGTAGTTTATTGTGCACCCCATACACAATAAACTACCCTTGAGCGGTAGTTTATTGTGCACCTAATACTCATCTTGTGAGCAGTAGTTTATTGTTCACCCCATACTCATCCTGTGAACGGTAGTTTATTGTGGACCCTATACTCATGCTGTGAGCGGTAGTTTATTGTGCACCCTATACTAATCCTGTGAGAAGTAGTTTATTGTGCACCCCATACTCATCTTGTGAGAGATAGTTTATTGTTCACCGCATACTCATCCTGTGAGCGTTTTTTTTTTCCTACCACAAACGTGGCCACACAGTTACAATGCTAACCAGCATATATACATTTTCTTCTGTCCTCCATGGACAGGGTTAGAGAAGTGTTAAACATATAGTTCAAGGGTTTATTGAACACTCAACCACAGAAGGTGATTCGGTGCTTTTATAATGCTAAGCTAACCTACATACGTAAATACATTGATACACAGATTTACGTATGCCCTACATAAAGTGTTAGATGTGTCTTTTACATAGTGTCATTAATGTACATTCACAAAGGTGAAATGTAATTCTGATCAGCTTCCATATATACTTTATACACATACATATACATACACACACACATACCTACACATACATATATACATACATGTATACATACATATATACACACACACATGCATTCACATACATTTGTCTCTTTTACTCTGACAGGGTGAGATAGCTGACAGAGAAACTAGTGTGCAGTTAAGCACTTAATCACTGAAGGTGATGAAGGTGCTTTTACAAGCTCAGGTTATATAGTTACATCACATACATGCATTGTATAATTGATACATTACATGGTCAATCTTGGGTACAAGTCCAATATATCATCAAGTGTTCCAGTACTCATATAGTAATTACACAGTTCAGTATACCTCAGCCCGGGAGGGCGAAAATCAGTCAATATGGGACATTCTACAATATAATGTTCAAGAGAGTGCATGTTTTCTCTTTCACAAAGTTGACACATTGTGTACTCGACATTTGGGTTTTGAGAAAGCTGCCAGATACGTCTATATCCCAGGCGTATTCTGGCCACTATAACATCACATTGCCGGGTTCTTGTTCTATTAGTCCCATATGTGAATGTCTCCTCACGATATCTATCATAATATTTAATGCTACAACTTTCAGGTCTTTGTGAATTTGTTAGGTCGGTGAGATCTTCATTAGATATTTGTTTAAGTATTCTCTTTGTCACTGCTAATGAAACACCCATATCAATTTCTACCACTGGTTTTCTGCAGGCTGTCTTAGCAAGCATATCAACAGTGTCATGCCTTGAGATGCCAACATGTGATGGTATCCATAGGAATTTAATCTCAAATCTGTTTTCTTTAGCAGCTAAAACATTCATTCGAATATCACTGACTATTTTTTGGGTGTCAGTACTATGTGCGTTCAATGCCAGGAGTGCACTCTGCGACTTACAGTATATAAGTCCACTGCCTTTGTCTTTTAAAAATTCAGTGGCAAGGTATATGCCTGCAAGTTCGGTTTGAGTTGTACTTGCCCAGTCATTGACGCGCTTCATTGCTGTATGTACGAGAGTAGATTGTTCAAATATATTACATGCACATCCGGTACATCGTCCACCTTCTTCTACAGAGCCGTCGGTATAGCACTGATACACATCGTTACCCATACTCTGAGTACTTTCAGTGATGCTTTTCAGTGTTAACTGTTTTGATAATGTAGAGTGCACACTATCTTTCTTGGGCGCATTTACAAAAACAACTGATAGATCCCAGTTATCCCATGAAGTAATTGGTTGATTAATCATGAATTGAGTTGGGTACATATTTAATATTTTGATGGAGTTGGCTACCTTGTAGAACCAAAATACATAATCAAATTTCGTTCTACTTCTATAGACCTCAGATGAGTGCAGCATATTAGAAACTTTAGCTTGAAACTTCTTGTGTTGTCTAAATCTACTCAATGCCTTCACGCCGAAAACTGTGCTAATAGACAAAATTCTCTCACTTATGATAGGTAATTTATTATGCACCCATACTCATCATGTGAGCGGTAGCTTATTGTGCACCCAAAACTTATCCTGTGAGCGGTAGTTTATTGTGCTCCGCATACGCATCCCGTGAGCAGTAGTTTTTTTTTGTGCACCCCATACTCATATTGCGAGTGGAAGTTTATTGTGCACCCCATGCTCATCCTGTGAGCTGAAGTTAACTCTGAACCCAAAACTCATCCTGTGAGCGGTAGTTTATTGTGTACCCAATATTCATCCTATGAGCTGTAGTTTATTGTGCACCTCATACTCATACTCATCCTGTGAGCGGTAGTTTATTGTGCATCCCATACTAATCCTGTGAGCGGTAGTTTATTGTGCACCTCATACTCATATTGTGAGTGGAAGTTTATTGTGCACCCCATACGTATCCTGTGAGCGGTAGTTTACTGTGCACCCATTACTCATGCTAGAAGCGGTAGTTTATTGTGCACCTCATATTAATCCTGTGAAAGGTAATTTATTGTGCACCCAATACTCATCCTGTGAACGATAGTTTATTGTGCACCCTATACTCATCCTGTGAGTGGTAGTTTACTGTGTACCCCATACTCATCCTGTGAGCGGTAGTTAACTGTGCACCCCATACTCATCCTAAGAGCGGTAATTTACTGTGCATCCCATACTCATCCTGTGAAAGATACTTTATTGTGCACCCTATATTCATCCTGTGAGCGATAGTTTATTGTGCACCTCATACTCATATTGTGAGTTGAAGTTTATTGTGCACCCTAAACTTATCCTGTGAGCTGTAGTTTATTGTGTACCTCATCCTCATCCTCTGAGCGGTAGTTTTTTTGTGCACTTAATACTCATCCTGTGAGAAGTAGTTAATTGTGCACCCCATACTCATCCAATGAGCGAAAGTTTATTGTGCACCCCATACTCATCCAGTGAGTGGTATTTTACTGTGCACCCCATTCTCATCCTGTGAACAGTAGTTTATTGTGCACCCCATATACTCATCATGTGAGCAGTAGTTTATTGTGCACAGAATACTCATCCTGTGAGCAGAAGTTTATTTTGCACCCCATTCGCATATCGTGAGTGGAAGTTTATTGTGCACCCCATTCTCATCCAGTGAGCGGTAGTTTATTTGTTATTTTATATATATATATACAAGAAGGTACATTGGGTTTGTGAGAATACATTGGATAGTACAGTATTTACACTCTTGTAAAGCCACTAGTACGCGCAGCGTTTCGGGCAGGTCCTTAATCTAGCAGATAATTTTAAGTAGGTAATTTCTATCAGAATTGATAAATGAGAAAGATACATTGCAAGAGAAAAATGAGATGAGAGAGATAAGTAAGTATATTAAAGCTCTGATTGATTACACTGACAGCTTGATTAGTAATTTAAACAAGGTTAATAGACACCATACAGCAGATTGACAGCACATATAAGACAGCAATGATCACAATGGTAAAGATGCTCAGATTGGGTACATAAAGATTGGGAGACTGGGTAGCAAAAGATACAGATAAACAAGATTTATAAACACCATACAGCAGATTGGCAGCACATATAAGAAGACAGCAATGATCACAATGGTAAAGATGTTCAAATTGGGAACATAAAGGTTGGGAGATTGGGTAGCAATTGATACAGGGCAATTTTAAGGCAAAAAGTGAAAAACTATGAAGATGATATTAGGTACTTTTTAGTATTGATTTTGAATGATGTAAAAGTTGGACAGCTTTTCAATTCAGTAGGGAGAGAGTTCCATAAACTGGGTCCCTTTATTTGCATAGAGTGTTTACACAGATTAAGTTTAACTCTGGGGATATCAAAGAGATATTTATTTCTGGTGTGGTGATAATGGGTCCTATTACATCTGTCCAGGAAGAGTTTCAGACAAGGATTTGCATTTAAGAACAGGGTTTTGTAGTTTTGTAAATGTAGTTGACACAAGAGAATTTATGGAGTGAGATTATGTTTAGCATGTTTAGGGAGTTAAACAAGGGGCCTGTGTTGTCTGAAAGTAGAATTTGATATTATTCTGATAGCAGATTTTTGCTGGGTGATGATGGACTTGAGGTGGTTTGCAGTGGTTGAACCCCATGCACAGATACCATAGTTGAGATAGGGATAGATTAGTGCATAATATAGAGATGAGAGCAGAGTTAGGTACATAATATCTGATTTTGGAGAGTATACCAACTGTTTTAGAGACTTTCTTAGTTATGTGTTGTATGTGGGCACTGAAGTTGAGTCTCTTGTCTAGGAATAGGCCAAGAAACTTTCCATCATTTTTATTGCTAATGTTTACATTGTCTATCTGAAGCTGAATTGCATTTGTAGATTTGCTTCCAAATAGGATGTAGTAGGTCTTTTCTATGTTAATACCTCAAATCCTACCTTACTGACAGGCTCCAGTATGTTTCTGTGAATAATACAATTTCTCCCACCCTACCCATCAACATTGGTGTTCCTCAGGGCAGCATACTTGGCCCTCTCCTCTTTCTCATCTACATTAATGACCTTCCAAATGCCTCCCAATACCTCAAACCAATTCTATTTGCTGACGACACAACCTTCATATACTCCAGTCCTGACCCCCTTGCTCTAAATGCCACAGTAAATACTGAGCTAAATAAAGTCCATCTGTGGCTAACTGCCAACAAACTCACCCTTAACATTGACAAAACTTTCTATATTCTGTTTGGCAATAAATCCTCTAATCAAATAAATCTCAAAATAAACAATAACCAAATTTGTAACAAATTAGATGGCAAATTCCTTGGCATTCTCATTGACCACAAGCTGAATTTCCAGGGACACATTCTAAATATATCAAAAAAAGTTTCAAAAACTGCTGGCATTCTTTCTAAGATCAGATATTATGTACCATGCCCTGCCCTGGTGACTCTCTATTACTCCCTTATCTGTCCATATCTCAACTATGGTATTTGTGCTTGGGGCTCTACTACCCAAAATCACTTACGTCCTCTAATTACTCAACACAAAGATGCTATTATGACAATATCCAACTCTGGCCCCAGACATCACTCGGTACCCTTACTCAAATCTCTGAATATGTTAGACATTAAGTCACTGCATATTCTCTCATGTGTATTATACATATATAAAACGCTAAACTATAATGCCAATCCTGATCTCAAAAGCTTCATAGAAGGTTGTAACAGAACCCATGAGCACTACACCAGAAATAAATACAGTTTTGATATTCCTAGAGTACGACTTAATCAAACTAGAAATGCTCTACAAATCAAGGGGCCCAGAATGTGGAATGACCTTCCCAACCATGTTAAAGACTGTACCTCTCTCAACCAGTTTAAGTTAAAAACGAAGCTATACCTAATAAATTCTCTGTAACTCACCTTACCCCTCTGTTGTCAACCCATGTATGTTTTTTGTTTTTTTTTGTTTTTCAAATCAACGCTGTTTGAATGTAATTTTCTGTAATAATTTGTAATTGTATTTGTGCTGCTTTTTCAACAATGTTCCCCCCTCTTTTACCTCTATTTTTATTTGTACTCAACACATTCTTTTTACCCATTAATTTTAAGCTTTAGTCATTAATGTTTTTCCTGCCCGAAACGCTTTGCGTAATAGTGGCTTTAGGCATTGTATGTACTAGCTCTATCTATAAAGCCAACAAACTTTGTAAAATCTCTTTATGTATGTACCTTACCTAAATAAAATTATTATTATTATTATAAGTGGACTTTTTTTAGTTCATTATTAACAACATCATTTACAATACAACAATACAATACAATTTTATTTAGGTAAGGTACATACATACAATAAATATTTACAAGGATTGTTTGACTTATAGGTAGAGCTAGTACATACAATGCCTAAAGCCACTATTACGCAAAGCGTTTCGGGCATGATAAACTTAAATGACAAGCTTAATACTAATTGAGCATAATGAGTAGAATGAAAACAAGAAATGAAAACATAGATGAAAAAGCAGCACAAATACAATTATGTCGACAAACAGCGCTCTTTAAAGAAAAAAACAGACATTGGTTGACAATAGAAGGGTAAGGTAGGTTACAGGGAATTTATTAGGTATAGCTTCGCTTTTAACTTAAACTGGTTGAGAGAGGTACAGTCTTTAACATGGTTGGGAAGGTCATTCCACATTCTGGGCCCCTTGATTTGTAGAGCATTTCTAGTTTGATTAAGTCGTACTCTAGGAATATCAAAACTGTATTTATTTCTGGTGTGATGCTCATGGGTTCTGATACAACCTTCTATGAAGCTTTTGAGATCAGGATTGGCATTATAGTTTAGCGTTTTATATATGTATAATACACTAATAAATTTAGTGTATGTGGGTTGGGGTTGGAGTAGATGAGAGTAGTATCCTCAGCAAACAAAATAGGTTTCAGAATGTTAGAGACATTAGGCAGATCATTGATGTATATAAGAAATAGAAGAGGTCCCAAGATGCTGCCCTGTGGCACTCCAACAGTTATTGGTAGAATGGGAGAGATTATATTATTGATGGCTACACATTGGTGTCTATCACTAAGATAGGATTGGATATAGTCCAGTGCATGGCCTCGGATTCCATAATGATGGAGTTTACATAAGAGGTAATCGTGATTAACAGTATCAAAGGCCTTTCTCAGGTCAATGAAGAGTCCAATCGGAAACTCATGTTTGTCAAGGGCTGAGTAAATTATATCAAGGAGACTAATAATTGCATCGTTGGTACTCTTTTGAGAGCGGAAGCCAAACTGACAGGGGCTAAGAATGTCGAATTTTACGAGATAGGGGTAGAGCTGTTTGTAGATAATTTTTTCAAATATTTTTGATAGTATGGGTAGGTTCGATATTGGTCTATAGTTGTTTATGTCTGCCGGATTACCTCCTTTATGAACTGGCGTTACTCTTGCTTTTTTAAGGATATCAGGGAAGGTATGACATTCAAGGGATTTGTTGAACAGCAGAGCTATAGGTGGCGCAAGGGCATGGGAGGCGCTCTTGTATACAATGGATGGGATTTCACTGATGTTCCCAGCTTTGGTTATTGTGCACCCCAATACTCATCCTGTGAGAGGTAGTTTATTGTGCACTCCAATACTCATCCTGTGAGAGGTAGTTTATTGTGCACTCCAATACTCATCCTGTGAGAGGTAGTTTATTGTGCACTCCAATACTCATCCTGTGAGAGGTAGTTTACTGTGTACGCAATACTCATCATGTGAGCGCTAATTTATTATGCACCCCATACTCATCCTGTTAGCGTTAGTTTATTGCGCACCCCCATTCTCATCTTGTGAGCGGTGGTTTGTTATTCACCTATAGCATGTATATTATGTTTGTGTATTTATATATATACACACGAAGGAACATTGGGTTTATGGGAGTACACAACATTGATGTTTTCACATTCTTGTAAAGCCTCTAACGCGCTCAGCGTCACGGGTCAGGTCCTTATTCAAACAGATAATTTTAACTAGGTAATTTGTACCAAAATTTAAAAATGTTAACAGGTACATTGTGAGAAAATTTTAAGACAATTAGTTGGTACATTTTAGTAAAAATTGAGGATTATCAGCAGGAACTTTGTAGTATAATTTCCGGATTATTTCTAAGTACATAGTAATACAATTTGCGTTCAAGAATGCAATCATGATATAAGATGACGGCAGTGATTACAACGGTGAAGGTGTATGGCATAGTTACATATATTGAGGAATTGGGGCAGCACTATATACAGTGACAGTTTCAAGCACAAGGTATGGGGAAATTTGACTCAATATATTAATCAAAATAGTCATATTCGATAGTTGAGAAAGACCACCACTTTTTGTGAAAAAGTGGAAAACTAAAGGAACAAATGTACTGAAATTAAATCCACGAACTAGTGCCTATGGATTTTAAGGAATTGATAATGCAATATAAAATGTCAGTAAGACTGTATATTGTAATTAACTAAAAGTCAAACTGACTTTCACAAGTTGGGGGGTACAGGCGCTAAGAGAATATGCAATCGTCCGATGCTGGTTCTTCATCAGAGTAAATCATAGACATAAGAAATATCAATAATAATTATATGGCATAGGAAGTAATAATAAATTTGATATCTAGAATTAATAAAATGTTAATAAATGTAATAATTTATGTAGAATGTCAATAATCAACAAAGGGTTAGTTATGACCACTCAAGTACTACGACAGCTTAGCTGATTGGTTGAAACAGATGTATGTGTATAGGGCAGTCCTCGTACTTGTTGTTACACGCTATCTGGCCACACGCATGGAGGGGAAGGTAATCTCTCTTCTTGTCACTATGGCTCCAGCTGAAATCACAAGTAATGTGTAAAGAATGCCTATGCCAAAGTGAATATACCACTATGTCTGAATGAAAAGTGAGGACATGAGCGAGAATAAGACTAACTTTGGTTATTTTGTTGCCTCGCGTCCTGACGACGAGCTACCTACCAATTTGTTGTAATTGCACAAATAAACAAACATTGGTAGGAAATTATCTACATTACGCTTGCCGGGACGAGTGTCTGATGTGGGCGGAGTCACTATCTCGATCCCTGGCACCTGCTCCCGCAAGGATGACGTAATTATGGGCCAATGTAAACGTGAACTCCTGGACACTACTTCTTATCAGCAATATGGCTGCTGACGATCTCCCTCCTTCCTCCCAGTCTCGTCCACGCATGCGCAAAGGCACAAAGCGTTGTTATGGAGACTTATTCTCCTAATAATTTCTCAAAGTTGAATTTCGTTCCTGCATGTTAACTATATAATAATAATAATAATAATAATTTTTATTTAGGTAAAGGTACATACATAAAGAGATTTTACAAAGTTTGTTGGCTTTATAGATAGAGCTAGTACATACAATGCCTAAAGCCACTATTACGCAAAGCGTTTCGGGCAGGAAAAAACACTAATGACTAAAGCTTAAAACTAATGGGTAAAAAGAATAAAATGTGTTGAGTACAAATAAAAATAGAGGTAAAAGAGGGGGGAACATTGTTGAAAAAGCAGCACAAATACAATTACAAATTATTACAGAAAATTACATTCAAACAGCGTTGAATTGAAAAAAAAAAACAAAAAAAAAACATACATGGGTTGACAATAGAAGGGTAAGGTAGGTTACAGGGAATTTATTAGGTATAGCTTCGTTTTTAACTTAAACTGGTTGAGAGAGGTACAGTCTTTAACATGGTTGGGAAGGTCATTCCACATTCTGGGCCCCTTGATTTGTAGAGCATTTCTGGTTTGATTAAGTCGTACTCTAGGAATATCAAAACTGTATTTATTTCTGGTGTGGTGCTCATGGGTTCTGTTACAACCTTCTATGAAGCTTTTGAGATCAGGATTGGCATTATAGTTTAGCGTTTTATATATGTATAATACACATGAGAGAATGTGCAGTGACTTAATATCTAACATATTCAGAGATTTGAGTAGGGGTACCGAGTGATGTCTGGGGCCAGCATTGGATATTGTCCTTATAGCAGCTTTGTGTTGAGTAATTAGAGGACGTAAGTGATAACTCTGGGATAACAGATTACTGTTATCTTGTGATCTTCAACTAATAACGCATATTGACGTGATCACTTGTTTATGTAGTATCAGTCTATAATTCTTAGCAAAGAATACTGATACGTAGTGAGAATAGAATTTAATACTCAGGAATATAGATATTTTATTTCCCTATGCTAAGTGATTGAACGTACCCACACCGTGGAGTACAAATATTCGGTAAATAATTTGCACAGTAGGAAAGGTATTAATATGATTAATCTACAAGTTAGTAATATTAGTAAATTGCTATTGTTAACACAAGAATCATTTATCAGAAGTTTAAAATGAAAATAAGTGTTGGATATTTTTCAACACAAGGTAGGAAACTATGAAGATGAAATTAGGTACTTTTTAGTTTACTTATGAATAAGGCAAAAGTTCGACAGCTTTTCAATTCGTTAGAGAGTGAGTTCCATAGACCTGGGTCCTTTATTTGCATTTAGTGTTTATACAGATTAAGTTTGACTCTGGGGATATCAAATAGATATTTATGTCTTGTGTGGTGAGTATGTATAGTATTACATCTACTATTCTCCGTGGCGTAGTGGTAAGACGCTCGCCTGGCGTTCCGCGAGCACTTTTTCATGGGTTTGTATCCTGGGGCCATATTCACGAAGGTACTTACGAAGGTTTTTCTTCTTAGCTACGAATGTTTTCCTTCTTATAACGCCTTCGTGGCGGCGTTTTGTAAGTGAGCAGCTGCTTGCTTGTCGAGACAGGGGGCCACCCAGTCTGCAGGCAGAGCTTATATAACCTCGGCTCGTTGCGCGCGCAGCTTGGGCGGTTAGACTGAGCTTCCAGACATACGTTTTCTTCTCCTCAGAAAACCCAGCGCTTTTTTGGGAAAGGCAGTGTCCTTATTCAGGTAGCTACACGTCGTCGAAAAACCTTCGTAAGTTTGGTCCAGGAATTAAGTGTGGTGTCGACCACTCGTAGCTTTACGTAAACTGGATATAACTCAATTTTTCTCTACTATTTATTTATTTATTTATTTATGCATATACAAGAATGTACATAAGGAATGTGAGGATACAAATATGGTAATTACAGTCTTGTAAAGCCACTAGCACGCGCAGCGTTTCGGGCAGGTCCTTAATCTAAGAATTTTAAGGAGGTAAGTACTTGCAAAATTTATAGACAAAAAAATGATAACAGATTACATGAAATGAAAAAAAAGATGAGAGAAAATTGTAGGTACAGTATATTAAAGCACATAGGTAGCTAAGATTGATTGCAATGACAGCTTGAATGGTAGTTGACAAAAATTGGTAGTCACAATACAGCATATGGCTAGTACATAAAAGAAGACAGCAATGAACACAATGAAAAGTTGTTTGAATGGTTGTGTTACTACATAACACTGGGATCAATTTTAATATAACAAAAGATTATTAGTTGGTGAATCTCGCGAAGAGGAGTCCTTCGTGTTAGTTATATATGCATTCTCTGCTTGAAACTTAAAGTAAATATGTATTTTATGATAGTAGAATAAGTTTTATAATAGCAAGATATTATACCCGTAGTTATTAAGTAAATAAACACTGGTGAACATGAAATATGAGAGAAGGTGATGAGCCCTGCCTGATGGGATCATTTACTATCACCAAATGCCCCTGTTCACCTAGTAGTAAGGGTGTACCTTAGCTATACATACCCATTTCTAATTTATTTAGTTTGGTTTTGTTTTGAAATTAAATTTGGGTGAGACATAAAATATAAATATGCTGCACAAATGATATTAGGTAAGGAGAAGGGTAAAAATGTCAAAAACTTTATTCATTGAATACTTAAAGCTATAATTATGACTATATGGACTATTAAAAAAGAAAGAGGGAATTAGGGGTCCAAGACCTCTTCCTGTTACACAACTTGGGTGTGGAACAAGTAATTATCAAAAGAAGGCACCATGCCGGGAAGGCTATATAGCAGTAAGGCAGTGAGGTGAGGCAGCTACTTACTTGAGAAATGCTTATTTTATTTACCTTATAAGCTGAGGCAACTTATTTTATTTGAGGAATACTCAGCTGATTCTTCTACATTTAGCATGGAACAAATTTGTGTCCAATGTAACACCCATGACCCCCCCCTTAGAATTCTCACCCAGGGAAGCCTTCTCCAAGAGGTCAGCCCAGATGACCTCCGGATTATCTTGTTGATTAAAAAAATTCCTGGGTTAGTCTTAGTCAGCATAGTTTCAAGTATGTAATATTTCATGATTGCAATGGAATTAGACTCCAGATTCTCATGTGTAAACATCCATGGATCTCCCCCTTTTGGCCAGGTCAGAGGTCAGTCACACGTAATTAATAACTCCTCTCTTGAAGAGTGTATGGTGAATGTCAAACAAGTTTAATGAAAATTCTTGAGTGTTTGTACACGTGTGGCCGATCTCTTACATTCTTGGTGGGTAGCAACAGCAGATCTCCCCCCTCCCCCCTGTGGGGGTTGTATATAGAGGTCCTGTAGGGACTTAGTAAGAGGAGAGTGCCAGACACCGGGGCCCAGAGAGGGTTGTGGAGAACATCGGGAGGTGACAGAAGGAGAGACAGGTAATGGTAATGGTCTTAAGGTAATGTGTGTGATCTCTGAGGTTTTGTTCCATGTCCAAATTTCTTAAATTTTTGCCAGTGTTAGAGTAGGATTTATAAGTGGTGATTGACATAATTTTGGTCTCAATAAACTCATGTTAAATTTCCCGTCTGTGTCAATTGTTGAATCCTCTTAGCCTTTTAGATATAGTGGCTGACAACCGTTTTCATAATTAATGACAGTCATAGAAAGTACTCTCCAAGTCAAGCAATGTTTCTTGCCTCGTTGCTTGATATAGTCTCAATGGTCAAAGGCATTTGGTGGCAGCATATTTAATCCTGTGTTAGCATTTCCTTGTTGGCAGTGTACCTTTTAGCTCCGGTGTAACCATCATATGTCAGCTCATAACAGTGTTACCAAGTGCAACCAATGGGGAAGTGTTACTCAGGATAAGTAGTGTTTACATTATTAGTTTAGTATCCATTAGAGTGGTGTTACAATTGGGGTTGTATGCTCCCTTTCCCCGGAGTTAAGACAAAATCGGGTGTATGATAATTAAGCCCAATTTTGTCTTATCCTAACTCATCCAAAATACCACAACTAACCCTAAAAGAAAAAAAAATTGCCAGTGACATAATGATAAAAGTAAGCTAACTAAATTAACATGATGCAAAGTACATTATACAGTTACACTTCACTAAGAACAACACATAAATGTACAATGAAAGAAACAAAAGTACAAAAAAAAAATCCTGGCAAAAGAACCAGCAATGATACCGTCACACATGATACGATTCCGATATCCTAATATGACAATAAAGTATCAATGATAAAAAACAAATCCCGACTGCACCAAGGCAGGCCAGCAAGGCTCCCTCAGAAGGCTGGAAGGCTAAAACAAAAATCGCCTTAAAACAAGCATGACATAAAAAAATTAAAAAAAAAACGCCTACCTGCTGAAGCCGTAAATGCCAAATTCCAGCTAAAAAATATAATTAAGGCAATTAGCGAGCCCTTTAACAAGCCGCCGGCTTTCTGTCCTCTTCGAGGCCACTAGATAGTTAGTGGCCCTTGGGTAAATTCAGTAAATATATACAATAATTGTCAGCGCATCTTCCGAGCAACAAGGACAGCTACACAGTATCTCTTAGAATTACGTAGGTAAACAACAAATGTAACATATTTGTTTACTACAATGTCGGTGCTGCCTGTAGAAGTTGAAAAAAACATAGTTTTACTTCGAAATATACTAATTTTATAAGAAAATTCGACGTAAATAGGAGGCAATAGAGCTCCGATAAGCCAGCGCTAAATCTTCAATATGAAGAATGTTGCCTGCTCTCTGAATGGCCAAACGAAACACAGTAATGACCTCTATCAGCACGCAGGTGAACCAACAAATATCTTCCTAAGTGGACCTACGTGAATTGCACCTAAGCATCTTCTTAGGCCATACTTAGGAACCTTCGTATCAAACCTATTTACGAAGAAATACATGGAGCTTCATGAATCTAGGTCCTGGCCGGGGAGGATTTACTGGACGCAAATCCTTAACTGTAGCCTCTGTTTAACGCAACAGTAAAATGTGTACTTGGTTGTAACAACGATTCTTCGCGGCGGGGATCGTATTCCAGGGACCTGCCCGAAACGCTACGCATACTAGTGGCTGTACAAGAATGTAACAACTCTTGTAAGGCAACTATCCACAGTCTCTGTACCTAAAGCCTATTAATGCCACTGACGTCAAAGAGATAATCTTTTCCCTTAAAACCAAGTCTGGTGCCCTTGAGGAGATACCAACTTAAATTTACAAAAAAGCCTCCAGATCTTTAGCCCCTGCTATTGCTTTGCTCTTCAACAAGTCACTTGAACTCCAAACCTTCCCAGATATTCTAAAAAAGCTAGAGTAACGCCTGTCCACAAATGTGGTGATCTCACAGATGTTAACAACTACAGACCTATATCAATCCTGCCAAACTTGTCAAAAATTTTTGAAAAACTAATCTATAAGCAGCTTTACTCGTATCTAGCCAAACACAATATACTTAGCCCTTGCCAATATGGCTTCAGACCCAAAAAAAGCACTAACGATGCACTTATTAGTATGCTTAACTCGATTCATACAGCTCTTGATAAAAATGAGTTCCCTGTTAGGTTATTTGCGGACCTGCGTAAAACTTTTGACACTGTCACCGACCAAAACCTTCTTCTTAAATTGCATCATTATGGAGTCAGAGGACACTCCCTGCAATACCTCAAATCCTACCTTACTGACAGGCTCCAGTATGTTTCTGTGAATAATTCAATTTCTCCCACCCTACCCATCAACATTGGTGTTACTCAGGGCAGCATACTTGGCCCTCTCCTCTTTCTCATCTACATTAATGACCTTCCAAATGCCTCCCAACACCTCAAACCAATTCTATTTGCTGATGACACAACCTTCATTTACTCCAGTCCTGACCCCCTTGCTCTAAATGCCACAGTAAATACTGAGCTAAATAAAGTCCATCTTTGGCTAACTGCCAACAAACTCACCCTTAACATTGACAAAACTTTCTATATTCTGTTTGGCAATAAATCCTCTAATCAAATAAATCTCAAAATAAACAATACCCAAATTTGTAACAAATTAGATGGCAAATTCCTTGGCGTTCTCATTGACCACAAGCTGAATTTCCAGGGACACATTCTAAATATATCAAAATAAGTTTCAAAAACTGTTGGCATTCTTTCTAAGATCAGATATTATGTACCCCGCCCTGCCCTGGTGACTCTCTATTACTCCCTTATCTATCCATATCTCAACTATGGTATTTGTGCTTGGGGCTCTACTACCCAAAATCATTTACGTCCTCTAATTACTCAACACAAAGCTGCTATTAGGACAATATCCAACTCTGGCCCCAGACATCACTCGGTACCCCTACTCAAATCTCTGAATATGTTAGACATTAAGTCACTGCACATTCTCTCATGTGTATTATACATATATAAAACGCTAAACTGTAATGCCAATCCTGACCTCAAAAGCTTCATAGAAGGTTGTAACAGAACCCATGAGCACCACACCAGAAATAAATACAGTTTTGATATTCCTAGAGTACGACTTAATCAAACTAGAAATGCTCTACAAATCAAGGGACCCAGATTGTGGAATGACCTTCCCAACCATGTTAAAGACTGTACCTCTCTCAACCAGTTTTAGATTAAAACGAAGCTATAGCTAATAAATTCCCTGTAACCTACCTTACCCCTCTATTTTCAATGTCTGACCAATGTCTGTTTTTTTTTTAAAGAGCGCTGTTTGTCGACAGAATTGTATTTGTGCTGCTTTTTCAGCTATGTTTTCATTTCATGTTTTGTTTTTACTCTTTATGCTCAATTAGTATTAAGCTTTAGTCATTTAAGTTTTTCATGCCCGAAACACTTTGCGTAATAGTGGCTTTAGGCATTGTATGTACTAGCTCTATCTATAAGTCCACCAATCTTTGTAAAAATTTCTTGTATGTATGTACCTTACCTAAATAAACATTATTTATTTATTGTATATATCTAAAAAAAAAAAAAAAAAAAAAATCTGTCCAGGAAGAGTCTCAGAACAAGATTTGCATTTAAGAACATGGTTTTGTAAATGTAATTGGCACAAGATAATGTGTGAAGTGACTTTATGTTTAGCATGTTTAGGGATTTAAACAGTGGGTGGGGAGGGGGGGGGGGGCTGAGTGTTGTCTGAAAGCAGAGTTTGTTATTGTTCTGATAGCAGATTTTTTCTGGGTGATGATGGGCTTGAGGTAGTTTGCAGTGGTTGAACCCCATGCATGGACAGTTAACATATGTAAGATAGGGATAGATTAACACGTAGTATAGTCAGAAGAGAGCAGAGTTTGGAACATAATATCTGCTTTATAAAGTATACCGAACATTTTAGACTGGTTTTGACCGTAATATCGTTAAGAATCCTACTTAAACAAATACGGACTAAATATCTGTTTATTCTCGGTAAGAATTTCGGAAATTCTCCCATAAGAACTCTTAACAAACCTCTAAAACATATTTTCATCATAAGAACTCTTAACAAACTTCTAAGATTGCTTTATTTGAAAATAGTCGTTGAAAAATCAGCAATTGAAAACAAAAATTACCCGTAGAGTTTACCTGGAAATGCTGTGACACAAACACGATATTTCTAAATTTACCTGAAAACCCTGTGACATAAATACGATTTTTCCCAGAGACAAAAAATCTTCTCTACGTCTTCATCTCTACTACTTGTATGAGCCCAGGCAGTGCCTGTATAAGCCCAGACAGAGCCTGTTTGAGCCCAGACAGTGCCTGTATGAGCCCAGACAGTGCCAGTATGAGTCTAGGCAGTGCCTGTATGAGCCCAGGCAGTGCCTGTATGAGCCCTGGCAGCGCCTGTATGAGCCCTGGTAGTGCCAGTATGAGTCTTGGCAGTGCCTAGACTCATACTGGCACTGTATGAGCCACGCTAGCCTCGCCTGGTGGGCGAGGCTAGTGTGGTGGGCGTACACATCACACGGGGAGATGCATGCCCTGGTGGGCGTCCACACCACACGGGGCGATGCATGCCCAGGTGGGCGAGGCTAGTGTGGTGGACGTCCACACCACACAGGGCGATGCATGCCCTGGTGGGCGAGGCTAGTGTGGTGGACGTCCACACCACACAGGGCGATGCATGCCCTGGTGGGCGAGGCTAGTGTGGTGAGCGTCCACACCACACAGGGCGATGCATGCCCTGGTGGGCGAGGCTAGTGTGGTGGGCGTACACACCACACAGGGAGATGCATGCCCTGGTGGGCGAGGCTAAGCTGCTATATAATTTAATAGATGTGGGGCAGTTTTGCCTTGGCTGTGATCTCCTAATGAACAAATCTGGTGAACATTGTTGTTGTTGTTGGAGAAGCACAGTACACACAGTACTCAGGAGAGGCTTTGGTTCCACGTTGATTTGTCGTTGCTCTTTGATACTGTGTTCACCGTCGAGGATACTGTGTCACCGGCTAGGATACTGTGTCACCGGCTAGGATACTGTGTTCACCGTCTAGGATACTGTGTTCACCGGCTAGGATACTGTGTCCACCGTCTAGGATACTGTGTCACCGGCTAGGATACCTTGTTCACCGTCTAGGATACTGTGTCACCGGCTAGGATACTGTGTCACCGGCTAGGATACTGTGTCCACCGTCTAGGATACTGTGTCACCGTCTAGGATACCGTGTCCACCGTCTAGGATACTGTGTCACCGTCTAGGATACTGTGTTCACCGGCTAGGATACTGTGTCACCGTCTAGGATACTGTGTTCACCGTCTAGGATACTATGTCACCGTCTAGGATACTGTGTCACCGTCTACGACACTGTGTCCATCGTCTAGGATACTGTGTCACCGGCTAGGATACTGTGTTCACCGGCTAGGATACTGTGTTCACCGGCTAGGATACTGTGTCCACCGTCTAGAATACTGTGCTCACCGGCTAGGATACTGTGTCACCGTCTAGGATACTGTGTCACCGTCTAGGATACTGTGTCACCGTCTAGGATACTGTATCCACCGGCTAAGATACTGTGTCCACCGTCTAGGATACTGTGTTCACCGGCTAGGATACTGTGTCACCGTCTAGGATACTGTGTCACCGTCTAGGATACTGTGTTCACCGGCTAGGATACTGTGTCACCGTCTAGGATACTGTGTTCACCGGCTAGGATACTGTGTCACCGTCTAGGATACTGTGTCACCGTCTAGGATACTGTATCCACCGGCTAGGATACTGTGTCCACCGTCTAGGATACTGTGTTCACCGGCTAGGATACTGTGTCCACCGTCTAGGATACTGTGTTCACCGGCTAGGATACTGTGTCACCGTCTAGGATACTGTGTTCACCGGCTAGGATACTGTGTCACCGTGTAGGATACTGTGTTCACCGGCTAGGATACTGTGTCACCGTCTAGGATACTGTGTCACCGTCTAGGATACTGTATTCACCGGCTAGGATACTGTGTCCACCGTCTAGAATACTGTGTTCGGCTAGGATACTGTGTCACCGTCTAGGATACTGTATCCACCGGCTAGGATACTGTGTCCACCGTCTAGGATACTGTGTTCACCGGCTAGGATACTGTGTCCACCGTCTAGGATACTGTGTTCACCGGGTAGGATACTGTGTCACCGTCTAGGATACTGTGTCCACCGGCTAGGATACTGTGTCCACCGTCTAGGATACTGTGTTCACCGACTAGGATACTGTGTCCACCGTCTAGGATACTGTGTTCACCGTCTAGGATACTGTGTCCACTGTCTAGGATACTGTGTTCACCGTCTAGGATACTGTGTCCACCGTCTAGGATACTGTGTCCACCGTCTAGGATACTGTGTCCACCGTCTAGGATACTGTGTCCACCGTCTAGGATACTGTGTCCACCGTCTAGGATACTGTGTCCACCATCCAGGATACTGTGTCACCGGCTAGGATACTGTGTCCACCGTCTAGGATACTGTGTCCACCGGCTAGGATACTGTGTCCACCGGCTAGGATACTGTGCCCACCGGCTAGGATACTGTGTCACCGGCTAGGATACTGTGTCCACCGTCTAGGATACTGTGTCCACCGGCTAGGATACCTTGTTCACCGTCTAGGATACTGTGTCACCGGCTAGGATACTGTGTCACCGGCTAGGATACTGTGTTCACCGTCCAGGAAACTATGCCACCGGCTAGGATACTGTGTCACCGGCTAGGATACTGTGTTCACCGTCTAGGATACTGTGTTCACCGTCTAGGATACTGTGTCACCGGCTAGGATACTGTGTCACCGGCTAGGATACTGTGTTCACCGTCTAGGATACTGTGTCACCGGCTAGGATACTGTGTTCACCGTCTAGGATACTGTGTTCACCGGCTAGGATACTGTGTCCACCGTCTAGGATACTGTGTCCTCCAGCTAGGATACTGTGTTCACCGGCTAGGATACTGTGTCACCGTCTAGGATACTGTGTTCACCGGCTAGGATACTGTCTCCACTGTCCAGGATATTGTGTTCACCGGCTAGGATACTGTGTCACCGTCTAGGATACTGTGTCCACCGTCTAGGATACTGTGTCCACCGTCTAGGATACTGTGTCACCATCCAGGATACTGTGTCCACCGTTTAGGATACTGTGTCACCATCCAGGATACTGTGTCCACCGTTTAGGATACTGTGTCACCATCCAGGATACTGTGTCACCATCCAGGATACTGTGTCACCGTCTAGGATACTGTGTCCACCGTCTAGGATACTGTGTCCATCGTCTAGGATACTGTGTTCACCGGCTAGGATACTGTGTCACCGTCTAGGATACTGTATCCACCGGCTAGGATACTGTGTCCACCGTCTAGGATACTGTGTTCACCGGCTAGGATACTGTGTCCACCGTCTAGGATACTGTGTTCACCGGCTAGGATACTGTGTTCACCGGCTAGGATACTGTGTCCATCGTCTAGGATACTGTGTTCACCGGCTAGGATACTGTGTCCACCGTCTAGGATACTGTGTTCACCGGCTAGGATACTGTGTCCACCGTCTAGGATACTGTGTCCACCGTCTAGGATACTGTGTTCACCGGCTAGGATACTGTGTCCATCGTCTAGGATACTGTGTTCACCGGCTAGGATACTGTGTCACCGTCTAGGATACTGTATCCACCGGCTAGGATACTGTGTCCACCGTCTAGGATACTGTGTTCACCGGCTAGGATACTGTGTCCACCGTCTAGGATACTGTGTCACCGGCTAGGATACTGTGTTCACCGGCTAGGATACTGTGTTCACCGGCTAGGATACTGTGTTCACTGTCTAGGATACTGTGTTCACCGTGTAGGATACTGTGTCCACCGTCTAGGATACTGTGTCCATCGTCTAGGATACTTTGTTCACCGGCTAGGATACTGTGTTCACCGTCTAGGATACTGTGTCACCGTCTAGGATACTGTATTCACCGGCTAGGATACTGTGTCCATCGTCTAGGATACTGTGTTCACCGGCTAGGATACTGTGTCCACCGTCTAGGATACTGTGTCCATCGTCTAGGATACTGTGTTCACCGGCTAGGATACTGTGTCCACCGTCTAGGATACTGTGTCACCGGCTAGGATACTGTGTTCACCGGCTAGGATACTGTGTTCACCGTCCAGGAAACTATGTCACCGTCTAGGATACTGTGTCCACCGGCTAGGATACTGTGTCATCGTCTAGGATACTGTGTTCACCGGCTAGGATACTGTGTTCACTGTCTAGGATACTGTGTCCACCGTCTAGGATACTGTGTTCACCGTCTAGGATACTGTGTCCACCGTCTAGGATACTGTGTCCACCGTCTAGGATACTGTGTCCATCGTCTAGGATACTGTGTTCACCGGCTAGGATACTGTGTCCACCGTCTAGGATACTGTGTCACCGGCTAGGATACTGTGTTCACCGGCTAGGATACTGTGTTCACCGTCCAGGAAACTATGTCACCGTCTAGGATACTGTGTCCATCGTCTAGGATACTGTGTTCACCGGCTAGGAAACTATGTCACCGTCTAGGATACTGTGTCCACCGTCTAGGATACTGTGTCCACCGTCTTGGATACTGTGTCCATCGTCTAGGATACTGTGTCCACTGTCTAGGATACTGTGTCCACCGTCTAGGATACTGTGTCCACCGTCTTGGATACTGTGTCCATCGTCTAGGATACTGTGTCCACTGTCTAGGATACTGTGTCCACCGTCTAGGATACTGTGTCCACCGTCTTGGATACTGTGTCCATCGTCTAGGATACTGTGTCCACCGTCTAGGATACTGTGTCCACCGTCTTGGATACTGTGTCCATCGTCTAGGATACTGTGTCCACTGTCTAGGATACTGTGTTCACCGGCTAGGAAACTATGTCACCGTCTAGGATACTGTGTCCACCGTCTAGGATACTGTGTCCACCGTCTTGGATACTGTGTCCATCGTCTAGGATACTGTGTTCACCGTCCAGGAAACTATGCCACCGGCTAGGATACTGTGTCACCGGCTAGGATACTGTGTTCACCGTCTAGGATACTGTGTTCACCGTCTAGGATACTCTGTCACCGGCTAGGATACTGTGTCACCGGCTAGGATACTGTGTTCACCGTCTAGGATACTGTGTTCACCGGCTAGGATACTGTGTTCACCGTCTAGGATACTGTGTTCACCTTCTAGGATACTGTGTCACCGGCTAGGATACTGTGTCACCGGGTAGGATACTGTGTTCACCGGCAAGGATACTGTGTTCACCGTCTAGGATACTGTGTCCTCCAGCTAGGATACTGTGTTCACCGGCTAGGATACCGTGTCACCGTCTAGGATACTGTGTCCACCGTCTAGGATACTGTGTCACCATCCAGGATACTGTGTCCTCAAGCTAGGATACTGTGTTCACCGGCTAGGATACCGTGTCACCGTCTAGGATACTGTGTCCACCGTCTAGGATACCGTGTCACCGTCTAGGATACTGTGTCCACCGTTTAGGATATTGTGTCACCATCCAGGATACTGTGTCCACCGTCTAGGATACTGTGTTCACCGGCTAGGATACTGTGTCACCGGCTAGGATACTGTGTCACCGGCTAGGATACTGTGTCACCGTCTAGGATACTGTGTCACCGTCTAGGATACTGTGTTCACCGTCTAGGATACTGTGTCCACCGTCTAGGATACTGTGTTCACCGGCTAGGATACTGTGTCCACCGTCTAGGATACTGTGTTCACCGGCTAGGATACTGTGTCCACCGTCTAGGATACTGTGTTCACCGGCTAGGATACTGTGTTCACCGGCTAGGATACTGTGTCACCGTCTAGGATACTGTGTTCACCGGCTAGGATACTGTGTCCACCGTCTAGGATACTGTGTTCACCGGCTAGGATACTGTGTCACCGTCTAGGATACTGTGTCCACCGTCTAGGATACTGTGTCCACCGTCTAGGATACTGTGTTCACCGGCTAGGATACTGTGTCACCGTCTAGGATACTGTGTTCACCGTCTAGGATACTGTGTTCACCGTCTAGGATACTGTGTCCACCGGCTAGGATACTGTGTTCACCGGCTAGGATACTGTGTCACCGTCTAGGATACTGTGTCCACCGGCTAGAATACTGTGTCACCGGCTAGAATACTGTGTCACCGTCTAGGATACTGTGTTCACCGGCAAGGATACTGTGTTCACCGTCTAGGATACTGTGTCCACCGTCTAGGATACTGTGTCCATCGTCTAGGATACTGTGTTCACCGTCTAGGATACTGTGTCACCGTCTAGGATACTGTGTCCATCGTCTAGGATACTGTGTTCACCGTCTAGGATACTGTGTCACCGTCTAGGATACTGTGTCCACCGGCTAGGATACTGTGTTCACCGGCAAGGATACTGTGTCACCGGCTAGGATACTGTGTCACCGTCTAGGATACTGTGTTCACCGTCTAGGATACTGTGTTCACCGGCTAGGACACTGTGTCACCGTCTAGGATACTGTGTCACCGGCTAGGATACTGTGTCCACCGTCCAGGATACTGTGTCACCGTCTAGGATACTGTGTCACCGTCTAGGATACTGTGTCCACCGGCTAGGATACTGTGTCCACCGTCCAGGATACTGTGTCACCGTCTAGGATACTGTGTCACCGTCTAGGATACTGTGTCCACCGGCTAGGATACTGTGTTCACCGGCTAGGATACTGTGTCCACCGGCTAGGATACTGTGTTCACCGTCTAGGATACTGTGTCCACCGGCTAGGATACTGTGTTCACCGTCTAGGATACTGTGTCCACCGTCTAGGATACTGTGTCCACCGTCTAGGATACTGTGTCCACCGGCTAGGATACTGTGTTCACCGTCTAGGATACTGTGTCCACCGTCTAGGATACTGTGTCACCGTCTAGGATACTGTGTTCACCGGCTAGGATACTGTGTCACCGGCTAGGATACTGTGTTCACCGTCCAGGACACTGTGTCACCGTCTAGGATACTGTGTTCACCGTCTAGGATACTGTGTCACCGTCTAGGATACTGTGTTCACCGGCTAGGATACTGTGTCCACCGGCTAGGATACTGTGTCCACCGGCTAGGATACTGTGTCCACCGTGTAGGATACTGTGTCACCGTCTAGGATACTGTGTTCACCGTCTAGGATACTGTGTCCACCGGCTAGGATACTGTGTCCACCGTGTAGGATACTGTGTCCACCGGCTAGGATACTGTGTCCACCGTGTAGGATACTGTGTCACCGTCTAGGATACTGTGTTCACCGTCTAGGATACTGTGTCCACCGGCTAGGATACTGTGTCCACCGGCTAGGATACTGTGTCCACCGTGTAGGATACTGTGTCCACCGTGTAGGATACTGTGTCCACCGTCTAGGATACTGTGTCCACCGTGTAGGATACTGTGTCCACCGTGTAGGATACTGTGTTCACCGGCTAGGATACTGTGTCCACCGGCTAGGATACTGTGTCACCGTCTAGGATACTGTGTTCACCGTCTAGGATACTGTGTCCACCGTCTAGGATACTGTGTCCACCGGCTAGGATACTGTGTCACCGTCTAGGATACTGTGTCCACCGTCTAGGATACTGTGTCCACCGTCTAGGATACTGTGTCCACCGTCTAGGATACTGTGTCCACCGTCTAGGATACTGTGTCACCGGCAAGGATACTGTGTCACCGTCTAGGATACTGTGTCCACCGTCTAGGATACTGTGTTCACCGTCTAGGATACTGTGTCCACCGTCTAGGATACTGTGTCACCGTCTAGGATACTGTGTCCACCGTCTAGGATACTGTGTCACCGTCTAGGATACTGTGTCCACCGTCCAGGATTAGCACATCAGAGTTTTGTGTGGCCCGCGCGCCGGTACACGGCTGCTCACTCTACTAGCTGGTGTACACACTTCCGTATATACCATGTTATTAAAGTGTACCCAGCTGTTTGGTGTATGTATACCGAGTTAACTTTAAACCGGGATTATGTCCACGACTAATTTGTTCATGTATTTCATTAGTAATTGTGGTGGTCTTAATAACCCTCCAGACGCTGATAGGCATTAAGCCACCACCAAAACGTAACGAACTCAACCAGTAAATTATTTATTTTATTTATTTATATACAAGAAGGTACATAGGATTGAAAGAGTACATAACATTGAAGTTCTTACATTCTTGCGCCAACAACCAAACAAGGATCAAGTTTCCACTATGAGGTAAGGCTGTTTCAAGAATAAAGAGTAAGTATAAGAAGCTGCTTCCAAAGAAAGTAATTGTGAAAAGAAGGCAGGGTACTCTCAACGAAACATATATACTCTATTATACTAACCAAGATAATAAATAGATAATATAGTCTACTAGGAAGACATTGTAATCAAACATTTTTAATAAAACATAAAACATGTAAATAAAACATTTAAAGCATTAATAAGTCATTTTAATAAAAAAAAAGCATCTTGAAAATTTCGCTCTCGGTTAACAGAATCAAAGAACATTAATTATAATTAAATTAATTCAACAGTTCCTTCTCATCAATAGAAATTATCCATGCAAATATGTTCAGAGCATCACAATATAAGGTAAATGACTCTGGCAACTATTCAGTCTCTGTATCTATCCCCAACAACTAATTCAGACGTTACTGATGCTCTCGTCATGTACTAATAGAAGCAACTGTAGTAGACATTGGGCTATTCGTCCCCACCCAAACTTGTATCCAGTCTTCTTCTTCAGAATTAAAGGAAGCAAACAATCTAAAACACCCAACTAAACAAAGCAAGTGTCTTAGCACCAGCCTTTGCATTACTCTAACAAAAATAAAGATCTGAGCCTTTGCTGCTATTCCTTAGAGAGCCAGTTTAAAGTAATCGTGGTGCGTAAAAGTGATCACACTGGTCTCAACTATTTACTAATATCAACCTAACCCATATTATCAATAATATTAGAGAAATGTGATGTGTAACCAACGTATTTTATTATGTATTAAATGTGTATTAATTTATTTATTTTTTTATTTATTTATTTATGCATATACAAGAAGGTACATTGGGAATGTGAGGATACATAATATGGTAATTACAGTCTTGTAAAGCCACTAGTATGCGCAGCGTTTCGGGCAGGTCCTTAATCTAAGAAAATTTTAAGTAGGTAAATACTTGCAAAATTTATAAAAAAAATGATAACAGTTACATGGCAAGAAAAAAATGATGAGAGAAAATTGTAGGTACAGTATATTAAAGCACATAGGTAGCTAAGATTGATTGCAATGACAGCTTGAATGGTAGTTGACAAAAATTGGTAGGCACAATACAGCATATGGCTAGTACATAAAAGAAGACAGCAATGAACACAATGATAAGGTTGTTTGGGTTAAATACATAAAAATTAGGAGATTGGGTAACACTAGGTACAGAGCAAATTTAAAGCTCAGTGTAGGAAACCAAGAAGATGACATTAGGTACTTTTTGGTTTTGCTTTCAAATAAGGCAAAAGTTTTACAGTTTTTCAATTCACTAGGGAGTGAGTTCCATAGACTGGGTCCCTTAATTTGCATAGAGTGTTTACACAGATTAAGTTTGACCCTGGGGATATCAAAGAGATATTTATTTCTGGTGTGGTGATAATGGGTCCTATTACATCTGTCCAGGGAGAGTTTCAGAGCATGGTTTGCATTTAAGAACAGGGTTTTGTAAATATAGTTGACACAAGAGAATGTGTGGAGGGAGTTAATATTTAGCAAGTTTAGGGATTTAAACAAGGGAGCTGAGTGTTGTCTGAAAGCAGAGTTAGTTATTATTCTGATAGCAGATTTTTGCTGTGTGATGATGGGCTTAAGGTGGTTTGCAGTGGTAGACCCCCATGCACAGATACCATAATTAAGATAGGGGTAGATTAGTGCATAATATAGTGAGAGGAGAGCAGAGTTAGGAACATAATATCTGATTTTGGAGAGTATACCAACTGTCTTAGAGACTTTCTTAGTTATGAGTTGAATGTGGGTGCTGAAGTTGAGTCTCTTGTCTAGGAATAGGCCAAGAAACTTGCCATCATTTTTATTACTAATGTTAATGTTGTCTATCTGTAGCTGAATTGCATTTGATGATTTGCTTCCAAATAAGATGTAGTAAGTCTTTTCGATGTTTAATGTTAGTTTGTTCGTTGACATCCATAAGTGGACTTTTTTTAATTCATTATTCACAACATTATTTAGTGTATGTGGGTTGAGGTCTGAATAGATAAGGGTAGTATCGTCAGCAAACAGTATAGGTTTGAGAATATTAGAGACATTAGGCAGATCGTTTATATATATAAGAAATAGAAGAGGTCCTAAGATACTGCCCTGTGGCACTCCAACGGTAATTGGTAGAGTGGAAGAAGTTGTATCATTGATGGTTACATATTGGTGTCTGTCACTAAGATAGGATCGGATGTAGTCAAGGGCAAGGCCTCGGATTCCATAATGCTGGAGTTTAAGTAAGAGGTAGTTGTGATTAACAGTATCAAAGGCTTTTCTTAGGTCAATGAAGAGTCCAATAGGAAACTCATTTTTGTCAAGGGCTGAGTAGATAACGTCAAGGAGACTAATGATTGCATAGTTGGTGCTCTTTTGGGACCGGAAGCCAAACTGGCAGGGGCTGAGTATGTCGAATTTTACGAGATAGGAGTAGAGCTGTTTGTAATTGTTTCAAATATTTTTGATAGAATGGGTAGATTTGATATTGGTCTATAATTGTTAATGTGTTGAACCGATGTTACAAGTTGTCGCTAGTTAACTTTAATACCATTTGCTTCACCATCACTCTCCTCCAGTTTATGACATTTCCTTTATAGCAGTCTTCAACTCCAGCAAACAATCAACTAAGAGTGTGTACTCTTTCTCAACCGTGATCATAGCATCAATTATCGACTCGGGGGTCAAAGACTTCTCATTCATACTCAGACTATTTATTTTGTTTGTGTGTTCTACTAAAGCTTTAGCTTCAGGAATCATCATTTTGTGTTGAAGGTCGTCCAAATCCTTCTTGCACTTCTTAATGTCTGCTTCTAGCTTTTGTATTTGTTCTAGGAAATTATCGTACGTTTTCTTGTCACAAGCATCAAGTAGATCCTGAGGCATTTGAAGAACATACTTCTTTACTGAAATATCATGTCTTTCTTCGCTGTGAGAGCATTTATCACAGGCACCATTAATAGCAAGTTTTTTGCAATCTTTCATAGTTCTTTCATTCATCAGAGCAGTACCAATTCCGATAAGAGCGCCAGTGGCTACGCCAGTTGCTGCACCAGCCGCTATGCCCTAAGGACCCCCTACAGTTCCTACCTCCGCCCCTAGTTGGGCGCCGCTAACCGCCATGGCCGCCCCAGCAGCAATACCCGATGCTATAGCACCAAGATTAGACGGGTCTTCACAATAATCCAAGCATGTTTGCATGCAGTCGTCACAATTATGTGCGTGATGGCCTTTCATTACGGATTTCTTTTTTATTGTTGCCTTCCCTTGAGTTTTTGTCCGTATGAATGAATCTTTTTCATCTGATATTTCCCTTAGATTTTCTGTGATATTCTTTTTCTTCTTCTTCAGTTCGGCAATGTTCACAACAATACTTTTCACCTTGCGTTCTGTTCCCTTGAGGAGTTCTTTTTCTAGTAGAAGGTCTCTCGTTTGCTTAAGATTTACCGGAAGAGATTTTTGTAACTCTTCAAAAAACTTGGTATATTCTCTTTGCATCCAATTCCATCTATACCTAAGATGCTCATAAAGGCCCGTGTCGGAGGCGTCAACATTAGGCGACTCAAAGAGGGACCCGTTATCAAGATGGTACGAGTTAACAAACTGGACTCCCGCACGCTTCACAACCTCAACAACTGCCGAAGATTTTTTTGAAGCAAATGTTGCCAAAAGCTGTGTTATAATGCTAATATTACCTCCCAAAACTGAGGTAAATTCTTCTAACACTTTTATCTGGTCTTTCACTATCCTGTTTTGAGTTGCCTGAGCTACTAAAGCGACGCAGTTAAGTTCATCTATACCATAATCACTTGTCACGAAGTGAGTCAGTCTCTCCAGGAGCACACTGTCATAGCCTTCTCTGGTGTCAGAAAACCCAGGCGTATCTATCAACATATAATTACCAGATACCGCCATTCCTGCTTGATAGTAGACAATATAGGCAGTAATATACTCTGTCTGACTCTCCACATGTGTGAGATAAGATGTTTCAACTTGATCTTTCAACTGGAACCTATAGTTATCCTCAAATTTGACACCAAACAGATGGTTGATCATGGCGTCGATAACTCGGGTCTTGCCGGCGCCTGTTTGTCCCAGCAGGAGAACCGACTTGATGGGTCTCTTGTTCATAGGTCCTATAGACATTACTTGTATCTTCTTTTCTTGATCCTGACGTACACATGAAGGTCTCATCTCATAGACTGTCAGTCCTTCCGTCTCGCTCACTATTGGGCATTGTCTGGACATCTTCATCTTGAGAGCCGCCATCCTGGAGCAGTAATCTGTAAAACATGAATCATGAAAGTCTTTAAATACATGGCAGATTAAATAAGCCTAGAGCGTGATAGACTTTTATTCAACAGGCTTCACTAATTTCTCTGGTGAAATAAAATTTTAGACACAAAGAATTGTTTGTATAAATAGACGAGGATACAATAATATTATAACACCCAGGAAAATCCTCTCCATATGTACCTCTTTACTCCAATTCCCTCCATCTCTACTTCCCTTCCCTTCTCTTCCTCGTTCTTGCTCCCTTGTCTTCAGGTTAGTGAGATGGAGTCACGTCGTGACCTAACCGCCTGCAACAAACAGTCGCTGACCAGTCATCATGCTGCACACATCTTAGTGGTTACCTCGTGTACATGTGCCTCAAAGGTACTCGATACCACCTGTTTCCTTTCACCTTATGCATCCTTTCATTTCTTTCCTTCCTCCCTTGTCTGTGTGTGCAGGGAACCACATTAGTGGAGGGAGCCACATTGGTGCAGGGAGCCACATTGGTGGAGGGAGCCACATTGGTGGAGGGAACCACATTGGTGGAGGGAACCACATTGGTGGAGGGAACCACATTGGTGGAGGGAACCACATTGGTGGAGGGAACCACATTGGTGGAGGGAACCACATTGGTGGAGGGAACCACATTAGTGGAGGGAACCACATTAGTGGAGGGCAATCGTGTGCGGCTTCCCCTCTCACGCATGGAGCCAGATAGAAGACAACTGCTATAGATAGGCACAGATAGTAATAGTAGACTCTCCGTACTGCGTCCCGGTCAGGGGGTAGCAGTTGACTCAAATGAAAGCCCCACAATGTGCCACAGAGTCAGGGCCGAAGTCCTCCACAACGATGCGTGCACCAAACAAGATCTCATAAGGTCATCTAAACAGTCGCCAAACTGACTCCCATCCACGATGGTCAAGCAGGTGTGGACACTGTGCTCTGCTTCACCAGCGAGGAGGACCTCGCTGCTGGACACTGAAGGAGAGCTGTGCCAAGCCTCAACAACCCAAGACGGTTCCGTGCTGCAAGAAGATGGGACAAAGAATTGTGAGATGAACTTACCAACGTTGAGGAACCTGACGTGACTACCAGCCTGGGTGTGACCAGGGCTGGTAGTGACCACCACCTGTTAACTACCAGCCTGGGTGTGACCAGGGCTGGTAGTGACCACCACCTGTTAACTACCAGCCTGGGTGTGACCAGGGCTGGTAGTGACCACCACCTGTTAACTACCAGCCTGGGTGTGACCAGGGCTGGTAGTGACCACCACCTGTTAACTACCAGCCCTGGGTGTGACCAGGGCTGGTAGTGACCACCACCTGTTAACTACCAGCCTGGGTGTGACCAGGGCTGGTAGTGACCACCACCTGTTAACTACCAGCCCTGGGTGTGACAAGGGCTGGTAGTCACCACTACCTGTTAACTACCCGAGTTGGTAGTCACCACCACCTGTTAACTACCCGGGCTGGTAGTGACCACCACCTGTTAACTACCCGGGCTGGTAGTGACCACCACCTGTTAACTACCTGGGCTGGTAGTGACCACCACCTGTTAACTACCCGGGCTGATAGTGATCACCACCTGTTAACTACCCGGGCTGGTAGTGACCACCACCTGTTAACTACCCGGGTTGGTAGTCACCACCACCTGTTAACTACCCGGGTTGGTAGTCACCACCACCTGTTAACTACCCGGGCTGGTAGTGACCACCACCTGTTAACTACCCGGGCTGGTAGTCACCACCACCTGTTAACTACCCGGGCTGGTAGTGACCACCACCTGTTAACTACCCGGGTTGGTAGTCACCACCACCTGTTAACTACCCGGGCTGGTAGTGACCACCACCTGTTAACTACCCGGGTTGGTAGTCACCACCACCTGTTAACTACCCGGGTTGGTAGTCACCACCACCTGTTAACTACCCGGGCTGGTAGTGACCACCACCTGTTAACTACCCGGGCTGGTAGTCACCACCACCTGTTAACTACCCGGGCTGGTAGTGACCACCACCTGTTAACTACCCGGGTTGGTAGTCACCACCACCTGTTAACTACCCGGGCTGGTAGTGACCACCACCTGTTAACTACCCGGGCTGGTAGTGACCACCACCTGTTAACTACCAGGGCTGGTAGTGACCACCACCTGTTAACTACCAGGGCTGGTAGTGACCACCACCTGTTAACTACCCGGGCTGGTAGTGTTATGATCTCAGGGTACCTGAGAAAAGAGTTTACCCCCCAGAGAGTTATTCTGCAAGACCTGACATCACTAAGCGGTCAAGGAGATATAGGCTTGGAAATGTACATAGCAAACATTCGATTAAATTTGACAAGTAGTTTAAAAACATGGGCAATGAATAAGAATATAAATAAATAACTGGGCCTGAGATGTGGAGGATTCGCTGGAAGTGTGAGGCTCACTTCAGAGAAGCTTGAGCTCACTTGAGCACCAGAAATCGTGAGGGGAAGTCGCGCTCCATTGAGCTTCGGTTAGAGATGAACCCCCTGGTTGATATACCTTCAAGAGGAAGGAAGTGTGCAGACGTTTCAGCTGTGGAGTCAAGTTGGGAACGTTCTGGTCTCGAGCCTTGGACGTTAGTTAGTTAGTTTAGTTCATTTATTATGCACCCCATACCCATCTTGTGGGCGGTAGTGGCAAGGGTTACAGAGGCACATAATAGGCTGCAGGAAGAGTTGTGAAGCCGTCCAGAAACATTTTCGTGGGCAGCCGTGTGTGCGCCCTGGTCAAGCGTCCTCGCAGGAACAATGTTGTGGTAAGCACAGATTTATAATAATAAATTAATAATAAATTTTTATTCAGGTAAGGTACATACATACAAGGTAAGATACAAAAGTTGATGGATTATAGATAGAGCTAGTACATACAATGCCTAAAGCCACTATTAGGCAAAGCGTTTCGGGCAGGAAAAACACTAAGACTAAAACTTAATACTAATTGAGATTGAAGTATAAATTGTGTTGAGAAAAAATAAGAAAAAAATAAAAAAGGGGGGGGGGAACATGGCAGAAAAAAACAAAAATACAATTTGGTCAACAAACAACATTGTTTGTAGTAGACATGGGTTAACATTTAGGGGTGAGGTAGGTTACATTGAGTTAATTAGGTGGTACTTAGTTTTTATCTTACACTGGTTGGGAGAGGTACAGTCTTTAACATAATTGGGAAGGTTAATTCCCGTAGTCTCTCCTCGTAGATCATACCTCTCAGCCCGGGTACTAGTCTGGTGGCAAACCTTTGAACTTTTTCCAGTTTGGTGTTATGCTTGACTCGAGATGGACTCCATGCTGGGGCTGCATACTCCAGGATTGGTCTGACATAGGTGGTATACAAAGTTCTGAATGATTCCTTGCACAAATTAAGTGTCTAAATGGCATTCTTATGTTAGCCAACCTGGCATATGCTGCTGATGTTATTATCTTGATATGGGCTTCAGGGGACAGGTCTGGCGTGATATCAAACCCCAGGTCTTTCTCTCTCTGACTCGTGTAAAATTTCATCTCCCAAATGATTCCTTGTAACTGGCCTCCTGCTCCCTACACCTATCTTCATTACATTACATTTGCTTGAGTTAAACTCTAACAACCATTTGTTCGACCATTCCTTTAGTTTGTCCAGGTCTTCTTGAAGCCTCAAGCAGTCCTCCTCTGTCTTAATCCTTCTCATAATTTTGGCATCGTCAGCAAACATTGAGAGGAATGAGTCTATACCCTCCGGGAGATCGTTCACATATCAGAAACAGGATAGGACCGAGTACAGAGCCCTGTGGGACTCCACTGGTGACTTCACGCCAATCTGAGGTTGTGTATTATCTTATGTTTGTATCACTACATTGGTGACCCAGCGCCATTTAACTAGTTAACAGCGATTGCCTGTAGTTGGTCATGTGCCCAGCAGCCGTAGCAAGTGTTTATTGATAGGATAGGCAAATTTTATTGAAGCAGAAAGTTTAAATAAGAGAGTAAAGATGGAGGAATGTCCTGGAGGGCGGAGCAACACCCATCCCCTCCAAACGCTTGTGGGTGACTGAGGAGTCCTAGTTCCTAGCGGAGTAGCTGCCTCACGATGGAGGATCCGCTCAGTGGGAGGCGGAGGATGGACTCGTCCTGGATGGGGGAGTCCATACTCACGGCGTTCGGGAAGCAGGGAGATGTCAGGTCAAACATTTATTGTATGTAGTTCATTTCAACTATATGTTTGTGGAGGAACATTTTTTATTGGCATATCGATGGGTTGCAGGTTTGTTCTGAAGAAAGAGTTGATGGGAGTACTCTGAGGCCAGAGGAGAAGTTAATGAATGGAACTTCAAGGCCGTAGGAGTGGATATTGAACCCCTGTGGAAGAGCAGACCCCCATAGTGAGGAAGTGGATCTCAAACAGTGGGAAGAGGAGCAATGAAGGAAGATTCACGTGCTTCTGTGTGATACCAGTGGTGAAGCATCATTGTTGTTAAGGAAGACTTCATAGTGTAGCAGCCGGAAGAGCTGTGGAGGACTCTGGTAGACAATTCTAAGAGGACCTGAAGAAGTTCGGGTTGGAGAGCCTCTGATGGTAGAGGAAAGGTTCTTAGTGATTACTTATGGAAAGTTGATAGAGTGTTTGAGTGTCATTGGTGTGCAAGACACAGTGGAAGGTGGGTGAATGGCCATTTTTTTCATCAAGGAACATTTATATTAATGTTTATAGTGTTACAGCCGTGGACTGGATTTCCTTGGGTATATAAAATATGTTCTAGGGTTGATAGTGCCTTATTGTATTGCAAGATTTAGACCCCCAAGTGAGGTTAATAGCATAGGTGGTGAGCCAGGAGTTGAGCTGCCACTTGAAGTAACAAGCTGATAGAGTCCTGATGGGATTGGATGCAACCTGATTGCAATAGCATAGAGTGTTGGAGTTATTACTGTATTTTCTATATGTTCTCTGTATATTAAATGTTTATAACCAGCAGGTGTTTGCCCTTGTCCTAGTGAGGCTTCCCAGAAAGTAGAAGAGAGAGAGAGAGAGAGAGAGAGAGAGAGAGAGAGAGAGAGAGAGAGAGAGAGAGAGAGAGAGAGAGAGAGAGAGAGAGAGAGAGAGAGAGAGAGAGAGAGAGAGAGAGAGAGAGAGAGAGAGAGAGAGAGAGAGAGAGAGAGAGAGAGAGAGAGAGAGAGAGAGAGAGAGAGAGAGAGAGAGAGAGAGAGAGAGAGAGAGAGAACAGCTGTGGACAGGGTGGTATAGAATTACAATCCAATAAAAGGGGATTGAGGAGGTCATACCAAATAAGGAGAGAGTGGGGAGTCACAGTAGCTCGAGTTGGGTGTGTGTACATGTGACAATGGGGATAGTGTTGGAGCCGCACCCCCTGAATGAGTGACATAGAACCCCTCTCCGAGAGCTGGAAGCATACAGGGTGATCTCCTGATCAAAGTATAAGCACTCTACGGGTTTTGGTTGGTTGTAAGGTAGGGACGTACACACTCGACCCGGGCTGGTAGTGATCACCACCTGTTAACTGCCTGGGCTGGTAGTGACCACCACCTGTTAACTGCCTGGGCTGGTAGTGACCACCACCTGTTAACTGCCTGGGCTGGTAGTGACCACCACCTGTTAACTACCTGGGCTGGTAGTGATCACCACCTGTTAACTGCCTGGGCTGGTAGTGACCACCACCTGTTAACTGCCTGGGCTGGTAGTGACCACCACCTGTTAACTGCCTGGGCTGGTAGTGACCACCACCTGTTAACTGCCTGGGCTGGTAGTGACCACCACCTGTTAACTGCCTGGGCTGGTAGTGACCACCACCTGTTAACTGCCTGGGCTGGTAGTGACCACCACCTGTTAACTGCCTGGGCTGGTAGTGATCACCACCTGTTAACTGCCTGGGCTGGTAGAGACCACTACTTGTTAACTTGTTATACACTAATCTATCCCTATCTTAATTATGGTATCTGTGCATGGGGTTCAACCACTGCAAACCACCTCAAGTCCATCATCACCCAGCAAAAATCTGCTATCAGAATAATAACAAATTCTGCTTTCAGACAACACTCAGCCCCCTTGTTTAACTCCCTAAACATGCTAAACATAATCTCACTCCAAAAATTCTCTTGTGTCAATTACATTTCAAAATCCTGTTCTTAAATGCAAATCCTTGTCTGAAACTCTTCCTGGACAGATGTAATAGGACCCATTATCACCACACCAGAAATAAATATCTCTTTGATATCCCAAGAGTCAAACTTAATCTGTGTAAAAACTCTATGCAAATAAAGGGACCCAGTCTATGGAACTCTCTCCCTACTGAATTGAAAAGCTGTCCAACTTATACATCATTCAAAAACAATACTAAAAAGTACCTAATTTCATCTTCATAGTTTTTTACCTTTTGCTTTAAAATTGCACTGTATGTATTGCTACCCAATCTCCCAATCTTTATGTACCCAATCTGAACATCTTTACCATTGTGATCATTGCTGTCTTATATGTGCTGTCAATCTGCTGTATGGTGTCTATTAATCTTGTTTAAATTACCAATCAAGTTGTCAATGTAATCAATCAGAGCTTTAATATACCAATGTGCTTTAATGTACTTACTAATCTCTCTCATCTCATTTTTTCTTGCAATGTATCCGTTATCATTTTATTAATTCTGCTAGAATTTACCTACTTAAAATTATCTGTTAGATTAAGGACCTGCCCGAAACGCTGCGCGTACTAGTGGCTTTACAAGAGTGTAAATACTGTACTGTGCTATGTATTCTCTCTAACTCAATGTACCTTCTTGTACATAAATAAATAAATAAAAAATAACTACCCGGGCTGGTAGCCACCACCACCTGTTAACTACCCGGGCTGGTAGCCACCACCACCTGTTAACTACCCGGGCTGGTAGCCACCACCACCTGTTAACTACCCGGGCTGGTAGCCACCACCACCTGTTAACTACCCGGGCTGGTAGCCACCACCACCTGTTAACTACCCGGGCTGGTAGCCACCACCACCTGTTAACTACCCGGGCTGGTAGCCACCACCACCTGTTAACTACCCGGGCTGGTAGCCACCACCACCTGTTAACTACCCGGGCTGGTAGCCACCACCACCTGTTAACTACCCGGGCTGGTAGCCACCACCACCTGTTAACTACCCGGGCTGATAGTGACCACCACCTGTTAACTACCCGGGCTGGTAGTGACCACCACCTGTTAACTACCTGGGCTGGTAGCCACCACCACCTGTTAACTACCCGGGCTGGTAGCCACCACCACCTGTTAACTACCCGGGCTGGTAGCCACCACCACCTGTTAACTACCCGGGCTGGTAGCCACCACCACCTGTTAACTACCCGGGCTGGTAGTGACCACCACCTGTTAACTACCCGGGCTGGTAGCCACCACCACCTGTTAACTACCCGGGCTGGTAGCCACCACCACCTGTTAACTACCCGGGCTGGTAGCCACCACCACCTGTTAACTACCCGGGCTGGTAGCCACCACCACCTGTTAACTACCCGGGCTGGTAGCCACCACCACCTGTTAACTACCCGGGCTGGTAGCCACCACCACCTGTTAACTACCCGGGCTGGTAGCCACCACCACCTGTTAACTACCCGGGCTGGTAGCCACCACCACCTGTTAACTACCCGGGCTGGTAGCCACCACCACCTGTTAACTACCTGGGCTGGTAGCCACCACCACCTGTTAACTACCCGGGCTGGTAGCCACCACCACCTGTTAACTACCCGGGCTGGTAGCCACCACCACCTGTTAACTACCCGGGCTGGTAGCCACCACCACCTGTTAACTACCCGGGCTGGTAGCCACCACCACCTGTTAACTACCCGGGCTGGTAGCCACCACCACCTGTTAACTACCCGGGCTGGTAGCCACCACCACCTGTTAACTACCCGGGCTGGTAGCCACCACCACCTGTTAACTACCCGGGCTGGTAGCCACCACCACCTGTTAACTACCCGGGCTGATAGTGACCACCACCTGTTAACTACCCGGGCTGGTAGTGACCACCACCTGTTAACTACCTGGGCTGGTAGCCACCACCACCTGTTAACTACCCGGGCTGGTAGCCACCACCACCTGTTAACTACCCGGGCTGGTAGCCACCACCACCTGTTAACTACCCGGGCTGGTAGCCACCACCACCTGTTAACTACCCGGGCTGGTAGTGACCACCACCTGTTAACTACCCGGGCTGGTAGTGACCACCACCTGTTAACTACCCGGGCTGGTAGCCACCACCACCTGTTAACTACCCGGGCTGGTAGCCACCACCACCTGTTAACTACCCGGGCTGGTAGCCACCACCACCTGTTAACTACCCGGGCTGGTAGCCACCACCACCTGTTAACTACCCGGGCTGGTAGTGACCACCACCTGTTAACTACCCGGGCTGGTAGTGACCACCACCTGTTAACTACCTGGGCTGGTAGCCACCACCACCTGTTAACTACCCGGGCTGGTAGCCACCACCACCTGTTAACTACCCGGGCTGGTAGGCACCACCACCTGTTTAACTACCCGGGCTAGGATATTGACCACCACCTGGTTAACTACCCGGGCTGGTAGTGACCACCACCTGTTAACTACACCGGGCTTGGTAGTGCCACCCACCTACCTGTTTAACCTACCCGGGCTGGTAGCCACCCCCACCCTGTTAACTACCCGGGCTGGTAGCCCCCACCACCTCGTTAAACTACCCACTGGCTGGTAGCCACCACCACCTGTCTAACTACCCGGGCTGGGTAGGCCACCACCACCTGTTAACTACCCGGGGCTGGTAGCCACCACCACCTGTTAACTTACCCTGGCTGGTAGGCCACCACCACCTGTTACTACCCGGGGCTTGGTAGCCACCACCACCGGTTAACTACCGGGGCTGGTATGCCCCACCACCTGTTAGCACTACCCTGGGCTGGTAGCCCCACCACCCTGGTTATACTACCCGGGCTGGTAGCCACCACACCACCTGTTAACTAACCCGGGCTGGTAGCCACCACCACCTGTTAACTACCACGGGCTGAGTAGCCTGACCACCACCTGTTAACTACCACCGCGGGCTGGTAGTGATCCACAACCTAACCTACCTGGGCTGTAGACTACCACACACGGCTGTTAACTACCCGGGCGGTAGCCACCACCACCTGTAACTACCCGGAGCTGGGAGCCACCACCACCTGTTAACTACCCGGGCTGGTAGCCCCCACCACCTGTGAACTACCCGGGGCTGGTAGCCACCAACCACCTGTTAACTACCCGGGCTGGTAGACCACCACCTGTTAACTACCCGGGCTGGTAGACCACACCTGTTAACTACCCGGGCTGGTAGCCACCACCACCTGTTAACTACCCGGGCTGGTAGCCACCACCACCTGTTAACTACCCGGGCTGGTAGCCACCACCACCTGTTAACTACCCGGGCTGGTAGCCACCACCACCTGTTAACTACCCGGGCTGGTAGCCACCACCACCTGTTAACTACCCGGGCTGGTAGTGACCACCACCTGTTAACTACCCGGGCTGGTAGCCACCACCACCTGTTAACTACCCGGGCTGGTAGCCACCACCACCTGTTAACTACCCGGGCTGGTAGCACCACCACCTGTTAACTACCCGGGCTGGTAGCCACCACCACCTGTTAACTACCCGGGCTGGTAGACCACCACCTGTTAACTACCCGGGCTGGTAGCCACCACCACCTGTTAACTACCCGGGCTGGTAGCCACCACCACCTGTTAACTACCCGGGCTGGTAGCCACCACCACCTGTTAACTACCCGGGCTGGTAGCCACCACCACCTGTTAACTACCCGGGCTGGTAGCCACCACCACCTGTTAACTACCCGGGCTGGTAGCCACCACCACCTGTTAACTACCCGGGCTGGTAGCCACCACCACCTGTTAACTACCCGGGCTGGTAGCCACCACCACCTGTTAACTACCGGGCTGGTAGCCACCACCACCTGTTAACTACCCGGGCTGGTAGCCACCACCACCTGTTAACTACCCGGGCTGGTAGCCACCACCACCTGTTAACTACCCGGGCTGGTAGCCACCACCACCTGTTAACTACCCGGGCTGGTAGCCACCACCACCTGTTAACTACCCGGGCTGATAGTGACCACCACCTGTTAACTACCCGGGCTGGTAGTGCACCACCACCTGTTAACTACCTGGGCTGGTAGCCACCACCACCTGTTAACTACCCGGGCTGGTAGCCACCACCACCTGTTAACTACCCGGGCTGGGTAGCCACCACCACCTGTTAACTACCCGGGCTGGTAGCCACCACCACCTGTTAACTACCCGGGCTGGTGACCACCACCACCTGTTAACTACCCGGCTGGTAGTGACCACCACCACCTTGTTTAGCTACCCGGGCTGGTTAGTGAACCACCACCGGTTAACTACCCTGCGGCTGGTAGCCACCACCACATGTTAACTACCCGGGTGGTAGCCACACCACCTGTCTTACTACACGGGCTGTAGCCACCCCACCACCTGTTAACTACCCGGCGTGGTAGCCCACCACCACCTGTTAACTACCCGGGCTGGTAGCACCACCACCTGTTAACTAACCGGGCTGGTAGTGACCACCACTGTTACACTACCCGGGTGGTAAGCACCACCAACCGGTTAACTACCGGGCTGGTAGCCACCACCACCTGTTAACTACCGGGCTGGTAGTCACCAACACCTGTTAACTGACCCGGGCTGGTAGCACCAACCACCTGTTAACTAACCGGGCTGGTAGCCACCACCCTGTTAAACTACCCGGGAGGTTGCACCATCCACCTGTTAAAATACCTGGCTGGTAGCCACCACCAACTGTTAACTCACCCGGGCCTGGTAGCCCCACACCGTTAACCTACCTGGGCTGGTAGCACCCAACCTGTTACCCGGGCTGGTAGCCACCACCACCTGTTAACTACCCGGGCTGGTAGCCACCACCACCTGTTAACTACCCGGGCTGGTAGCCACCACCACCTGTTAACTACCCGGGCTGGTAGCCACCACCACCTGTTAACTACCCGGGCTGGTAGGACCACCACCTGTTAACTACCCGGGCTGGTAGTGACCACCACCTGTTAACTACCTGGGCTGGTAGCCACCACCACCTGTTAACTACCCGGGCTGGGTAGCCACCACACACCTGTTAACTACCCGGGCTGGTAGCCTACCACCACCTGTTAACTACCCGGGCTGGTAGCCACCACCACCTGTTAACTACCCGGGCTGGTAGTCCACCACCACCTGTTAACTACCCGGGCTGGTTAGTGACCACACAACTGTTAACTACCCGGGCTGGTAGCCACCACCCCTGTTAACTACCCGGGCTGGTAGCCACCACCACCTGTTTAACTACCCGGGCTGGTAGCCACCACCACCTGTTAACTACCCGGGCTGGTAGCCACCACCACCTGTTAACTAACCCGGGCTGGTCAGTGCCACCACCACCTGGTTAAACTACCCGGGCTGGTTAGTGACCACCACCTGTTAACTACCAGGCTGGTAGACACCACCAACCTGTTAACTCCCCGGCTGGTAGCCACACCACCACTGTTAACTACCGGGCTGTAGTGACCACCCTGTTAACTACCCGGGCTGGTAGTGCACCACCACCTCGTTAACTTACCCGGGCTGGTAGTGCCACCACCACTCCTGTTAACTACCCGGGCTGGTAGTGCGACCACCAACCTGTTACACTACCTCGGGCTGGTTAGCCACCACCCACCTGTTAACCTACCCGGGCTGATTAGTGACCACCACACTGTTAAACTACCCGGGCTTGGTAGTGACCACCACCTGTTAACTACCCTGGGCTGGGTAGCCTACCACCACCTGTTAACTACCCTGGGCTGGTAGTGCCACCACCACCTGTCGGTAACTACCCGGGCTGGGTAGTCCACCACCACCTGTTAACTACCATGGGCTTGGTAGCACCCACCCACCTGTTAACTACCCGGGCTGGTAGCCACCACCACCTGTTAACTACCCGGGCTGGTAGTGACACCACCACCTGTTAACTACCCTGGGCTGGTAGCCACCACCACCTGTTAACTACCGGCTGGTATGACCACCACCTGTTAGACTACCCGGCTGGTAGCCACCACCACCTGTTAACTACCCGGGCTGGTAGTCACCACCACCTGTTAACTACCCGGGCTGGTAGGCCACCACCACCTGTTAACTACCCGGGGCTGGTAGCCACCACCACCTGTTAACTACCCGGGCTGGTAGCCACCCACCTGTTAACTACCCGGGCTGGTAGCCACCACCACCTGTTAACTACCCTGGGCTGTAGTGACCACCACCTGTTAACTACCTGGGCTGGGTAGCCACCACCACCTGTTAACTACCCGGCTGGTAGCCACCACCACCTGTTAACTACCGGGCTGGTAGCCACCACCACCTGTTTAACTACCCGGGCTGGTAGCCACCACCACCTGTTAACTACCCGGGCTGGTAGCCACCACCACCTGTTAACTACCCGGGCTGGTAGACCACCACCTGTTAACTACCCGGGCTGGTAGCCACCACCACCTGTTAACTACCCGGGCTGGTAGCCACCACCACCTGTTAACTACCCGGGCTGGTAGTGACCACCACCTGTTAACTACCCGGGCTGGTAGTGACCACCACCTGTTAACTACCCGGGCTGGTAGCCACCACCACCTGTTAACTACCCGGGCTGGTAGCCACCACCACCTGTTAACTACCCGGGCTGGTAGCCACCACCACCTGTTAACTACCCGGGCTGGTAGCCACCACCACCTGTTAACTACCCGGGCTGGTAGTGACCACCACCTGTTAACTACCCGGGCTGGTAGTGACCACCACCTGTTAACTACCCGGGCTGGTAGCCACCACCACCTGTTAACTACCCGGGCTGGTAGCCACCACCACCTGTTAACTACCCGGGCTGGTAGTGACCACCACCTGTTAACTACCCGGGCTGGTAGTGACCACCACCTGTTAACTACCCGGGCTGGTAGTGACCACCACCTGTTAACTACCCGGGCTGGTAGTGACCACCACCTGTTAACTACCCGGGCTGGTAGCCACCACCACCTGTTAACTACCCGGGCTGGTAGTGACCACCACCTGTTAACTACCCGGGCTGGTAGTGACCACCACCTGTTAACTACCCGGGCTGGTAGCCACCACCACCTGTTAACTACCTGGGCTGGTAGTGACCACCACCTGTTAACTACCCGGGCTGGTAGTCACCACCACCTGTTAACTACCCGGGCTGGTAGCCACCACCACCTGTTAACTACCCGGGCTGGTAGCCACCACCACCTGTTAACTACCCGGGCTGGTAGCCACCACCACCTGTTAACTACCCGGGCTGGTGCCACCACCACCTGTTAACTACCCGGGCTGGTAGCCACCACCACTGTTAACTACCCGGGCTGGTAGCCACCACCACCTGTTAACTACCCGGGCTGGTAGACCACCACCTGTTAACTACCCGGGCTGGTAGTGACCACCACCTGTTAACTACCCGGGCTGGTAGTGACCACCACCTGTTAACTACCTGGGCTGGTAGCCACCACCACCTGTTAACTACCCGGGCTGGTAGCCACCACCACCTGTTAACTACCCGGGCTGGTAGCCACCACCACCTGTTAACTACCCGGGCTGGTAGCCACCACCACCTGTTAACTACCCGGGCTGGTAGCCACCACCACCTGTTAACTACCCGGGCTGGTAGACCACCACCTGTTAACTACCCGGGCTGGTAGCCACCACCACCTGTTAACTACCCGGGCTGGTAGCCACCACCACCTGTTAACTACCCGGGCTGGTAGCCACCACCACCTGTTAACTACCCGGGCTGGTAGTGACCACCACCTGTTAACTACCGGGCTGGTAGTGACCACCTACCTTTAACTACCTGGGCTGGTAGCCACCACCACCTGTTAACTACCGGGCTGGTAGTGACCACCACCTGTTACTACCGGGCTGGTAGCCACCCACCACCTGTTTAACTACCCGGGCTGGTAGTGACCACACACCTGGTTAACTACCCGTGGCTGGTAGGCCACCACCACCTGTTAACTACCCCGGGGCTGGTAGCCACACCACCTGTTAACTACCCGGCTGGTAGCCACCACCACCTGTTAACTACCCCGGGCTGGTAGCCAACCACCACCTGTTAACTACCCGGGCTGGTAGCACCACCACCTGTTAACTTACCCGGGCTGGTATAGGCCACCACCACCATGTTAAACTACCCGGGCTGGTAGTCACACCACCTGTTAACTACCCGGGCTGGTAGCCACCACCACCTGTTAACTACCGGGCTGGTAGCCACCACCACCTGTTAACTACCCGGGCTGGTAGTTGACCACCACCTGTTAACTACGCTAGGCTGGTAGCCACCACCACCTGTTAAGACTACCCGGGCTGGTAGCCACCACCACCTGTTAACTACCCGGGCTGTAGGACCACCACCTGTTAACTACCCGGGCTGGTAGCCACCACCCACCTGTTAACTACCCGGGCTGGTAGGCCACCACCACCTGTTAACTACCCGGGCTGGTAGTGACCACCACCTGTTAACTACCCGGGCTGGTAGCCACCACACCTGTTACTACCCGGGCTGGTAGTGACCACCACCTGTTAACTACCCGGGCTGGTAGCCACCACCACCTGTTAACTACCCGGGCTGGTAGCCACCACACCTGTTAACTACCCGGCTGGTAGGCCACCACCACCTGTTAACTACCCGGGCTGGTAGCCACCACCACCTGTTAACTACCGCGGGCTGGTAGTGACCACCACCTGTTAACTACCCGGGCTGGTAGCCACCACCACCTGTTAACTACCCTGGGCTGGTAGCCGACCACCACCTGTTAACTACCCGGGCTGGTAGTGACCACCCACCTGTTAACTACCCGGGCTGGTAGCCACCACCACCTGTTAACTACCCGGGCTGGTAGGCCACCACCACCTGTTAACTACCCGGGCTGGTAGCCACCACCACCTGTTTAACTACCCGGGCTGGTAGGCCACCACCACCTGTTAACTACCCGGGCTGGTAGCCACCACCACCTGTTAACTACCCGGGCTGGTAGCACCACCACCACCTGTTAACTACCCGGGCTGGTAAGCCACCACCACCTGTTAACTACCCGGGCTGGTAGTGCCACCACCACCTGTTAACTACCCGGGCTGGTAGTGACCACCACCTGTTAACTACCTGGGCTGGTAGCCACCACCACCTGTTAACTACCCGGGCTGGTAGCCACCACCACCTGTTAACTACCCGGGCTGGTAGCCACCACCACCTGTTAACTACCCGGGCTGGTAGCCACCACCACCTGTTAACTACCCGGGCTGGTAGTGACCACCACCTGTTAACTACCGGGCTGGTAGTGACCACCACCTGTTAACTACCCGGGCTGGTAGCCACCACCACCTGTTAACTACCCGGGCTGGTAGCCACCACACCTGTTAACTACCCGGGCTGGTAGCCACCACCACCTGTTAACTACCCGGGCTGGTAGCCACCACCACCTGTTAACTACCCGGGCTGGTAGTGACCACCACCTGTTAACTACCCGGGCTGGTAGTGACCACCACCTGTTAACTACGGGCTGGTAGCCACCACCACCTGTTAACTACCCGGGCTGGTAGCCACCACCACCTGTTAACTACCCGGGCTGGTAGTGACCACCACCTGTTAACTACCCGGGCTGGTAGACCACCACCTGTTAACTACCCGGGCTGGTAGTGACCACCACCTGTTAACTACCGGGCTGGTAGTGACCACCACCTGTTAACTACCCGGGCTGGTAGCCACCACCACCTGTTAACTACCCGGGCTGGTAGTGACCACCACCTGTTAACTACCCGGGCTGGTAGTGACCACCACCTGTTAACTACCGGGCTGGTAGCCACCACCACCTGTTAACTACCCGGGCTGGTAGTGACCACCACCTGTTAACTACCCGGGCTGGTAGCCACCACCACCTGTTAACTACCGGGCTGGTAGCCACCACCACCTGTTAACTACCCGGGCTGGTAGTGACCACCACCTGTTAACTACCCGGGCTGGTACCACCACCACCTGTTAACTACCCGGGCTGGTAGCCACCACCACCTGTTAACTACCCGGGCTGGTAGTGACCACCACCTGTTAACTACCCGGGCTGGTAGCCACCACCACCTGTTAACTACCCGGGCTGGTAGTCACCACCACCTGTTAACTACCCGGGCTGGTAGCCACCACCACCTGTTAACTACCCGGGCTGGTAGCCACCACCACCTGTTAACTACCCGGGCTGGTAGCCACCACCACCTGTTAACTACCCGGGCTGGTAGCCACCACCACCTGTTAACTACCCGGGCTGGTAGTGACCACCACCTGTTAACTACCGGGCTGGTAGCCACCACCACCTGTTAACTACCCGGGCTGGTAGCCACCACCACCTGTTAACTACCCGGGCTGGTAGTGACCACCACCTGTTAACTACCCGGGCTGGTAGCCACCACCACCTGTTAACTACCCGGGCTGGTAGCACCACCACCTGTTAACTACCCGGGCTGGTAGACCACCACCTGTTAACTACCCGGGCTGGTAGCCACCACCACCTGTTAACTACCCGGGCTGGTAGCCACCACCACCTGTTAACTACCCGGGCTGGTAGCCACCACCACCTGTTAACTACCCGGCTGGTAGCCACCACCACCTGTTAACTACCCGGGCTGGTAGACCACCACCTGTTAACTACCCGGGCTGGTAGCCACCACCACCTGTTAACTACCGGGCTGGTAGACCACCACCTGTTAACTACCCGGGCTGGTAGCCACCACCACCTGTTAACTACCCGGGCTGGTAGACCACCACCTGTTAACTACCCGGGCTGGTAGACCACCACCTGTTAACTACCCGGGCTGGTAGCCACCACCACCTGTTAACTACCCGGGCTGGTAGCCACCACACCTGTTAACTACCCGGGCTGGTAGCCACCACCACCTGTTAACTACCCGGGCTGGTAGCCACCACCACCTGTTAACTACCCGGGCTGGTAGCACCACCACCTGTTAACTACCCGGGCTGGTAGCCACCACCACCTGTTAACTACCCGGGCTGGTAGCCACCACCACCTGTTAACTACCCGGGCTGGTAGCCACCACCACCTGTTAACTACCCGGGCTGGTAGCCACCACCACCTGTTAACTACCCGGGCTGGTAGCCACCACCACCTGTTAACTACCCGGGCTGGTAGCCACCACCACCTGTTAACTACCCGGGCTGGTAGACCACCACCTGTTAACTACCCGGGCTGGTAGCCACCACCACCTGTTAACTACCCGGGCTGGTAGACCACCACCTGTTAACTACCGGGCTGGTAGCCACCACCACCTGTTAACTACCCGGGCTGGTAGCCACCACCACCTGTTAACTACCCGGGCTGGTAGCCACCACCACCTGTTAACTACCCGGGCTGGTAGCCACCACCACCTGTTAACTACCCGGGCTGGTAGACCACCACCTGTTAACTACCCGGGCTGGTAGCCACCACCACCTGTTAACTACCCGGGCTGGTAGACCACCACCTGTTAACTACCGGGCTGGTAGTGACCACCACCTGTTAACTACCCGGGCTGGTAGCCACCACCACCTGTTAACTACCGGGCTGGTAGCCACCACCACCTGTTAACTACCCGGGCTGGTAGCCACCACCACCTGTTAACTACCCGGGCTGGTAGCCACCACCACCTGTTAACTACCCGGGCTGGTAGTGACCACCACCTGTTAACTACCCGGGCTGGTAGCCACCACCACCTGTTAACTACCCGGGCTGGTAGCCACCACCACCTGTTAACTACCCGGGCTGGTAGCCACCACCACCTGTTAACTACCCGGGCTGGTAGCCACCACCACCTGTTAACTACCCGGGCTGGTAGCCACCACCACCTGTTAACTACCGGGCTGGTAGACCACCACCTGTTAACTACCCGGGCTGGTAGCCACCACCTGTTAACTACCCGGGCTGGTAGACCACCACCTGTTAACTACCGGGCTGGTAGCCACCACCACCTGTTAACTACCGGGCTGGTAGCCACCACCACCTGTTAACTACCCGGGCTGGTAGCCACCACCTGTTAACTACCCGGGCTGGTAGACCACCACCTGTTAACTACCCGGGCTGGGTGACCACCACCTGTTAACTACCCGGGCTGGTAGCCACCACCACCTGTTAACTACCCGGGCTGGTAGCCCCACCACCTGTTAACTACCCGGGCTGGTAGCCACCACCACCTGTTAACTACCCGGGCTGGTAGCCACCACCACCTGTTAACTACCCGGGCTGGTAGCCACCACCACCTGTTAACTACCCGGGCTGGTAGTGACCACCACCTGTTAACTACCCGGGCTGGTAGACCACCACCTGTTAACTACCCGGGCTGGTAGACCACCACCTGTTAACTACCCGGGCTGGTAGACCACCACCTGTTAACTACCGGGCTGGTAGACCACCACCTGTTAACTACCCGGGCTGGTAGCCACCACCTGTTAACTACCCGGGCTGGTAGTGACCACCACCTGTTAACTACCCGGGCTGGTAGACCACCACCTGTTAACTACCCGGGCTGGTAGACCACCACCTGTTAACTACCCGGGCTGGTAGCCACCACCACCTGTTAACTACCCGGGCTGGTAGACCACCACCTGTTAACTACCCGGGCTGGTAGCCACCACCACCTGTTAACTACCCGGGCTGGTAGCCACCACCACCTGTTAACTACCCGGGCTGGTAGTGACCACCACCTGTTAACTACCCGGGCTGGTAGCCACCACCACCTGTTAACTACCCGGGCTGGTAGCCACCACCACCTGTTAACTACCCGGGCTGGTAGCCACCACCACCTGTTAACTACCCGGGCTGGTAGTGACCACCACCTGTTAACTACCCGGGCTGGTAGACCACCACCTGTTAACTACCCGGGCTGGTAGTGACCACCACCTGTTAACTACCCGGGCTGGTAGCCACCACCACCTGTTAACTACCCGGGCTGGTAGCCACCACCACCTGTTAACTACCCGGGCTGGTAGCCACCACCTGTTAACTACCCGGGCTGGTAGCCACCACCACCTGTTAACTACCCGGGCTGGTAGCCACCACCACCTGTTAACTACCCGGGCTGGTAGCCACCACCACCTGTTAACTACCCGGGCTGGTAGCCACCACCACCTGTTAACTACCCGGGCTGGTAGACCACCACCTGTTAACTACCGGGCTGGTAGCCACCACCACCTGTTAACTACCCGGGCTGGTAGCCACCACCACCTGTTAACTACCCGGGCTGGTAGACCACCACCTGTTAACTACCCGGGCTGGTAGCCACCACCACCTGTTAACTACCCGGGCTGGTAGCCACCACCACCTGTTAACTACCCGGGCTGGTAGACCACCACCTGTTAACTACCCGGGCTGGTAGCCACCACCACCTGTTAACTACCCGGGCTGGTAGCCACCACCACCTGTTAACTACCCGGGCTGGTAGCCACCACCACCTGTTAACTACCCGGGCTGGTAGACCACCACCTGTTAACTACCCGGGCTGGTAGCCACAACCTGTTAACTACCCGGGCTGTAGCCACCACCACCTGTTAACTACCCGGGCTGGGTAGACCACCACCTGTTAACTACCCGGGCTGGTAGCCACCACCACCTGTTAACTACCCGGGCTGGTAGTGACCACCACCTGTTAACTACCCGGCTGGTAGTGACCACCACCTGTTAACTACCCGGGCTGGTAGTGACCACCACCTTAACTACCCGGGCTGGTAGCCACCACCACCTGTTAACTACCCGGCTGGTAGCCACCACCACCTGTTAACTACCTGGGCTGGTAGCCACCACCACCTGTTAACTACCCGGGCTGGTAGTGACCACCACCTGTTAACTACCGGGCTGGTATGACCACCACCTGTTAACTACCCGGGCTGGTAGCCACCACCACCTGTTAACTACCTGGGCTGGTAGCCACCACCACCTGTTAACTACCCGGGCTGGTAGTGACCACCACCTGTTAACTACCTGGGCTGGTAGCCACCACCACCTGTTAACTACCCGGGCTGGTATAGCCACCACCACCTGTTAACTACCCGGGCTGGTAGTGACCACCACCTGTTAACTACCTGGGCTGGTAGCCACCACCACCTGTTAACTACCCGGGCTGGTAGTGACCACCACCTGTTAACTACCTGGGCTGTAGCCACCACCACCTGTTAACTACCCGGGCTGGTAGCCACCACCACCTGTTAACTACCCGGGCTGGTAGTGACCACCACCTGTTAACTACCCGGCTGGTAGCCACCACCACCTGTTAACTACCCGGGCTGGTAGTGACCACCACCTGTTAACTACCCGGGCTGGTAGCCACCACCACCTGTTAACTACCCGGGCTGGTAGTGACCCACCACCTGTTAACTACCCGGGCTGGTAGTGACCACCACCTGTTAACTACCCGGGCTGGTAGTGACCACCACCTGTTAACTACCCGGGCTGGTAGCCACCACCACCTGTTAACTACCCGGGCTGGTAGCCACCACCACCTGTTAACTACCCGGGCTGGTAGTGACCACCACCTGTTAACTACCCGGGCTGGTAGTGACCACCACCTGTTAACTACCTGGGCTGGTAGTGACCACCACCTGTTAACTACCCGGGCTGGTAGTGACCACCACCTGTTAACTACCCGGGCTGGTAGTGACCACCACCTGTTAACTACCCGGGCTGGTAGTGACCACCACCTGTTAACTACCTGGGCTGGTAGTGACCACCACCTGTTAACTACCCGGGCTGGTAGTGACCACCACCTGTTAACTACCCGGGCTGGTAGCCACCACCACCTGTTAACTACCCGGGCTGGTAGCCACCACCACCTGTTAACTACCCGGGCTGGTAGCCACCACCACCTGTTAACTACCCGGGCTGGTAGCCACCACCACCTGTTAACTACCCGGGCTGGTAGTGACCACCACCTGTTAACTACCTGGCTGGTAGTGACCACCACCTGTTAACTACCCGGGCTGGTAGCCACCACCTGTTAACTACCCGGGCTGGTAGACCACCACCTGTTAACTACCCGGGCTGGTAGCCACCACCACCTGTTAACTACCTGGGCTGGTAGCCACCACCACCTGTTAACTACCCGGGCTGGTAGCCACCACCACCTGTTAACTACCCGGGCTGGTAGTGACCACCACCTGTTAACTACCCGGGCTGGTAGCCACCACCACCTGTTAACTACCCGGGCTGGTAGCCACCACCACCTGTTAACTACCCGGGCTGGTAGTGACCACCACCTGTTAACTACCCGGGCTGGTAGCCACCACCACCTGTTAACTACCCGGGCTGGTAGTGACCACCACCTGTTAACTACCCGGGCTGGTAGCCACCACCACCTGTTAACTACCCGGGCTGGTAGTGACCACCACCTGTTAACTACCCGGGCTGGTAGTGACCACCACCTGTTAACTACCCGGGCTGGTAGCCACCACCACCTGTTAACTACCCGGGCTGGTAGTGACCACCACCTGTTAACTACCCGGGCTGGTAGCCACCACCACCTGTTAACTACCCGGGCTGGTAGCCACCACCACCTGTTAACTACCCGGGCTGGTAGTGACCACCACCTGTTAACTACCCGGGCTGGTAGTGACCACCACCTGTTAACTACCCGGCTGGTAGCCACCACCTGTTAACTACCCGGGCTGGTAGCCACCACCACCTGTTAACTACCTGGGCTGGTAGCCACCACCACCTGTTAACTACCCGGGCTGGTAGTGACCACCACCTGTTAACTACCCGGGCTGGTAGTGACCACCACCTGTTAACTACCCGGGCTGGTAGCCACCACCACCTGTTAACTACCTGGGCTGGTAGCCACCACCACCTGTTAACTACCCGGGCTGGTAGTGACCACCACCTGTTAACTACCTGGGCTGGTAGCCACCACCACCTGTTAACTACCCGGGCTGGTAGCCACCACCACCTGTTAACTACCCGGGCTGGTAGACCACCACCTGTTAACTACCTGGGCTGGTAGCCACCACCACCTGTTAACTACCCGGGCTGGTAGTGACCACCACCTGTTAACTACCCGGGCTGGTAGCCACCACCACCTGTTAACTACCCGGGCTGGTAGCCACCACCACCTGTTAACTACCCGGGCTGGTAGTGACCACCACCTGTTAACTACCCGGGCTGGTAGCCACCACCACCTGTTAACTACCCGGGCTGGTAGTGACCACCACCTGTTAACTACCCGGGCTGGTAGCCACCACCACCTGTTAACTACCCGGGCTGGTAGTGACCACCACCTGTTAACTACCCGGGCTGGTAGACCACCACCTGTTAACTACCCGGGCTGGTAGTGACCACCACCTGTTAACTACCCGGGCTGGTAGCCACCACCACCTGTTAACTACCCGGGCTGGTAGCCACCACCACCTGTTAACTACCCGGGCTGGTAGTGACCACCACCTGTTAACTACCCGGGCTGGTAGTGACCACCACCTGTTAACTACCCGGGCTGGTAGTGACCACCACCTGTTAACTACCCGGGCTGGTAGTGACCACCACCTGTTAACTACCCGGGCTGGTAGTGACCACCACCTGTTAACTACCCGGGCTGGTAGTGACCACCACCTGTTAACTACCCGGGCTGGTAGTGACCACCACCTGTTAACTACCCGGGCTGGTAGACCACCACCTGTTAACTACCCGGGCTGGTAGCCACCACCACCTGTTAACTACCCGGGCTGGTAGCCACCACCACCTGTTAACTACCCGGGCTGGTAGCCACCACCACCTGTTAACTACCCGGGCTGGTAGCCACCACCACCTGTTAACTACCCGGGCTGGTAGTGACCACCACCTGTTAACTACCCGGGCTGGTAGTGACCACCACCTGTTAACTACCCGGGCTGGTAGTGACCACCACCTGTTAACTACCCGGGCTGGTAGTGACCACCACCTGTTAACTACCCGGGCTGGTAGCCACCACCACCTGTTAACTACCCGGGCTGGTAGCCACCACCACCTGTTAACTACCCGGGCTGGTAGTGACCACCACCTGTTAACTACCCGGGCTGGTAGTGACCACCACCTGTTAACTACCCGGGCTGGTAGTGACCACCACCTGTTAACTACCCGGGCTGGTAGCCACCACCCTGTTAACTACCCGGGCTGGTAGTGACCACCACCTGTTAACTACCCGGGCTGGTAGCCACCACCACCTGTTAACTACCCGGGCTGGTAGCCACCACCACCTGTTAACTACCCGGGCTGGTAGTGACCACCACCTGTTAACTACCCGGGCTGGTAGTGACCACACCTGTAACTCCCGGGCTGGTAGTGACCACCACCTGTTAACTACCTGGCTGGTAGTGACCACCCACCTGTTAACTAACCCGGGCTGGATGTGACCACCACCTGTTTAACTACCCGGGCTGGTAGTGACCACCACCTGTTAACTACCCGGGCTGGTAGTGACCACCACCTGTTAACTACCCGGGCTGGTAGTGACCACCACCTGTTAACTACCCGGGCTGGTAGCCACCACCACCTGTTAACTACCCGGGCTGGTAGCCACCACCACCTGTTAACTACCCGGGCTGGTAGACCACCACCTGTTAACTACCCGGGCTGGTAGCCACCACCACCTGTTAACTACCCGGGCTGGTAGTGACCACCACCTGTTAACTACCCGGGCTGGTAGCCACCACCACCTGTTAACTACCCGGGCTGGTAGTGACCACCACCTGTTAACTACCCGGGCTGGTAGTGACCACCACCTGTTAACTACCCGGGCTGGTAGTGACCACCACCTGTTAACTACCCGGGCTGGTAGCCACCACCACCTGTTAACTACCCGGGCTGGTAGCCACCACCACCTGTTAACTACCCGGGCTGGTAGTGACCACCACCTGTTAACTACCCGGGCTGGTAGTGACCACCACCTGTTAACTACCTGGGCTGGTAGACCACCACCTGTTAACTACCCGGGCTGGTAGTGACCACCACCTGTTAACTACCCGGGCTGGTAGTACCACCACCTGTTAACTACCCGGGCTGGTAGCCACACACCACCTGTTAACTACCCTGGGCTGGTAGTGACCACCACCTGTTAACTACCTGGGCTGGTAGGCCACCACCACCTGTTAACTACCCGGGCTGGTAGTGACCACCACCTGTTAACTACCCGGGCTGGTAGGCACCACCACCTGTTAACTACCCGGGCTGGTAGCCACCACCACCTGTTAACTACCCGGGCTGGTAGTGACCACCACCTGTTAACTACCCGGGCTGGTAGCCACCACCACCTGTTAACTACCCGGGCTGGTAGTGACCCACCACCTGTTAACTACCCGGGCTGGTAGTGACCACCACCTGTTAACTACCCGGGCTGGTAGTGACCACCACCTGTTAACTACCCGGGCTGGTAGCCACCACCACCTGTTTTACTACCCGGGCTGGTAGTGCCACCACCACCTGTTAACTACCCGGGCTGGTAGTGCCACCACCACCTGTTAACTACCCTGGGCTGGTAGTGCACCACCACCTGTTAACTACCCTGGGCTGGTAGTGACCACCACCTGTTAACTACCCGGGCTGGTAGTGACCACCACCTGTTTAACTACCCTGGGCTGGTAGTGACCACCACCTGTTAACTACCCGGGCTGGTAGTGACCACCACCTGTTAACTACCCTGGGGCTGGTAGTGACCACCACCTGTTAACTACCCGGGCTGGTAGTGACCACCACCTGTTAACTACCCTGGGCTGGTAGTGCCACCACCACCTGTTAACTACCCGGGCTGGTAGTGCCACCACCACCTGTTAACTACCCGGGCTGGTAGCCACCACCACCTGTTAACTACCCGGGCTGGTAGCCACCACCACCTGTTAACTACCCGGGCTGGTAGGACCACCACCTGTTTAACTACCCTGGGCTGGTAGCCACCACCACCTGTTAACTACCCGGGCTGGTAGTGACCACCACCTGTTAACTACCCGGGCTGGTAGTGACCACCACCTGTTAACTACCCGGGCTGGTAGTGACCACCACCTGTTAACTACCCGGGCTGGTAGCCACCACCACCTGTTAACTACCTGGGCTGGTAGCCACCACCACCTGTTAACTACCCGGGCTGGTAGTGACCACCACCTGTTAACTACCCGGGCTGGTAGTGACCACCACCTGTTAACTACCCGGGCTGGTAGCCACCACCACCTGTTAACTACCCGGCTGGTAGTGACCACCACCTGTTAACTACCTGGGCTGGTAGCCACCACCACCTGTTAACTACCCGGGCTGGTAGTGACCACCACCTGTTAACTACCCGGGCTGGTAGTGACCACCACCTGTTAACTACCTGGGCTGGTAGCCACCACCACCTGTTAACTACCCGGGCTGGTAGTGACCACTACCTGTTAACTACCTGGGCTGGTAGCCACCACCACCTGTTAACTACCCGGGCTGGTAGTGACCACTACCTGTTAACTACCCGGGCTGGTAGTGACCACCACCTGTTAACTACCCGGGCTGGTAGCCACCACCACCTGTTAACTACCCGGGCTGGTAGTGACCACCACCTGTTAACTACCTGGGCTGGTAGCCACCACCACCTGTTAACTACCCGGGCTGGTATAGCCACCACCACCTGTTAACTACCCGGGCTGGTAGTGACCACCACCTGTTAACTACCCGGGCTGGTAGCCACCACCACCTGTTAACTACCAGGGCTGGTAGTGACCACCACCTGTTAACTACCCGGGCTGGTAGTGACCACCACCTGTTAACTACCCGGGCTGGTAGTGACCACCACCTGTTAACTACCTGGGCTGGTAGCCACCACCACCTGTTAACAACCCGGGCTGGTAGCCACCACCACCTGTTAACTTCCCGGGCTGGTAGCCACCACCAGCTGTTAACTACCCGGGCTGGTAGTGACCACCACCTGTTAACTACCTGGGCTGGTAGTGACCACCACCTGTTAACTACCTGGGCTGGTAGCCACCACCACCTGTTAACTACCCGGGCTGGTATAGCCACCACCACCTGTTAACTACCCGGGCTGGTAGTGACCACCACCTGTTAACTACCTGGGCTGGTAGCCACCACCACCTGTTAACTACCCGGGCTGGTAGTGACCACCACCTGTTAACTACCTGGGCTGGTAGCCACCACCACCTGTTAACTACCCGGGCTGGTAGCCACCACCACCTGTTAACTACCCGGGCTGGTAGTGACCACCACCTGTTAACTACCCGGGCTGGTAGCCACCACCACCTGTTAACTACCCGGGCTGGTAGTGACCACCACCTGTTAACTACCCGGGCTGGTAGCCACCACCACCTGTTAACTACCCGGGCTGGTAGTGACCACCACCTGTTAACTACCCGGGCTGGTAGTGACCACCACCTGTTAACTACCCGGGCTGGTAGTGACCACCACCTGTTAACTACCCGGGCTGGTAGCCACCACCACCTGTTAACTACCTGGGCTGGTAGCCACCACCACCTGTTAACTACCCGGGCTGGTAGTGACCACCACCTGTTAACTACCCGGGCTGGTAGTGACCACACCTGTTAACTACCTGGGCTGGTAGTGACCACCACCTGTTAACTACCCGGGCTGGTAGTGACCACCACCTGTTAACTACCCGGGCTGGTAGTGACCACCACCTGTTAACTACCCGGGCTGGTAGTGACCACCACCTGTTAACTACCTGGGCTGGTAGTGACCACCACCTGTTAACTACCCGGGCTGGTAGTGACCACCACCTGTTAACTACCCGGGCTGGTAGCCACCACCACCTGTTAACTACCCGGGCTGGTAGCCACCACCACCTGTTAACTACCCGGGCTGGTAGCCACCACCACCTGTTAACTACCCGGGCTGGTAGCCACCACCACCTGTTAACTACCCGGGCTGGTAGTGACCACCACCTGTTAACTACCTGGGCTGGTAGTGACCACCACCTGTTAACTACCCGGGCTGGTAGTGACCACCACCTGTTAACTACCCGGGCTGGTAGTGACCACCACCTGTTAACTACCCGGGCTGGTAGCCACCACCACCTGTTAACTACCTGGGCTGGTAGCCACCACCACCTGTTAACTACCCGGGCTGGTAGTGACCACCACCTGTTAACTACCCGGGCTGGTAGTGACCACCACCTGTTAACTACCCGGGCTGGTAGTGACCACCACCTGTTAACTACCCGGGCTGGTAGCCACCACCACCTGTTAACTACCCGGGCTGGTAGTGACCACCACCTGTTAACTACCCGGGCTGGTAGCCACCACCACCTGTTAACTACCCGGGCTGGTAGCCACCACCACCTGTTAACTACCCGGGCTGGTAGTGACCACCACCTGTTAACTACCTGGGCTGGTAGTGACCACCACCTGTAAACTACCCGGGCTGGTAGTGACCACCACCTGTTAACTACCCGGGCTGGTAGTGACCACCACCTGTTAACTACCCGGGCTGGTAGTGACCACCACCTGTTAACTACCTGGGCTGGTAGTGACCACCACCTGTTAACTACCCGGGCTGGTAGTGACCACCACCTGTTAACTACCCGGGCTGGTAGTGACCACCACCTGTTAACTACCTGGGCTGGTAGCCACCACCACCTGTTAACTACCCGGGCTGGTAGCCACCACCACCTGTTAACTACCCGGGCTGGTAGTGACCACCACCTGTTAACTACCCGGGCTGGTAGCCACCACCACCTGTTAACTACCCGGGCTGGTAGTGACCACCACCTGTTAACTACCCGGGCTGGTAGCCACCACCACCTGTTAACTACCCGGGCTGGTAGTGACCACCACCTGTTAACTACCCGGGCTGATAGTGACCACCACCTGTTAACTACCCGGGCTGGTAGTGACCACCACCTGTTAACTACCCGGGCTGGTAGCCACCACCACCTGTTAACTACCTGGGCTGGTAGCCACCACCACCTGTTAACTACCCGGGCTGGTAGTGACCACCACCTGTTAACTACCCGGGCTGGTAGTGACCACCACCTGTTAACTACCTGGGCTGGTAGTGACCACCACCTGTTAACTACCCGGGCTGGTAGTGACCACCACCTGTTAACTACCCGGGCTGGTAGTGACCACCACCTGTTAACTACCCGGGCTGGTAGTGACCACCACCTGTTAACTACCTGGGCTGGTAGTGACCACCACCTGTTAACTACCCGGGCTGGTAGTGACCACCACCTGTTAACTACCCGGGCTGGTAGCCACCACCACCTGTTAACTACCCGGGCTGGTAGTTACCACCACCTGTTAACTACCTGGGCTGGTAGTGACCACCACCTGTTAACTACCCGGGCTGGTAGTGACCACCACCTGTTAACTACCCGGGCTGGTAGTGACCACCACCTGTTAACTACCCGGGCTGGTAGTGACCACCACCTGTTAACTACCTGGGCTGGTAGTGACCACCACCTGTTAACTACCCGGGCTGGTAGTGACCACCACCTGTTAACTACCCGGGCTGGTAGCCACCACCACCTGTTAACTACCCGGGCTGGTAGCCACCACCACCTGTTAACTACCCGGGCTGGTAGTGACCACCACCTGTTAACTACCTGGGCTGGTAGTGACCACCACCTGTTAACTACCCGGGCTGGTAGTGACCACCACCTGTTAACTACCCGGGCTGGTAGTGACCACCACCTGTTAACTACCCGGGCTGGTAGTGACCACCACCTGTTAACTACCCGGGCTGGTAGTGACCACCACCTGTTAACTACCTGGGCTGGTAGTGACCACCACCTGTTAACTACCCGGGCTGGTAGTGACCACCACCTGTTAACTACCCGGGCTGGTAGCCACCACCACCTGTTAACTACCCGGGCTTGTAGCCACCACCACCTGTTAACTACCCGGGCTGGTAGTGACCACCACCTGTTAACTACCTGGGCTGGTAGTGACCACCACCTGTTAACTACCCGGGCTGGTAGTGACCACCACCTGTTAACTACCCGGGCTGGTAGCCACCACCACCTGTTAACTACCCGGGCTGGTAGTGACCACCACCTGTTAACTACCCGGGCTGGTAGTGACCACCACCTGTTAACTACCCGGGCTGGTAGTGACCACCACCTGTTAACTACCCGGGCTGGTAGCCACCACCACCTGTTAACTACCTGGGCTGGTAGCCACCACCACCTGTTAACTACCCGGGCTGGTAGTGACCACCACCTGTTAACTACCCGGGCTGGTAGTGACCACCACCTGTTAACTACCCGGGCTGGTAGCCACCACCACCTGTTAACTACCCGGGCTGGTAGTGACCACCACCTGTTAACTACCTGGGCTGGTAGCCACCACCACCTGTTAACTACCCGGGCTGGTAGTGACCACCACCTGTTAACTACCCGGGCTGGTAGTGACCACCACCTGTTAACTACCTGGGCTGGTAGCCACCACCACCTGTTAACTACCCGGGCTGGTAGTGACCACTACCTGTTAACTACCTGGGCTGGTAGCCACCACCACCTGTTAACTACCCGGGCTGGTAGTGACCACTACCTGTTAACTACCCGGGCTGGTAGTGACCACCACCTGTTAACTACCCGGGCTGGTAGCCACCACCACCTGTTAACTACCCGGGCTGGTAGTGACCACCACCTGTTAACTACCTGGGCTGGTAGCCACCACCACCTGTTAACTACCCGGGCTGGTATAGCCACCACCACCTGTTAACTACCCGGGCTGGTAGTGACCACCACCTGTTAACTACCCGGGCTGGTAGCCACCACCACCTGTTAACTACCAGGGCTGGTAGTGACCACCACCTGTTAACTACCCGGGCTGGTAGTGACCACCACCTGTTAACTACCCGGGCTGGTAGTGACCACCACCTGTTAACTACCTGGGCTGGTAGCCACCACCACCTGTTAACAACCCGGGCTGGTAGCCACCACCACCTGTTAACTTCCCGGGCTGGTAGCCACCACCAGCTGTTAACTACCCGGGCTGGTAGTGACCACCACCTGTTAACTACCTGGGCTGGTAGCCACCACCACCTGTTAACTACCCGGGCTGGTAGCCACCACCACCTGTTAACTACCTGGGCTGGTAGCCACCACCACCTGTTAACTACCCGGGCTGGTAGCCACCACCACCTGTTAACTACCCGGGCTGGTAGCCACCACCACCTGTTAACTACCCGGGCTGGTAGCCACCACCACCTGTTAACTACCCGGGCTGGTAGTGACCACCACCTGTTAACTACCCGGGCTGGTAGTGACCACCACCTGTTAACTACCTGGGCTGGTAGCCACCACCACCTGTTAACTACCCGGGCTGGTAGCCACCACCACCTGTTAACTACCCGGGCTGGTAGCCACCACCACCTGTTAACTACCCGGGCTGGTAGCCACCACCACCTGTTAACTACCCGGGCTGGTAGCCACCACCACCTGTTAACTACCTGGGCTGGTAGCCACCACCACCTGTTAACTACCCGGGCTGGTAGCCACCACCACCTGTTAACTACCCGGGCTGGTAGCCACCACCACCTGTTAACTACCCGGGCTGGTAGCCACCACCACCTGTTAACTACCTGGGCTGGTAGTGACCACCACCTGTTAACTACCCGGGCTGGTAGTGACCACCACCTGTTAACTACCTGGGCTGGTAGCCACCACCACCTGTTAACTACCCGGGCTGGTAGCCACCACCACCTGTTAACTACCCGGGCTGGTAGCCACCACCACCTGTTAACTACCCGGGCTGGTAGCCACCACCACCTGTTAACTACCCGGGCTGGTAGTGACCACCACCTGTTAACTACCCGGGCTGGTAGTGACCACCACCTGTTAACTACCCGGGCTGGTAGTCACCACCACCTAGTAGCTTCTCCCACTGTTGTTGGCCTGACCAAGTTTGAATGACTACATAACAGAAAAGTAGACAGTATTCTAATTATACTGATGCAATTGCCTGCGCTAGTAGTCGGGAAGGGGGGGGGCGGGGCAGCGTAAATTGAGACTAGAACCATCCGCCCCACCTGTGCAGGTGAACCAGCTGTGGCCACCTGTGCAGGTGAACCAGCTGTGGCCACCTGTGCAGGTGAACCAGCTGTGGCCACCTGTGCAGGTGAACCAGCTGTGGCCACCTGAGCAGGAGAACCAGCTGTGGCCACCTGAGCAGGTGAACCATCCGCCCCACCTGTGCAGGTGAACCAGCTGTGGCCACCTGAGCAGGTAAACCATCTGCCCCACCTGTGCAGGTGAACCAGCTGTGGCCACCTGAGCAGGTAAACCATCTGCCCCACCTGTGCAGGTGAACCAGCTGTGGCCACCTGTGCAGGTGAACCAGCTGTGGCCACCTGCCCAGGAATCGCAGCCGGTCATAGTCTCAAATGGTGCGGGAGACCCCCTCCCCCCTCCACTCACCCAGGCCTAGTCTTTAGTGGAAAAATGAAGTTTTTTCTATAATCGAATCATTCAGATATGAATAGCATACCTGAAAGTCCCTTTGGAGCAACCTACCAGAAAGTAGGCCTAGGAGCAGCCTACCTCTTAACCTCATAGCATTATGGGGTGAGGAGTGTGGACTGAGGTGGGGTGGGGTGAGGGTAGGGTGGGGTGAGGTGAGGGTTGGGTGGGGTGAGGTGAGGGTTGGGTAGGGAGGGGTGAGGGTAGGGTGGGGTGAGGTGAGGGTAGGGTAGGGAGGGTAGGGTGGGGTGAGGTGAGGGTTGGGTAGGGAGGGTAGGGAGGGTAGGGTGGGGTGAGGTGAGGGTAGGGTAGGGAGGGAAGGGAGGGTAGGGTGAGGTGGGGTGGGGTGAGGTGAGGGTTGGGTGGGGTGAGGTGAGGGTGGGGTAGGGAGGGGTGAGGGAAGGGTAGAGAGGGGTGAGGGTAGGGTAGGGAGCGTAGGGTAGGGAGGGTAGGGTGGGGTGAGGTGAGGGTAGGGTGGGGTCAGGTGAGGGTAGGGTAGGGAGGGGTGAGGGAAGGGTGGAGAGGGGTGAGGGTAGGGTAGGGAGCGTAGGGTAGGGAGGGTAGGGTGGGGTCAGGTGAGGGGAGGGTAGGGTGGGGTGAGGCTAGGGCAGGGTAGGGTGGGGTGAGGTGAGGGTATGAGGAAGCTCATGGGTTTGATCTAAAATTACATATATTCATTAACTAGTGGAAACATCTACCTGCTGCTGCCCCTGGGTGAGTACAACTAGGTGAGCACAACTAGCTGGTGAGTACAACTAGGTGAGTGCAACTAGGTGGGCACACCGCACATTCTCATGTGCGAGCCCCCACCTCCCACAACCCCTCCCACCCCCCATCCCATTCATGCAAGTCAATCACACCCCATAGAAGCCCGGTAAAGCCCAAAACACCTCCATATACTACTTACCATCAGACTGACAAGTCTATGTGCATGTGTAACCCCGCCAAACACACACCGAAACTACGACGTTGGTACAACGTTCGAACAAGTTTTAACACCTCCTAACCAGTTATAACAACCAATATAGAAAGTTGTAACAACGTTCTAATACGTCATAAACACGTTAAGCCAAGATGTAACCACTTTATTACAAGTTGTAACAAGCGGAAAATAGAGACAGTTTCGGTTTGTGTTTCCAGGGTATACCCAATAAATGCTGTGATCTGTTGGAGGGTTGACCTAGGGAAGTCCTTGTCAGACCTCCTTTGGTTAGTGTAATAACAGCCGACCCTGTGTGAGAGGGGCGGTCGTGCACAATGGACATCACCCGGTAATTAAGTGTCCAAGGTGTGCACACCGTCCATGGTCATGCACCAGACTTCCTGTTTCCCACACCTCCCCCTAACCTAACCTTCCACACACCGCAGCCTGTCTCCTAGGTTTGGTGATGCCATGTGGTGCTAGCAAGCTTAACTCTAGAAGGCCTATGTTCAGATCTAGAGGCCTATGCTTAACACCTATATAACTCTACGCCCCCATTACTTACACTTTCAACGTACACTTTAACACACACACACACCGGCACACATGCTACACACCTGCTGCACACCTGTTACACATACACTCCTTATCCTCACATCCCATTTTCAGCACTGACAACCACAGAACGTCCTTGGAGACTAGGCCCGGGCGAGCAGGGGGGGGAGGGAGGGTGGCTCACGCACCCCTTCAGACTATGACCGGCTGCGATTCCTGGGCAGGTGGCCACAGCTAGCTCACCTGCCCAGGTGGCCACAGCTGGCTCACCTGCTTAGGTGGCCACAGCTGGCTCACCTGCCCAGGTGGCGCGGACGGTTCTAGTCTCAATTAACGCTACTCGTGAGGGGTGGTGGAAAGGTCGGGTGGGGGAAGTCTCTCAGTCATAACACAAAGAAACGAAGAGGCAGACACGGCTCAAGTCAGGGAAGTTCCCCCTTAATTCGTCAGGGGAATCATGTAATAGATGTATGTTTCAGCATAAGTGCCCCAGATGGAGCTCCAGGGTGCCCCAGACATGGTTAGCTGCCCCAAACGAACATCCAGGGAGCCCCAGAGATGGTTAGCTGCCCCAGACGGAGCTCCAGGGTGCCCCAGAGATGGTTGGCTGCCCCAGACGGAGCTCCAGGGTGCCCCAGAGATGGTTGGCTGCCCCAGACGGAGCTCCAGGGTGCCCCAGAGATGGTTAGCTGCCCCAAACGGACATCCAGGGTGTTCCAGATATGATTAGCTGCCCCAGACGGAGCTCCAGGGTGCCCCAGAGATGGTTGGGTTCCCCAAACGGATCTCCAGGGTGCTCCAGAGATGGTTGACTGCGCCAGACGGAGCTCCAGGGTGCCCCATAGATGGTTGGCTGCCCCAGACGGAGTTCCAGGGTGCCCTAGACGGAACTCCAGGGTGCCCTGGACGGAGCTCCAGGGTGCCCCGGACGGAGCTCCAGGGTGCCCCAGATGGAGCTCCAGGGTGCCCCAGACATAGCTCCAGACTGCCCCAGATGGAGCTCCAGGGTGCCCCAGAGATGGTTGGCTTCCCAAACGGAGCTCCAGGGTGCTCCAGAGATGGCTGGCTGCCCCAGACGGAGCTCCAAGGTGCCCCAGAGATGGTTGGGTTCCCCAAACGGAGCTCCAGGGAGCCCCAGAGATGGTTAGCTGCCCCAGACGGAGCTCCAGGGTGCCCCAGAGATGGTTGGCTGCCCCAGACGGAGCTCCAGGGTGCCCCAGAGATGGTTGGCTGCCCCAGACGGAGCTCCAGGGTGCCCCAGAGATGGTTAGCTGCCCCAAACGGACATGAGTTCCACAGTGCCCCAGACGAAGGTCCAGGGTGCCCCAGACGAAGGTCCAGGGTGCCCCAGACGAAGGTCCAGGGTGCCCCAGACGAAGGTCCAGGGTGCCCCAGACGAAGGTCCAGGGTGCCCCAGACGAAGGTCCAGGGTGCCCTAGACGAAGGTCCAGGGTGCCCCAGACGAAGGTCCAGGGTGCCCCAGACGAAGGTCCAGGGTGCCCCAGACGGAGCTCCGGGTGCCCCAGACGGAGCTCCAGGGTGCCCCAGACGGAGGTCCAGGGTGCTCCAGGGTGCCCCAGACGGAGGTCCAGGGTGCCCCAGACGGAGCTCCGGGTGCCCCAGACGGAGCTCCAGGGTGCCCCAGACGGAGCTCCGGGTGCCCCAGACGGAGCTCCGGGTGCCCCAGACGGAGCTCCAGGGTGCCCCAGACGGAGCTCCAGGGTGCCCCAGACGGAGCTCCAGGGTGCCCCAGACGGAGCTCCAGGGTGCCCCAGACGGAGCTCCAGGGTGCCCCAGACGGAGCTCCAGGGTGCCCCAGACGAAGGTCCAGGGTGCCCCAGACGGAGCTCCGGGTGCCCCAGACGGAGCTCCAGGGTGCCCCTGACGGAGCTCCGGGTGCCCCAGACGGAGTTCCAGGGTGCCCCAGACGGAGCTCCAGGGTGCCCCAGACGGAGCTCCAGGGTGCCCCAGACGGAGCTCCAGGGTGCCCCAGACGGAGCTCCAGGGTGCCCCAGACGGAGGTCCAGGGTGCCCCAGACGGAGGTCCAGGGTGCCCCAGATGGAGCTCCAGGGTGCCCCAGACGGAGCTCCAGGGTGCCCCAGACGGAGCTCCAGGGTGCCCCAGACGGAGCTCCAGGGTGCCCCAGACGGAGCTCCAGGGTGCCCCAGACGGAGGTCCAGGGTGCCCCAGATGGAGCTCCAGGGTGCCCCAGACGGAGCTCCAGGGTGCCCCAGACGGAGCTCCGGGTGCCCCAGACGGAGCTCCAGGGTGCCCCAGACGGAGGTCCAGGGTGCCCCAGACGGAGGTCCAGGGTGCCCCAGACGGAGCTCCGGGTGCCCCAGACGGAGCTCCAGGGTGCCCCTGACGGAGCTCCGGGTGCCCCAGACGGAGTTCCAGGGTGCCCCAGGGTGCCCCAGACGGAGCTCCAGGGTGCTCCAGACGGAGGTCCAGGGTGCCCCAGACGGAGGTCCAGGGTGCCCCAGATGGAGCTCCAGGGTGCTCCAGACGGAGCTCCAGGGTGCCCAAGATGGAGCTCCAGGGTGCTCCAGACGGAGCTCCAGGGTGCTCCAGACGGAGCTCCAGGGTGCCCCAGATGGAGCTCCAGGGTGCCCCAGATGGAGCTCCAGGGTGCCCAAGATGGAGCTCCAGGGTGCTCCAGACGGAGCTCCAGGGTGCTCCAGACGGAGCTCCAGGGTGCCCCAGACGGAGCTCCAGGGTGCTGCAGATAGAGCTCCAGGGTGCTGCAGATAGAGCTCCAGGGTGCTCCAGACGGAGCTCCAGGGTGCTCCAGACGGAGCTCCAGGGTGCCCCAGACGGAGCTCCAGGGTGCTGCAGATAGAGCTCCAGGGTGCTGCAGATAGAGCTCCAGGGTGCTCCAGACGGAGCTCCAGGGTGCTCCAGACGGAGCTCCAGGGTGCCCCAGATGGAGCTCCAGGGTGCCCAAGATGGAGCTCCAGGGTGCTCCAGACGGAGCTCCAGGGTGCTCCAGACGGAGCTCCAGGGTGCTGCAGATAGAGCTCCAGGGTGCTGCAGATAGAGCTCCAGGGTGCTGCAGATAGAGCTCCAGGGTGCTGCAGATAGAGCTCCAGGGTGCTCCAGGGTGCTCCAGACGGAGCTCCAGGGTGCCCCAGATGGAGCCCCAGGGTGCCCCAGATGGAGCCCCAGGGTGCCCCAGATGGAGCCCCAGGGTGCCCCAGACGGAGCCCCAGATGGAGCCCCAGGGTGCCCCAGACGGAGCCCCAGGGTGCCCCAGATGGAGCCCCAGGGTGCCCCAGACGGAGCCCCAGGGTGCCCCAGACGGAGCCCCAGGGTGCCCCAGACGGAGCCCCAGGGTGCCCCAGACGGGGCCCCAGGGTGCCCCAGATGGAGCTCCAGGGTGCCCCAGACGGAGCCCCAGGGTGCCCCAGACGGAGCCCCAGGGTGCCCCAGACGGAGCCCCAGGGTGCCCCAGACGGAGCCCCAGGGTGCCCCAGACGGAGCCCCAGGGTGCCCCAGACGGAGCCCCAGGGTGCCCCAGACGGGGCTCCAGGGTGCCCCAGACGGGGCCCCAGGGTGCCCCAGACGGAGCCCCAGGGTGCCCCAGATGGAGCTCCAGGGTGCCCCAGACGGAGCCCCAGGGTGCCCCAGACGGAGCTCCAGGGTGCCCCAGACGGGGCCCCAGGGTGCCCCAGACGGAGCCCCAGGGTGCCCCAGACGGAGCCCCAGGGTGCCCCAGACGGAGCCCCAGGGTGCCCCAGACGGAGCCCCAGGGTGCCCCAGATGGAGCCCCAGGGTGCCCCAGGGTGCCCCAGACGGAGCCCCAGGGTGCCCCAGATGGAGCCCCAGGGAGCCCCAGGGTGCCCCAGACGGAGCCCCAGGGTGCCCCAGACGGAGCCCCAGGGTGCCCCAGATGGAGCCCCAGGGTGCCCCAGGGTGCCCCAGACGGAGCCCCAGGGTGCCCCAGATGGAGCCCCAGGGTGCCCCAGGGTGCCCCAGACGGAGCCCCAGGGAGCCCCAGGGTGCCCCAGATGGAGCCCCAGGGTGCCCCAGACGGAGCCCCAGGGTGCCCCAGACGGAGCCCCAGGGTGCCCCAGACGGAGCCCCAGGGCTTAATATCATCAAGCAATAAAGAGGTTTAAGAAAGAGAAAAATAATATTGAGATGTCAAAGGTTGTGGATATTTTACCTTTCAAGTACAATGTTTTTATGGATTTTGGGGTGAAATTTGAGAAATAAAAAGTTGACGTAAAAAAGGTAAGGAACCTTCTGGAGGATTCCTCTGGGGCCCAGTAATATATGTATTGAAAGATAAGTAAACGATGAGTAATGTATTCAACATTTACAGAGAAAATGAGATTGAGATTGATTTATTTTCAGCTGTATGTCACGCGTATGACCCCTGCTCTTATTGACAAACACAAAACAACAAGATTAAGAGGTATGCTATCAGACTGGTCCCAGAACTGAGAGGTATGAGCTACGAGGAAAGGCTGAGGGAGCTAAACCACACGTCCTTGGAAGACAGAAGAGTAAGGGTGACATGATAACCACTAGTGGAACACAAACAAGGGGGCACAGGTGGAAACTTAGTACCCAGATGAGCCACAGAGACATTAGAAAGAATTGTTTCTGTCATAGTAGTTAACAAATGGAATGCATTAGGCAGTGATGTGGTGGAGGCTGACTCCATACACAGTTTCAAATGTAGATATGATAGAGCCCAGAAGGCTCAGGAATCTGTACACCAGTTGATTGACAGTTGAGAGGCGGGACCAAAGGGCCAAAGCTCAACCCGCGCAAGCACAACTAGGTAAGTACCTGCACTCTATATTCCTCGTAATGCTTGACAAAGCCTTAAAGAAAGCCTTAAAGAAAGCTTTAAAAAATGGGATCTTTTAAGTACTAAGACCTAAGTACACAGTCTTCTTAAGACCCTCAACTAATGTGACAATACAATTTCATTTCGCAACTACGTCATCCGCCTTAAGATCTTTCTGCAGCAATAATTGTGAGGTCTTCATAGCAGAAAACAGCTCCACCAACTCCCACATTGTACTCGTCTAGCTCTTTGATAAACCAAGAGCACTAGCACCCCCCCCCCCCTCAGCACAGTTGGGAACCTGGTTGTAAGCCGATGGGTGGGTCGTGTTTCAGGGAAAACTATAGCAGGGTAAGGCTTACTTACCATGAGCTATGTGTAGGGAAAGATATCGGAATTTAATAGCACGATTAGGAAGTCATCTGGTCCTGTGACCACTTGTATAATAACAAAATAAACTTACGATAGAGGTGCGAGGAATCTGGTGTCCTCGTTCACAGCCCGTTCTTATCTTCGTAGCGTGAGGCACCTCCTCGACTTGAAGCAACTGAGCGATAACCGCGCGCGCTCGTCCTTATATGTGGCGGCGCTAAGGCCATCTGCCGGGTGCTACTCTTACTACAGAGCCGCTCTGCTGCCCTCTGTTGGCCGCCTTCCCAAACTCTGCTGGGTGATATTATGCCCTTAATCCCCTCTCAGCATTAAGCTGAGCAATATTCGGCTCTCAGCATTGTAACGTACGATTATGTTACATTGTTGGATACATTAGATCAAGTGTTTAGTGGGTTTCATATTTATTTAGTAGTCTTGATTACAGTAGTCAGTTGTTTGCAGTGTCGTAGACGTTGAGACAGAGCTTGGAGCAGAGCAGAGAGCTGAGTGAAGCTGGAATCATGGAGCTCTATGCGGGAGAGCGTGGCGGCTCGATAGGGAATCGTGAGTGTCTAAACTCGATGGGAGCAAGAGCGTTGTGGAGCAAGAGCGTTGTAGCTCAATGCGGTCCTAGTCTGCTGTCTGCTCTGTATCGAAGCTGTAGTGTCTTGGGCTCGATTATAATTGCATACGCCGAGTGCTACATTCTTGAGGTTGAAGAGGTGTGGTTACTCCGAAGTCTCTATTGTAGTTCACTGAATCACTGTGGAAATTGTACTGTTGGCTATTCACATATCGCTTGCTTATATTTGGTGACTACACTTCAGCTTCCTCCAACAGGATGGTAGAATGTTACCTGTAATTAGGGAAAGAATTTGAGTAGTCATAATTAGTGCTAATTACTTTGTCATTAAGATATTTGAGAGACTGGAGCGAGTATAAGCTTACTCGCTACAGGACTCCCCCTGCCAGGGAATGAAAGAAAAACAATACAATAAAAGTATGAGGCTGTGGGAAATTTTTACCCACCATATCTAATAATCATCTAAGAAATGTATAATTTCTATATCATATCTAAATCATATCAAATCATATCTAAATCATATCAAAATCATATCTAAATCGTATCAAAATCATATTAGAATCATGAAAAATTCATTATATAGCTTGATCCTGGATGACAATGGCACCATGAACACGTACGCAACAGGGGCCCTTTTGATGCCTACGTGACTTTGTACATGATTTCTCAAGGATCCAGAAGCTTCTAGAAGGACTTCTTAATTAAAAAACTATTGGAACATTGATTCAACATCCGGTAGGATTAAAAATCGAATCCTTAATAAGAATCAGTGGTACTTTCAAATACTACTTATAATCTTTAAATCTTATATCTAATTATATTATAATCACATCTTATCTTAATCATAAGTCTAGACTGTAAAAATAATCGATCAATATTCATAGAAGGCTACCGTGCTCAGAGAGCATGGCAGGGCGATGGGGGGAGTGAAGCGCCCACCAACAAAGCCCAGCGGCACTCCGCGTTTGTTTACAAATGAGTGAACAAGTGACTGATCCTTAGCGAACATTACCAGCTCAAGGACACCTTATCTAACATTTTTATCGCCAGTGAATACTCTCTAGAACTGGGGGAGTACCTGGACAATATCTACAAGGAAAATCCTAGAACATTCATAAAATAGAGTGTATAGTGGAGATCAGTGACACGGTTTCCTCCACCTTCATTCATAAACTTTTATCTCGAATCATTCTTCTGCAACTGCAGGATAATCACGTAGCAACGCTACCAGATCATCATACAGCAACGCTGTAGCAAAATATCGTGCCTAAACTCAACAAGAGAGAGTTAATCAGTCTGGCAAACTTGTCAGACAGGCACCCCGACTGGCAGAGAAGTATATTGAGGGTTATTTGGTGTATGATTGGCCAATTGTATGCTTGTGTAGCTTTAATATCCTATAAATCTGTCTGTTGGTTAAAAAGCGAGGCTAAGCCTCACATTTCAGTAAGTTTATTAAAATTGTAGTGTAGCTGTGAATCTTATCCAAGCACTGAACCTCATGAGTGTCCATTCTGTCAGAAAAGTATTCAGCCTCAATAAGTAAAAACCTCACAAGTGTCCATAGTTGGAAAAGATTCAGTCAAGCTAACTGTATAAAGTGAATATGTCTGCATATATATTTGAATATATAAATTAAGTTATCAATAGCTTGCTTAGTTATTTATAAGTTATCATATAAGTTCATTTAATTGAATATAATTTCTAGTACTAAGTTAATAGTATTAAGACTACATTTAAGGTCAGTTATTATACTTTTACAATTTAATTTGTTGTTTATAGTATAAGAATCTATTGGCTGTTAAGTTATGGTACTAGGTTAGACTATGTATGTTTAAATCCCTGATTTAAACAGAGCCAGTGTTCAGTCAGATAACTGAATTTATCAAATCTTATCCTTGTATAAAATACAAGCTGATGTGAGATCCCTGTCTACAGGTGGACTGGAACTTCTATCAACAAGTCATTCACCCCACCTGTCCCTTACAGCCCACAATCTGTCATTAGGAAAAGAGGATCTAGGATTTACAACCCTAGCTAGAGATTTTAGTTGAATTAATTTGCAGACAGTAATTTTTTAATTTAGTTCAGTACAAGTCCCTGGTAGTCTCCTCTTATATCAATCCCAGCAGGTTTTTCCCACATTAATGGTCCTTCGAACCGGATATTAATGGTCCTTCGAACCTAGATAATAATGGTCCTTTGTACCTAGATATTTATGATCATTCGTTTACCGAATATTTCAGTGCCAAATAGATAAGAAACTTCTTGATTTTGCATTGGAATAATTCTTACATATTCTAGCCTAGCCTAGCTATCAGCCAATGTTTATCATAGCTATATATCTAAGTAAGCAAATAGTTTGCAGTGGCTTAAGCCACCATATCCATTAACTAGTAAGCATTCATAACAAACTGATATTGTTTTGTGTTAAGAAACCACAGTACTTAATTATATCAGTGTCACAGACACAACTGCATCTTAATCATAAATATCAATTATCTACCTCATTGTGGTAACATTACATATATATTTAAGTGTATTATCTAGCATTATCTCTAATCTACTGATTTTCAGAGCTGCTCATTACATAATATTCTTTAAAAAAGTGTTATCATCACTATAAGAGCATTTCATTACAATATATCTATAATCAACTATATCATACCCTATATTACAGGTAAAACCAGTAGACATTCTACTGTATTTTATCTAACTATTATTATGGTAACAGATTTTGTAATAACTTTGCAAAAATAGTGCCATTTACTATTTTTAAAAAATTATTACAAGATTTACCAACTTGGTGCATTCGTGCATTCGGGTCACAAATCAAATTATTACAGTACTTTTGATAATTGAACACCTGCTACAACCAGATTCCAGGGAGGAAATGAAGGACGATCTTTGGAATCATTACCTAAGTAGACAGGAAAGCTCATTTATCAAAATACATTAACATCATACATATTTATCAGAAAAAAGAGAAAAATCTCGGAATCTCCGAAACTCGGAAAAGGTCAAAATGACTAACAGCATTCCACCTGCAGCTGAAACAGAAAAGAAAAGGACACAAAGTGTCTAAAAAATCACTTGAATCTACAGCCTACAGACCATTTAAATCAGGTGATAGACAAATGTCATCATCACTTGGCTACAATAGTCTACAATTGGGGATTAAGACCAATCTTAATCTCACAACACAATCTGAAAGGCTAACAGCCCATTGACAATGTCAATACAAATATTATCATCCATCTAAGATAACTATCTTAATCCAAGAATATAGTCTTGATCACCTAATCTCATGCTTTCACTGGAGTGAAAGCAGCCTCAGAAAATCTGAAGTTAATCAAGCATCTCAAAGAGACTTACTTAATAGAAAAGGCAAAGCCGAGAAAAAAGAAAAAGCAAAATGCTTCATCACATCATGAATAATGTAGATACACATTATTACAGATACAATTCATCCTTTAAGGAAATCCTTGGAGGAGTACAAGTGTTACATGCTTGTATCACCTACTTGCATGTAATTACTTACCTACAAGTTTTACATACTTGTAACAACATCTTATCACAAAGCCAAATCTTTGATGGACTTCAAGCTTACGTACAAAGATTACGAAGCCGAGGAAAACTTAGATCTCAAGAAAAAATCCCCAAAGGTGAATCCACGGACAAAAGCAAAAATGTCCAGAATGGCAGTCAAAAATCAAGGCAACAAAATTCCTATTCTGCAAAGTGGAAACAGAATAATGTTGGCTCTTATGCTATATCCCCCACAGTTAACAGAACTGTAGGAAACCAAGCTCCTAAGACAGATAAGACAAAAGGAGCTACAAGTGCCCCAAAATGTTTATTCTGTCAAGAAGCACATACCATTTATCAATGCACAGTTTATGAAGGCCGTGCCAGTCGAATCGATCGACTGAAATCTCTGAACAGGTGCATCCGTTGTTTACGGAAGCACAATACAAGTGAGTGTAACACTCCATTGCAAAACTGCCAATATTGTCATAAAAGTGTTCATCACACAGCACTCTGTAGTGATATTAACACTCAATCCAGATCACAGACTTCCAATAATCAACCTGCATCTCAGGCAAAGCCCAAAGATGATAATACCACAACAGCCGTACAATTCTGTACAGTAATGAGCAATGTCAACGACTTGGATACAGAAATTGTTACAACAGCCATATTGCCTACTGCACAGCTAGAACTATGCAATCAAGGAATTTGTATTCCAACTAGAGGCTTTTTTGATCAAGGGTCACAGAAAACCTTTATCAGTAAAAAGATGGCAGAAGATTTACAACTTAAATCTTCAAAGCAAGTATCTACATCTATATCAGGGTTTTTTACTAATTCTGGTCGTAGAACCTTTCCAGTAGTAAAACTCAATGTCTGTCTAGGTACATCCCAAAGGACAGTAGAAGCCATAGTAGTTGATAAAATTCCTACTGAAATGGAAGTGACTGGTCTGACAGCCACAATTAAATTCCTAAAAGAAAAAGGAATCCAATTAGCAGATCCTCTACTTGATTCTGACTACATAGGGCATATCGGAATCCTGATTGGAGCTGACTACTATCATCGATTCATTCTGGGATCAGAAGAATCTATGGGTATGAATATACTCAAATCAGCAGGAGGCATATTGATGACAGGACCTATACTAGATCTTGAACCTTCAACTCCTGAAAAATCACATCATACAGAAACTGTAATAGTGGCATGACTAGGCAAAGAACAGTCACCACTTAAAATCCCCCACATGATTGATGATGGATTGGAATCTGTACCTCAATTGTGGGAACTTGATGCCATAGGAATAATTCCTGAACAACCAAGTCCTGATGATGTCTGTGCATATAATCAATACTTAGAAACTGTACAGTACTATGATGGACAGTACTGGGTAAGGCTACCATGGAAAATCAACCATAAAACCTTACCTACCAATTATCACATGGCTTATAGTCAATTTAAATCTCAACTAGCAAAGCTAAGAAAAAGGCCTGAGCATTTAAAACTCTATCATGAGATTATTGCTCAACAATTAAAGAATAAATTCATCGAAGTCGTGAAACATGACAATAAGCAAACAGGCCATTTTTTACCACACATGGCTGTAAAGAGAGAATCAAAAACGACTCCTTTACGGATAGTTTTTAATTGTAGCTCTAAATCTGGACCCCAAGGAACCAGTCTAAATGATTGTTTGCAAACAGGTCCAAGTCTAACTCAGAAATTGTATGACATACTGTTGAAGTTTAGACTTAACAAATATGCGTATTCAGCAGATATAAGTAAGGCCTTTCTAAGAGTTGGCTTACAGGAAGAAGATAGAGACTTCACTAAGTTTCTATGGGTAGAGAACCCAGAAGATGTCAATAGTCCTGTAGTGACTTTCAGATTCTCTTCAGTTCTTTTCGGCGCGACAAGCAGTCCATTTCTATTGCAAGCAACTCTAGATACTCATCTGAAGAAATCATCAAGTCCCTGTAAGACTGAAATCAGTCAAAATCTATATGTAGATAATTTTCAAGGGACAGTTAACAGTACTACTGAACTGTTACAATTATATCAAGAGGCTAACAAGGAGCTACAAGGTGCAAACATGCCACTACAATCTTGGGCCTCTAATAATGCAACATTGAATAATCAAATAGCAAGAGATTACCCTGAATATCACGTACCAGAATCACAAAAGGTGTTAGGTATGGATTGGGATTTAATCTCGGACACAATATCGATCAAATCCGTGCCAGTAAATTACAACATCACTACAAAAAGGGATTTGCTTTCACAAGTTAGCAAAGTATTCGACCCACTGGGTCTACTAAATCCTTTGACTATCAAGTGGCGTTTATTGGTGCAACAAGCATGGAAAGCTAAGGTTGGTTGGGATGATCCACTACCAATCCAGTTACAAAAAGCTTGGATGGAAGTGGCTCAAGAACAAACTTTAGTTGAAAAGATAATCTTTCCGAGACACATAGTCGAGGAAAATGAAGAAGTATCACTACATGTATTCGCAGACTCGTCAGCCAAAGCTTTTGGAGCTTGTGCTTACTTAGTGACTTCTAATCAATCATATCTTATCACCTCTAAGGCCAGAGTTGCTCCATTAAAAAAGAGGACTTTGCCTCAGATGGAACTAACAGCACTGCTAACTGGAACACGCTTAGCAGTGCATATCAAACAAGTCTTGTCTACCATGAACATCAAAGATGTCATTATATGGTCTGACAATGAAGCTGTCCTACAATGGGTACGAAACGACAACTGTCCAACTCCATATGTAAAAAATCGCGTCTCGGAAATTAAAGAAATTTCCGCAGGCTTTCAATTGTTGCATGTACCAACAAAGGATAATCCAGCTGATCTCTTATCAAGAGGTATGACATTTAAACAGTTTGCAAAGGCAGATATTTGGTTTCATGGGCCTCGATGGTTAGTGAATGGTAGTTGGCCTGAACAAAAGCCACACGTCATTACGACACAAACCATAACTACCACCAGGCAGCAAGCTCAAATATCAGTCTTGGATTGTACTCGTTACTCCTCGCTCATCAAATTAATCAATATAACACAGAACGTGTTTCAATATCTCAGGAAAAAAGGTATAAAATACACTTTTCCAGATGCACTTATCTATTGGGTAAGACAAGCCCAGAGAGAAACTTATGGGAATAACTATGAAAATCTTCCGCATAAGTTAAAACACAATCTCGGTCTGTGGATAGACCAAGAAAATCACAACATTCTGCGTTGTGGAGGGAGACTTAAACACGCAGATATCAATCTAGATACCGTGCATCCATGGCTTTTACCAAAAAATCATTGGATCACAAGGTTGATTGTGTTGCATACACGTCAACAAATCATCAAACATGGAGGAGTGTTAGACACACTCACACAAATCAGACAGCAGTACTGGATTCCTCAGGGAAGACAGTCAGTCAAATCAATCTTGAAGAATTGCATGATATGCCGAAGGTACGATGCTAGAACTTGCTCTTATCCAGGGCCACCACCCCTGCCAAAGGAACGAGTGGTCCATCTACAACCTTTCGAAACGACAGGAGTAGATTATACAGGAGCAATATATCTAACAGGGACTGCAGATAAGCAACCTATCAAGGCATACATCTGTTTGTTCACCTGTGCTACCACCAGGGCAGTACATCTAGAGGTAACACCCGATATGACTGCTCAATCATTTATTCAAGCTTTCCGCAGATTCGCAGCACGCCGATCATGCCCTAAGCTGATGATTTCAGATAACGGAGCAAACTTGGTAGCTGGAGAAGCATGTCTACGGGAAATCTGTTCCCATCCTGCAGTTACTTCCACACTGGAACAGCGTCATTGCAGATGGAAATTTATCCCTCCGAGAGCCCCATGGCACGGAGGATTTTATGAACGGTTAATAGGAACTGTAAAAAGATCCTTGAGAAAATCTCTACACCGTCAGAAAATCAATCTTCAAGAACTCCAGACAGTAATCACGGAAATAGAATCAAGGGTGAATAACCGGCCGTTGACTTACTTGTCTGAGGATCCTACTCAACATGAGCCATTAAGTCCTGCCCACCTAATGTATGGAAGACTTCTGACTCCAGTACCATCTCTAGTGGATGATGAGATCAGAGATCCCTCATATGTGGGTCAGAGCGAGTTGGTTCAGGGGTATAAGCATCTGTCCAGCATAATCCAAAAATGGAATGATGTTTGGACAAAAGAATATCTTACATCTCTACGAGAACATCACTATGGGGCCAATGTCCCACATAATATAGCTAATCTCCAACCTGGCGATATTGTCTTGGTAGACAGTGATGGCCCTAGGGCTGACTGGCCATTAGGTAAAGTTGTCTCAGTCCATCCAGATAGTCAGGGGATTTTGAGAATAGTCAAAATCCTGTCTAAAGGAGCAACTTCCCTGAAGACATTGGACAAACTCATCCACATGGAATCAGTGAGTCAGCTGCAGTTAGATCCTGAGAGACCTCAAGACACTCTAACTCCACAAGACCCACAGACTCCTAACAGACACAATCGTCCACAACGGACAGCAGCAGAAAAGTGCAAGCAAAATCTGCACTTGTATTATCAATCCAATGGAGAGTAAATAAATACATATGGTTACTATTGTCCTAAGTATTGGACTCTGTGCCAGTTCTCTCCCTCTGGAAGATGTGGGAAATTTTTACCCACCATATCTAATAATCATCTAAGAAATGTATAATTTCTATATCATATCTAAATCATATCAAATCATATCTAAATCATATCAAAATCATATCTAAATCGTATCAAAATCATATTAGAATCATGAAAAATTCATTATATAGCTTGATCCTGGATGACAATGGCACCATGAACACGTACGCAACAGGGGCCCTTTTGATGCCTACGTGACTTTGTACATGATTTCTCAAGGATCCAGAAGCTTCTAGAAGGACTTCTTAATTAAAAAACTATTGGAACATTGATTCAACATCCGGTAGGATTAAAAATCGAATCCTTAATAAGAATCAGTGGTACTTTCAAATACTACTTATAATCTTTAAATCTTATATCTAATTATATTATAATCACATCTTATCTTAATCATAAGTCTAGACTGTAAAAATAATCGATCAATATTCATAGAAGGCTACCGTGCTCAGAGAGCATGGCAGGGCGATGGGGGGAGTGAAGCGCCCACCAACAAAGCCCAGCGGCACTCCGCGTTTGTTTACAAATGAGTGAACAAGTGACTGATCCTTAGCGAACATTACCAGCTCAAGGACACCTTATCTAACATTTTTATCGCCAGTGAATACTCTCTAGAACTGGGGGAGTACCTGGACAATATCTACAAGGAAAATCCTAGAACATTCATAAAATAGAGTGTATAGTGGAGATCAGTGACACGGTTTCCTCCACCTTCATTCATAAACTTTTATCTCGAATCATTCTTCTGCAACTGCAGGATAATCACGTAGCAACGCTACCAGATCATCATACAGCAACGCTGTAGCAAAATATCGTGCCTAAACTCAACAAGAGAGAGTTAATCAGTCTGGCAAACTTGTCAGACAGGCACCCCGACTGGCAGAGAAGTATATTGAGGGTTATTTGGTGTATGATTGGCCAATTGTATGCTTGTGTAGCTTTAATATCCTATAAATCTGTCTGTTGGTTAAAAAGCGAGGCTAAGCCTCACATTTCAGTAAGTTTATTAAAATTGTAGTGTAGCTGTGAATCTTATCCAAGCACTGAACCTCATGAGTGTCCATTCTGTCAGAAAAGTATTCAGCCTCAATAAGTAAAAACCTCACAAGTGTCCATAGTTGGAAAAGATTCAGTCAAGCTAACTGTATAAAGTGAATATGTCTGCATATATATTTGAATATATAAATTAAGTTATCAATAGCTTGCTTAGTTATTTATAAGTTATCATATAAGTTCATTTAATTGAATATAATTTCTAGTACTAAGTTAATAGTATTAAGACTACATTTAAGGTCAGTTATTATACTTTTACAATTTAATTTGTTGTTTATAGTATAAGAATCTATTGGCTGTTAAGTTATGGTACTAGGTTAGACTATGTATGTTTAAATCCCTGATTTAAACAGAGCCAGTGTTCAGTCAGATAACTGAATTTATCAAATCTTATCCTTGTATAAAATACAAGCTGATGTGAGATCCCTGTCTACAGGTGGACTGGAACTTCTATCAACAAGTCATTCACCCCACCTGTCCCTTACAGCCCACAATCTGTCATTAGGAAAAGAGGATCTAGGATTTACAACCCTAGCTAGAGATTTTAGTTGAATTAATTTGCAGACAGTAATTTTTTAATTTAGTTCAGTACAAGTCCCTGGTAGTCTCCTCTTATATCAATCCCAGCAGGTTTTTCCCACAGAGGCTACTGTTCCCTGGGTCGCTGTGGAACATGTAGTCTGGTACCAAAACATGAAAGCAGTGTGTGGACAAGCTCGGTGTAGCAGGAGAGAAGAATGTGCTTGATTGTTGCGTCCTTGGGTCGCTGGTGGAGCATTTAGATCCGGGGCGGATGGGCTTGGACATCAGGACAATAGGAGGTAATGTAGGCACGTAGGTAGGACAACGAGGGAATCACTGCTAGAGCTGAATTGTCCTGGAGGCGACGAAGAGTCGGAAACGCAAGCTGTAAGTCCAGTACTGCGCAAGGTGCTCGAGTCGGCAGAGTATCAGAATGCAGTGAATGTGTAGATGAATCTGACGAAAGAGCAGCTGTCGTGAGCGCCCCTGTAGAACAAGCAGTGCCCTGGCAGCGACGGAGAGTCGGCAGGACAGGCTGTAGATCCCACATGATGTAGTTACTGATGAAACTGTCAGTTAAGTGAGTAACGATCGTGGTGCAGCAAACTGTAGCAGACGAACATGCAGAGATGATCGCGGTGAAAATCATAGCTGTGGTGAGGTTGTAGGCAGTGTTCCATGACAGGTGGCAGCGGTCCACAGCATGATCCCACATGATACTCTGCATCACGTGGGATCTATCTATATACATGCGGAAAAACCACATTTGAAAAATAGAGAATGTTTAACGCATTTTTCGGCTAATTCGCCTCCTAGGATCATCAGAGCAACGTAGAATGAAGGAATGCTTCATTCTACTTTGCTCTGATGAAGGCGAATTAGCCGAAAAATGCGTTAAGCATTCTCTATTTTTCAAATGTGGTTTTTCCGCATACTTGGATTAGTGTTTTTGTGATCATTGTTGCAAATATATATATATATATATATATATATATATATATATATATATATATATATATATATATATATATATATATATATATATATATATATATATATATATATGTCGTACATAGTAGCCAGAACGCACTTCTCGGCCTACTATGCAAGGCCCGATTTGCCTAATAAGCCAAGTTTTACTGAATTAATATATTTTCTCTAATTTTTTTCTTATGAAATGATAAAGCTACCCATTTCATTATGTATGAGGTCAATTTTTGTTTATTGGAGTTAAAATTAACGTAGATATATGACCGAACCTAACCAACCCTACCTAACCTAACCTAACCTATCTCTATAGGTTAGGTTAGGTTAGGTAGCCGAAAAAGCTAGGTTAGGTTAGGTTAGGTAGGTTAGGTAGTCGAAAAAACATTAATTCATGAAAACTTGGCTTATTAGGCAAATCGGGCCTTGCATAGTAGGCATACAAGTGCGTTCTGGCTACTAGGTACGACATATATATATATATATATATATATATATATATATATATATATATATATATATATATATATATATATATATATATATATATATATATATATATATATGCAATTGACGATCACAAAACACTGATCATTTTATGCGGAAAATCCACAGAGAAATATGAAATGAGGTGAACGTTTCGGCTTTGTTAAAGCCTTTGTCAACACCAGACTGACTAAGGAGAAGGGAGAAGGGGGAGGATATATAGGCCGACACCTGACCAACCCATCCCTAGGGTTGGTCAGGTGTAATTAACCAAAATCAGGTATAGCTTAGCTTAAAATGGTCAAAGAGGATTAAGCGGTCAGAGAATAAGGATGAAAGATTAAAGAAAAGCCTCATGAACACACAATATATGAATATACAATTATAATGAGACATTGTAAGCCTCTCTATCAGAGTTGTTTCTTAAACTGTTGTGCAATAAGAAACAACTCTGATAGAGAGGCTTACAATGTCTCATTATAATTGTATATTCATATATTGTGTGTTCATGAGGCTTTTCTTTAATCTTTCATCCTTATTCTCTGACCGCTTAATCCTCTTTGACCATTTTAAGCTAAGCTATACCTGATTTTGGTTAATTACACCTGACCAACCCTAGGGATGGGTTGGTCAGGTGTCGGCCTATATATCCTCCCCCTTCTCCCTTCTCCTTAGTCAGTCTGGTGTTGACAAAGGCTTTAACAAAGCCGAAACGTTCACCTCATTTCATATTTCTCTGTGGATTTTCCGCATATATATATATATATATATATATATATATATATATATATATATATATATATATATATATATATATATATATATATATATATATATATATATATATATACTAAATTAAGGCTAGGTTTGATTTAGTAGGCCTAGGACAGTTGTCGGATGGAGTTTTGGATCGTTGGTCAGTAGTCGCTTGACCAATCATCCCAGGATGCGACCCACAATAGTCGACTAGACCCAGACATTAATTTATAATCTGTGAAATAATAAAACATTGGCCTTGAGGTCACCAAAACTGGAAGTTACCAAGCACAAGATATCCATAGACATTTGCCTGTGCAATCGACAATCTTCTAATCGATTGATTTGATTTATGAACTATGTATACAATGAGCACCTTGCGAGCACGTCGGGAGATAATTGATTGGTTGATGAAGATTAAGCCACCCAAGAGGTGGCACGGGCATGAATAACCTGTAAGTGGAGACATGTGGTCAGCTTAGCACTAAACCGGGGAATGGGGGGGGGGGTGCCAGTTCCACGAAGGATGTTGCACCATGAGGGAGAGAGGGAGGGAGGGAGGAGGGGTGCCGAACCTGGCAATAGAAAGGCGTATGTTGCACCATGAAGGTGGGGCCCGCTCTGGGGACACTACAAGATGGGGCCCGCTCTGGGGACACTACAAGGTGGGGCCCGCTCTGGGGACACTACAAGGTGGGGCCCGCTCTGGGGACACTACAAGGTGGGGCCCGCTCTGGGGACACTACAAGGTGGGGCCCGCTCTGGGGACACTACAAGGTGGTGCCCGCTCTGGGGACACTACAAGGTGGGGCCCACTCTGGGGACACTACAAGGTGGGGCCCGCTCTGGGGACACTACAAGGTGGTGCCCGCTCTGGGGACACTACAAGGTGGTGCCCGCTCTGGGGACACTACAAGGTGGTGCCCGCTCTGGGGACACTACAAGGTGGTGCCCGCTCTGGGTACACTACAAGGTGGGGCCCGCTCTGGGGACACTACAAGGTGGTGCCCGCTCTGGGGACACTACAAGGTGGTGCCCGCTCTGGGTACACTACAAGGTGGTGCCCGCTCTGGGGACACTACAAGGTGGTGCCCGCTCTGGGGACACTACAAGGTGGTGCCCGCTCTGGGGACACTACAAGGTGGTGCCCGCTCTGGGGACACTACAAGGTGGTGCCCGCTCTGGGGACACTACAAGGTGGTGCCCGCTCTGGGGACACTACAAGGTGGGGCCCGCTCTGGGGACACTACAAGGTGGGGCCCGCTCTGGGGACACTACAAGGTGGGGCCCGCTCTGGGGACACTACAAGGTGGTGCCCGCTCTGGGGACACTACAAGGTGGTGCCCGCTCTGGGGACACTACAAGGTGGGGCCCGCTCTGGGGACACTACAAGGTGGGGCCCGCTCTGGGGACACTACAAGGTGGGGCCTGCTCTGGGGACACTACAAGGTGGGGCCCGCTCTGGGGACACTACAAGGTGGGGCCCGCTCTGGGGACACTACAAGGTGGGGCCCGCTCTGGGGACACTACAAGGTGGGGAGTGACACTGGCACTGTTTATCTCTCAGATAATAAGGCAGTGTAGTGAGGCCGGCTCAACGTTCAAAATAACAGAACTGTGTTACAAAGCGAGAAAACAGCCACGTGTAACAAGCACTCTGGGCGACAAGCACATAACACTTTGTTTTAACAATCTGAGGTATACAGAGGAATGTGATGTTACTCTCTTCTATACGAGGCGATTATATAGTATACAGTATATCAGGAGCTACCCAATAGTTCATCAAATATCCCCGTCTCACAGGATGGTTAGTCATACATGGCAGCAGGAGAGAACACGTCTAGTCTACCAGCCTGCACTAGTACACGTCTAGTCTACCAGCCTGCACAAGTACACCTGAGTCTAGTCTACCAGCCTGCACTAGTACACGTGAGTCTAGTCTACCAGCCTGCACTAGAACACCTGAGTCTAGTCTACCAGCCTGCACTAGTACACGTGAGTCTAGTCTACCAGCCTGCACTAGAACACCTGAGTCTAGTCTACCAGCCTGCACTAGTACACGTGAGTCTAGTCTACCAGCCTGCACTAGAACACCTGAGTCTAGTCTACCAGCCTGCACTAGTACACGTGAGTCTAGTCTACCAGCCTGCACTAGTACACGTGAGTCTAGTCTACCAGCCTGCACTAGTACACGTGAGTCTAGTCTACCAGCCTGCACTAGTACACGTGAGTCTAGTCTACCAGCCTGCACTAGTACACCTGAGTCTAGTCTACCAGCCTGCACTAGTACACGTGAGTCTAGTCTACCAGCCTGCACTAGTACACGAGAGTCTAGTCTACCAGCCTGCACTAGTACACCTGAGTCTAGTCTACCAGCCTGCACTAGAACACCTGAGTCTAGTCTACCAGCCTGCACTAGTACACGTGAGTCTAGTCTACCAGCCTGCACTAGTACACGTGAGTCTAGTCTACCAGCCTGCACTAGTACACGTGAGTCTAGTCTACCAGCCTGCACTAGAACACCTGAGTCTAGTCTACCAGCCTGCACTAGTACACGTGAGTCTAGTCTACCAGCCTGCACTAGAACACCTGAGTCTAGTCTACCAGCCTGCACTAGTACACGTGAGTCTAGTCTACCAGCCTGCACTAGTACACATGAGTCTAGTCTACCAGCCTGCACTAGTACACCTGAGTCTAGTCTACCAGCCTGCACTAGTACACGTGAGTCTAGTCTACCAGCCTGCACTAGTACACCTGAGTCTAGTCTACCAGCCTGCACTAGTACACGTGAGTCTAGTCTACCAGCCTGCACTAGTACACCTGAGTCTAGTCTACCAGCCTGCACTAGTACACCCGAGTCTAGTCTACCAGCCTGCACTAGTACACGTGAGTCTAGTCTACCAGCCTGCACTAGTACACCTGAGTCTAGTCTACCAGCCTGCACTAGTACACCTGAGTCTAGTCTACCAGCCTGCACTAGTACACCTGAGTCTAGTCTACCAGCCTGCACTAGTACACCTGAGTCTAGTCTACCAGCCTGCACTAGTACACCTGAGTCTAGTCTACCAGCCTGCACTAGTACACGTGAGTCTAGTCTACCAGCCTGCACTAGTACACGTGAGTCTAGTCTACCAGCCTGCACTAGTACACGTGAGTCTAGTCTACCAGCCTGCACTAGTACACGTGAGTCTAGTCTACCAGCCTGCACTAGTACACGTGAGTCTAGTCTACCAGCCTGCACTAGTACACGTGAGTCTAGTGTACCAGCCTGCACTAGTACACGTGAGTCTAGTCTACCAGCCTGCACTAGTACACCTGAGTCTAGTGTACCAGCCTGCACTAGTACACGTGAGTCTAGTCTACCAGCCTGCACTAGTACACGTGAGTCTAGTCTACCAGCCTGCACTAGTACACGTGAGTCTAGTGTACCAGCCTGCACTAGTACACGTGAGTCTAGTGTACCAGCCTGCACTAGTACACGTGAGTCTAGTGTACCAGCCTGCACTAGTACACGTGAGTCTAGTCTACCAGCCTGCACTAGTACACGTGAGTCTAGTCTACCAGCCTGCAGTAGTTCTGGGGGAGACAACATCTTCCAATATTTCTTGGTGTATGAAGCAGTTAAACAACTCGACGTAGCTCACACCATTTAGTAACATGGAAGTCACTGATATAGTGTTGGAGAGTGCCTTGGCTCTTGTTTACATGGTTACAATGGTGATGGAGAGTGCCTTGGCTCTTGTTTACATGGTTACAATGGTGTTGGAGAGTGCCTTGGCTCTTGTTTACATGGTTACAATGGTGTTGGAGAGTGCCTTGGCTCTTGTTTACATGGTTACAATGGTGTTGGAGAGTGCCTTGGCTCTTGTTTACATGGTTACAATGGTGTTGGAGAGCGCCTTGGCTCCTGTTTACATGGTTACAATGGTGTTGGAGAGTGCCTTGGCTCTTGTTTACATGGTTACAATGGTGTTGGAGAGTGCCTTGGCTCTTGTTTACATGGTTACAATGGTGTTGGAGAGCGCCTTGGCTCCTGTTTACATGGTTACAATGGTGTTGGAGGGTGCCTTGGCTCCTGTTTACATGGTTACAATGGTGTTGGAGGGTGCCTTGGCTCTTGTTTACATGGTTACAATGGTGTTGGAGAGTGGCTTGGCTCTTGTTTACATGGTTACAATGGTGTTGGAGGGTGCCTTGGCTCTTGTTTACATGGTTACAATGGTGTTGGAGAGTGCCTTGGCTCTTGTTTACATGGTTACAATGGTGTTGGAGAGTGCCTTGGCTCTTGTTTACATGGTTACAATGGTGTTGGAGAGTGCCTTGGCTCTTGTTTACATGGTTACAATGGTGTTGGAGAGTGCCTTGGCTCTTGTTTACATGGTTACAATGGTGTTGGAGAGTGCCTTGGCTCTTGTTTACATGGTTACAATGGTGATGGAGAGTGCCTTGGCTCTTGTTTACATGGTTACAATGGTGTTGGAGGGTGCCTTGGCTCTTGTTTACATGGTTACAATGGTGTTGGAGAGTGCCTTGGCTCTTGTTTACATGGTTACAATGGTGTTGGAGAGTGCCTTGGCTCTTGTTTACATGGTTACAATGGTGTTGGAGAGTGCCTTGGCTCTTGTTTACATGGTTACAATGGTGTTGGAGAGTGCCTTGGCTCTTGTTTACATGGTTACAATGGTGTTGGAGAGTGCCTTGGCTCTTGTTTACATGGTTACAATGGTGTTGGAGAGTGCCTTGGCTCTTGTTTACATGGTTACAATGGTGTTGGAGAGTGCCTTGGCTCCTGTTTACATGGTTACAATGGTGTTGGAGAGTGCCTTGGCTCTTGTTTACATGGTTACAACGGTGTTGGAGGGTGCCTTGGCTCTTGTTTACATGGTTACAATGGTGTTGGAGAGTGCCTTGGCTCTTGTTTACATGGTTACAATGGTGTTGGAGAGTGCCTTGGCTCTTGTTTACATGGTTACAATGGTGTTGGAGAGTGCCTTGGCTCTTGTTTACATGGTTACAATGGTGTTGGAGAGTGCCTTGGCTCCTGTTTACATGGTTACAATGGTGTTGGAGAGTGCCTTGGCTCTTGTTTACATGGTTACAATGGTGTTGGAGAGTGCCTTGGCTCTTGTTTACATGGTTACAATGGTGTTGGAGAGTGCCTTGGCTCTTGTTTACATGGTTACAATGGTGTTGGAGAGTGCCTTGGCTCTTGTTTACATGGTTAGAATGGTGTTGGAGAGTGCCTTGGCTCTTGTTTACATGGTTACAATGGTGTTGGAGAGTGCCTTGGCTCTTGTTTACAGGGTTACAATGGTGTTGGAGAGTGCCTTGGCTCTTGTTTACATGGTTACAATGGTGTTGGAGAGTGCCTTGGCTCTTGTTTACATGGTTACAATGGTGTTGGAGAGTGCCTTGGCTCTTGTTTACATGGTTACAAGGGTGTTGGAGAGTGCCTTGGCTCCTGTTTACATGGTTACAATGGTGTTGGAGGGTGCCTTGGTTCTTGTTTACATGGTTACAATGGTGTTGGAGAGTGCCTTGGCTCCTGTTTACATGGTTACAATGGTGTTGGAGAGTGCCTTGGCTCTTGTTTACATGGTTACAATGGTGTTGGAGAGTGCCTTGGCTCTTGTTTACATGGTTACAATGGTGTTGGAGAGTGCCTTGGCTCTTGTTTACATGGTTACAATGGTGTTGGAGAGTGCCTTGGCTCTTGTTTACATGGTTACAATGGTGTTGGAGAGTGCCTTGGCTCTTGTTTCCACAGTTACAATGGTGTTGGAGAGTGTCCTGGCTCTTGTTTACATAGTTACAATGGTGTTGGAGAGTGTCCTTGCTCTTGTTTCCACAGTTACAATGGTGTTGGAGAGTGTCCTGGCTCTTGTTTCCACAGTTACAATGGTGTTGGAGAGTGTCCTGGCTCTTGTTTACATAGTTATAATGGTGTTGGAGAGTGTCCTGGCTCTTGTTTACACAGTTACAATGGTGTCGGAGAGTGTCCTGGCTCTTGTTTACATAGTTACAATGGTGTTGGAGAGTGTCCTGGCTCTTGTTCACATCATCTCTGTCATGTTAGAGTTCCTAACATGACAGAAGAGAGCATAGTTTGTGTCTGCAGACTTAACACTTCTCTTGTGTTCCTTAAGTCGGTCATTCAGGTGTACGGCCAGTTTCCCCGAAGTATTGGAGACGAACCGGAAACAGAGTAGACACCAGCAGCATTAGAAGCAACTGTAGCCCTTAACTGTAGCCTCTGCTACAGAGGCAGCAACTTAACTACAACTTTCCTTAACTGTAGCCTCTGTTTATCGCAACAGTAAAATGTGTACTTGGATGAAAAAAACGATTCTTCGCGGCAGGAGATCGTATATAGGAAGTCGACGGTCCAAGCGACAAAATTGTGGAGCGACTAATCCAAGGTATATGGTCGCCTGGAGAGTGTTTGCTGCCATATCAGCCTCCTGTACACAGTGGTCCAGTCGTCGAACTTCTTGCTCAAATTGTCGCAAATTTAATTATTTATATTAACAAGTAGAATGGGTATTTGTAATAATATTTTTTTTTTTTTTTTTTTAGATATATACAAGAGTTGTTACATTTTTGTACAGCCACTAGTACGCGTAGCGTTTCGGGCAGGTCCCTGGAATACGATCCCCGCCGCGAAGAATCGTTTTTACAATCAAGTACACATTTTACTGTTGAGTTAAACAGAGGCTACAGTTAAGGATTTGTGCCCAGTAAATCCTCCCCGGCCAGGATTCGAACCCATGACAAAGCGCTCGCGGAACGCCAAGCGAGTGTCTTACCACGGAGACTGCTGGTGCTCCTGTGTGTGTGTGTGTGTGTGTGTGTGTGTGTGTGTGTGTGTGTGTGTGTGTGTGTGTGTGTGTGTGTGTGTGTGTACTCACCTAATTGTGCTTGCGGGGGTTCAGCTCTGGTTTTTTGGTCCTGCCTCTCAACTGTCAATCAATTGATGTATAGATTCCTGAGCCTACTGGGCTCTATCATATCTACATTTGAAACTGTTTATTTATTTATTTATTTTATTTATTTATGCATATACAAGAAGGTACATTGGGAATGTGAGGATACATAATATGGTAATTACAGTCTTGTAAAGCCACTAGTACGCGCAGCGTTTCGGGCAGGTCCTTAATCTAAGAAAATTTTAAGTAGGTAAATACTTGCAAAATTTATAAAAAAAAATGATAACAGTTACATGGCAAAAAAAAAAAGATGAGAGAAAATTGTAGGTACAGTATATTAAAGCACATAGGTAGCTAAGATTGATTGCAATGACAGCTTGAATGGTAGTTGACAAAAATTGGTAGGCACAATACAGCATATGGCTAGCACATAAAAGAAAACAGCAATGAACACAATGATAAGGTTGTTTGGGTTAAATACATAAAAATTAGGAGATTGGGTAACACTAGGTACAGAGCAAATTTAAAGCTCAGTGTAGGAAACTAAGAAGATGAAATTAGGTACTTTTTGATTTTGCTTTTCAATAAGGCAAAAGTTTTACAGTTTTTCAATTCACTAGGGAGTGAGTTCCATAGACTAGGCCCCTTAATTTGCATAGAGTGTTTACACAGATTAAGTTTGACCCTGGGGATATCAAAGAGATATTTATTTCTGGTGTGGTGATAATGGGTCGTATTACATTTGTCCAGGGAGAGTTTCAGAGCATGGTTTGCATTTAAGAACAGAGTTTTGTAAATGTAGTTGACACAAGAGAATGTGTGGAGGGAGTTAATATTTAGCAAGTTTAGGGATTTAAACAAGGGAGCTGAGTGTTGTCTGAAAGCAGAGTTAGTTATTATTCTGATAGCAGATGTTTACTGCGTGATGATGGGCTTAAGGTGGTTTGCAGTGGTAGACTCCCATGCACAGATACCATAATTAAGATAGGGGTAGATTAGTGCATAATATAGTGAGAGGAGAGCAGAGTTAGGAACATAATATCTGATTTTGGAGAGTATACCAACTGTCTTAGAGACTTTCTTAGTTATGTGTTGAATGTGGGTATGAAGTCATACCTCACTGTGTATGAAGTCAGCCTCCATCACATCACTGCCTAATGCATTCCATCTGTTAACTACTCTGACATTGAAGAAGTTTTTTCTAGAGTTCCTGTGGCTCATTTGGGTACTCAGTTTCCACCTGTGACCCCCTTGTTCGCGTACCACCCGTGTTAAACAGTTTATTTTTATCTACCCTGTCAATTCCTCTGAGAATTTTGTATTTAGTGATCATGTCTCCCCTTACTCTTCTGTCTTCTAGTTTCGTGAGGTGCATTTCTCGCAGCTTTTCTTCGTAACTCATGCCTCTTAGTTCTGGGACTAGCCTAGTGGCATATCTCTGAACTTTTTCAAGCTTCGCCTTGTGCTTGCCAAGGTACGGGCTCCATGCTGGGGCTGCGTACTCCAGGATTGGTCTTACATATGTGCTACACAAGGTTCTGAATGATTCCTTACACAGGTTCCTGCAGGCAGTTCTGATATTAACCAGCCTCGCATACGCCGCATATGTTATTCTTTTGATGTGAGCTTCAGGAGACAGGGTTGGTGTGATATCAACTCAGATCCTTCTCTCTGTCTGTTTCATGAAGGACTTCATCTCCCATTCTGTATCCTGTGTCTGGCCTCCTGTTTCCACTGCATAGTTTCATTACCTTACATTTACTCGGGTTGAGCTTTAGAAGCCATTTGTTGGACCATTCATGCAGTTTGTCTAGGTCATCTTGTAGTCTCATACTATCTTCCTCCATCTTAATCCTCCTCATAATTTTTTCATCATCAGCAAACAATGAGAGGAATGATTCTATACCATCTGGGAGATCATTTACATATATAAGAAACAATATGGGTCCATGGACTGAACCCTGCGGTACCCCACTGGTGACTTCTCACCAATCTGATACCTCACCCCGCACAGTGACTTGCTGTCATCTGTTACTTAGGTACTCCCTTATCCAATGGAGTACCTTCCCTTTCACTCCTGCCTGCATCTCCAGCTTTTGCATTAGTCTGGTGTGGCACTGTATTAAAGGCTTTCTGGCAATCCAAAAATATGCAGTCTGCCCACCCCTCTCTTTCTTGCCTGATTTTTGTTGCATGATCGTAGAATTCAATTAATCCTGTGAGGCATGACTTGCCATCACTGAAACCAAGTTGATGTTGTGACACAAAGTTCCTTCGGTCCAGATGTTCAACTAGCTTTTTTCGCACAATTTTCTCCATTAGCTTGCATGGTATGCAAGTTAGGGGCACTGCAACAATTAATGTATCAAGTTTGGAGACTTGTACACATTTCAGTGCAAGAAGCAAGCAAATAGTTCAGTCTGAAGGGTAGAGGCCCAGTTGTTTATACGGACTCCCCACTCAAAGTATAGGCCATCGCCCATTGTCAGGACAACTGCACTTCCAGCTACACCCGTGGTGCGGTGTAGGGAACCATCAGTGTATATGATTTGAGAGAGAGAATGCTCTGTGGAGAGAGCATCAATATGGCTTAAGGCGTTGAGCTTTGCCTCAAGACGAAGCTTGGGCTGATCTCTAATTTACTTCTTGGATGGAAAGGGAGGAATTAAAACTGGAAAGGGTGTAACCTCCCTCGGTGCAGGAAAGTGCCGTTGTTGTTTCTCTTGGTACAAATCATGAACCTGATACATTCTGAGTTGAGTTCCAGTTTTTGTTATCCATTTGGAACAATGCTGATCTTCAATAAAGAAATTCTGGAGGGCTTCTGTGCAAGGATTAGGATGAGTTAGCCTAAGCATTTTTATACCAATTTGACAGTTAATTTCAGTAACACGATCAACAACGCTCAGAATATGAAGTTCCTTTCTCATATTACGTATCTTTGTGGTACGAGGGCACCCAAGGATTATCCTCAAGGCTTCGTTCTGCAATTTTTCAAGCCCTCCAAGCTTTCTTTCAGGCATCAAAACAAGCAGAGGTGCAGCATAATCCACTAAAGATCTGATGTATGCAAGGTACATCATTTTGACAATTCTGACATTGGCACCATAGCCTGAGTGATAACCTGCAACAGCCTTGAGAGCTCGGAGCCTCTCTTTATACTGACGACAGAGTCTGAATACAACAGGACCATACAGTGGCACCTCAAGGCCAAGGTATTTGAATCTGTTTACATAGTCAAGCTGGGAGCCATCAGACAGTTGCATCTTGCGAACAGCTCCTCCCTGCCCGGGTGGGCGCCGATTGTGTATCTTTGTTTTCTCTGCTGAGATAATTAAACCTAGGTCCTGACATGAGTCTAATACAGAGTTAAGAGTGTTCTGCGTGTTAGCATACCCAGTGGTGTGTATCATTATATCATCAGCATACCCAGTGGTGTGTATCATTATATCATCAGCATACCCAGTGGTGTGTATCATTATATCATTGGCATACCCAGATGTGTGTATCATTATATCATCAGCATACCCAGTTGTATGTATCATTATATCATCAGCATACCCAGTTGTGTGTATCAATATATCATCATCATACCCAGTGGTGTGTATCATTATATCATCATCATACCCAGTTGTGTGTATCAATATATCATCATCATACCCAGTTGTGTGTATCATTATATCATCAGCATACCCAGTTGTGTGTATCATTATATCATAAGCATACCCAGTGGTGTGTATCATTATATCATCAGCATACCCAGTGGTGTGTATCATTATATCATCAGCATACCCAGTGGTGTGTATCATTATATCATCAGCATACCCAGTGGTGTGCATTATTATATCATCATGTATGATGATACATGATACAAGGAGGTCTAAACTGATTCATCGAATGATTTAAATTGGGTACTGAAATATGGTCAAAAGATTGGCGGATGCCGTTTAATACTGACAAATGTAAGGTTTAAATGATAGGTAAAGACGATAGATCGAGTTACAAGATATAAGCTAGATGCATGCATGGTGCTGAGATTATGAAGTCGAATTATGAAAGGGATCTGGGAGTTATGATTAGTAAGAATTTAAAAAAAAAATCAATGAATAAATGTTTGTAATAAGGCAAACAGAACACTGGGATTTATGTATTGAAACGTTAGTAATAATTAAGATATCGGTTCATTGTTCTTCAGATATATCTTGCTCTGGGTAGGCTCCATTTAGATATATATGCACTTCACTTTTGGTCACAGTATATCCACATCATGGATATAAATTTACTAGAATGCGTCCAGCGGAGGATAACAAAGTTAATACCCCAAAATAGAAACCTGTCATATGAAGAAAGATTGTCAAAGCTTAAATTACATTCTCTAGAAAGACAAAGAATTATAGCTAGGTGACATGTGGTTTATGTTTTTGTTGATTTGTTTCTATATTTTCATAAATAAAGCATGCTTTAAATAAAGTCTTATTCCAAGTTTTACGACAATTTTACAAGGTTTAAAATATAAAGCTCAATATATTTCAGCTTTTTTATACAGGAATTATACGTTAATATAACATTATAATAACGTAACGATGTCGTGCAAATAACGTTATATTGACGACATATAAATGTTATATTTATGTTATAAGAACGTAAATTGGATAGGTTTACATAAAGTAAACAAAAAAAACGAAATGTTGACTGAAAAGTGTATATTTTTATATATAAAGCATGAAAACATTGTAATTCCATAGCATTCACTATTATTTTTAAATTTTTACATAAATCTTAAAAAACTGTGTCTCAAGAATACATGTTTTTAGTTATATCTAGTGGTTTTAAGAACGTCAGAAATACGTATTTATGTCAAATGTTAGAGTATTACCTTTGTGGCACCATTTAAAAACGTTCACAAACGTTATGTGTTTGCTGGGATTCCAGGGACCTGCCCGAAACGCTATGCGTACTAGTGGCTGTACAAGAATGTAACAACTCTTGTATATATCTCAAAAAAAACAGGAGGGAAAAGTGTGAACATGATTAATACGAAGAATGTTAGTTTGTAGAAAGGCGAGCTTTATGTCAAGAGGACGCGGAGTATTAGTGAGAGTTTTGAGTTCAGATTTTTTTCACACACACACACACACACACATATATATATATATATATATATATATATATATATATATATATATATATATATATATATATATATATATATATATATATATATATATATATATATATATATATATATATATATGTATATATATATATATATATATATATATATATATATATATATATATATATATATATATATATATATATATATATTATTAAATATGACCGAAAAAGTAAGATTAATAATTCTAACACGAATTTTCTCAATCTTTCGTACATTTCTTTTCACTGTTGGAGGTAAATCAAAAATCAATTCTCCAAAATTCATTTTTATTTCTAGTCTGACGCGACACGAGCGCGTTTCGTAAAACTTATTACATTTTCAAAGACTTTAGTTCACAAATACACAACTGAATAGAACTTACGCATCTCCGATTTTATATCTACATTTGAGTGAGGTGGAAGGGGTGATGTGGCATTAACACAAGACAGAACAAGAGGGGGCATTAATAGGGTATTAATTTCATCAACACAAGACAGAACAAGAAGTGGTATTAATAGGGTATTAATTTCATCAACACAAGACAGAACATGAAACAATAGAATAGGTATTGAATAGAAGTGTTTGTGGAAAGCCTATTGGTCCATATTTCTTGATGCTTCTATATTGGAGCGGAGTCTTGAGGTGGGTAGAATATAGTTGTGCATTAATTGGCTGTTGATTGCTGGTGTTGACTTCTTGATGTGTAGTGCCTCGCAAACGTCAAGCCGCCTGCTATCGCTGTATCTATCGATGATTTCTGTGTTGTTTACTAGGATTTCTCTGGCGATGGTTTGGTTGTGGGAAGAGATTATATGTTCCTTAATGGAGCCCTGTTGCTTATGCATCGTTAAACGCCTAGAAAGAGATGTTGTTGTCTTGCCTATATACTGTTTTTTTTGGAGCTTACAGTCCCCAAGAGGGCATTTGAAGGCATAGACGACGTTAGTCTCTTTTAAAGCGTTCTGTTTTGTGTCTGGAGAGTTTCTCATGAGTAGGCTGGCCGTTTTTCTGGTTTTATAGTAAATCGTCAGTTGTATCCTCTGATTTCTGTCTGTAGGGATAACGTTTCTATTAACAATATCTTTCAGGACCCTTTCCTCCATTTTATGAGCTGTGGAAAAGAAGTTCCTGTAAAATAGTCTAATAGGGGGTATAGGTGTTGTGTTAGTTGTCTCTTCAGAGGTTGCATGGCGTTTCACTTTCCTTCTTATGATGTCTTCGACGAAACCATTGGAGAAGCCGTTGTTGACTAGGACCTGCCTTACCCTACAGAGTTCTTCGTCGACTTGCTTCCATTCTGAGCTGTGGCTGAGAGCACGGTCGACATATGCGTTAACAACACTCCTCTTGTACCTGTCTGGGCAGTCGCTGTTGGCATTTAGGCACATTCCTATGTTCGTTTCCTTAGTGTGGACTGCAGTGTGGAAACCTCCGCTCTTTTCCATGACTGTTACATCTAGAAAGGGCAGCTTCCCATCCTTTTCCATCTCGTAAGTGAAACGCAACACGGAACTCTGCTCAAATGCCTCCTTCAGCTCCTGCAGATGTCTGACATCAGGTACCTGTGTAAAAATGTCGTCAACATACCTGCAGTATATGGCCGGTTTCAAGCTCATGTCGACTAAGACTTTTTGCTCGATGGTACCCATGTAGAAGTTTGCAAACAGGACACCTAGGGGAGAACCCATGGCGACCCCATCTACTTGCTTATACATGTGCCCATCCGGGCTCAAGAAGGGTGCCTCTTTAGTACAAGCTTGGAGTAGTTTCCTCAGAATATTTTCTGGTATGTCAAGAGGAGTACAGGCTGGATCACACGGGCCACAGGGATAAGAGCCTCGTTGGACGTAGAATCGGAATTATATATATATATATATATATATATATATATATATATATATATATATATATATATATATATATATATATATATAAATATATATATATATATATATATATATATATATATATATATATATATATATATATGTGTGTGTGTATATCACGAAAATAAACACGTGATTAAGAATGTGACAATGTCAGACCACGGAGGAAAAATGAAACAGGAAATTTCCTTAAGTACTTTCGTATATTAAATACATCTTCAGAAGGTCTACCTTCTAGTAGATACCTAGTTGTTTAAACGATAAATGGATACCTAGTTGTTTAAACGATTTGGCAGGGGTCATATTCCGAGGAACATAGGATTACAGACCTGCCAGAAACCTAATGCGTGCTAGTGGCTATACAAGAATGAATTAACTCAAATATATATATCCTGCTGACTCCTTCTGAAGATGTATTTAATATACGAAAGTACTTAAGGAAATTTCCTGTTTCATTTTTCCTCCGTGGTCTGACATTGTCATATATATATATATATATATATATATATATATATATATATATATATATATATATATATATATATATATATATATATATATATATATGTATGTATATCACGAAAATAAACACGTGATTAAAAATGTGACAATGTCAGACCACGGAGGAAAATTGAAACAGGAATTTCCTTAAGTACTTCGTATATTAATACATCTTCAGAAGGAGTCAGCAGGATATATATATTTGAGTTAATACATTCTTGTATAGCCACTAGCACGCATTAGGTTTCTGGCAGGTCTGTAATCCTATGTTCCTCGGAATATGACCCCTGCCAAATCGTTTAAACAACTAGGTATCCATTTAACTGCTGGGTAAACAGAGGCTACAGTTAAAGATTTGCTGCCAGTAAATCCTCCCCGGCCAGGATACGAACCCAGGACAAAGCGCTCGCGAAACGCCAGGCAAGCATCTTACCACTACACCACGGGGACTATGATAGTTGACATGAAGGGATATCAAGGGAAGGTAGAGCACAGTGCATATATTGTTGAGAACAGGTTAAGGATGAAAGAAATCTTGTTTATCTTGAGAATAGACACAGTTGATAAAATGTATGGGGTAACAAAGGCGAGAGAAAGATTTGTAAACAAAGGACATTTCAGACTTAAGAAACTGAGGATCGCTGATGCGTAGAGCGCAGAGCAAGAGAGAGAGACGAGGACACTTTACTTAACCGAAAGAGGATTTTTTATTTTTTTTTATTTTGCTGGGATATTCCTAAGAGGGCCCTAAGCCTCTGGCTGGCCCACTAAGTGTTGCTTGTTTCTGTTTTATTTGGGTGGAGTATGGACAGGTTACAAGAGTGTCCTAGCTGGAGAGTGGAGAGTTACACACCATTGTAACTGTGTAAACAAGAGCCAGGACACTCTCCACTCTCTACTCTCTCTCAAATAAATAAATAAATAAATATGTTTATTCAGGTAAGGTATATACATACAAGTGATGTTACATTAATGGATTGATATATAGATAGAGCTAGTACTGTACATACAATGCCTAAAGCCACTATTACGCAATGCGTTTCGGGCAAGAAAAACATTAATATCTAGAACTTAATACTAATTGAGCATAAAGAATAAAAAGTGTTGAGAACAAATACAAATAAAGATAAAAAAAAAGGGGGAACATGACTGAAAAAGCAGCACAAATACAATAGGTTGACAAACAGTGTTGATTAAAAAAAAGAAAATAACAGACATGGGTTGACAATAGAGGAGTGAGGTAGGTTACAGGGAATTTATTAGGTAGTGTTTAGTTTTTATCTTAAACTGGTTGAGAGAGGTACAGTCTTTAACATGGTTGGGAAGGTCATTCCACATTCTGGGCCCCTTGATTTGTAGAGCATTTCTAGTTTGATTAAGTCGTACTCTAGGAATATCAAAACTGTATTTATTTCTGGTGTGGTGCTCATGGGTTCTGTTACAACCTTCTATGAAGCTTTTGAGATCAGGATTGGCATTATAGTTTAGCGTTTTATATATGTATAATACACATGAGAGAATGTGCAGTGACTTAATGTCTAACATATTCAGAGATTTGAGTAGGGGTACCGAGTGATGTCTGGGGCCAGAGTTGGATATTGTTCTAATAGCAGCTTTGTGTTGGGTAATTAGAGGACGTAAGTGATTTTGGGTAGTAGAACCCCAAGCACAAATACCATAGTTGAGATATGGATAGATAAGGGAGTAATAGAGAGTCACCAGGGCAGGGCGTGGTACATAATATCTGATCTTAGAAAGAATGCCCACAGTTTTTTAAACTTTTTTGATATATTTAGAATGTGTCCCTGGAAATTCAGCTTGTGGTCAATGAGAATGCCAAGGAATTTGCCATCTAATTTGTTACAAATTTGGGTATTGTTTATTTTGAGATTTATTTGACTAGAGGATTTATTGCCAAACAGAATATAGAAAGTTTTGTCAATGTTAAGGGTGAGTTTGTTGGCAGTTAGCCAAAGATGGACTTTATTTAGCTCAGTATTTACTGTGGCATTTGGAGCAAGAGGGTCAGGACTGGAGTAAATGAAGGTTGTGTCGTCAGCAAATAGAATTGGTTTGAGGTGTTGGGAGGCATTTGGAAGGTCATTAATGTAGATGAGAAAGAGGAGAGGGCCAAGTATGCTGCCCTGAGGAACACCAATGTTGATGGGTAGGGTGGGAGAAATTGTATTATTCACAGAAACATATTGGAGCCTGTCAGTAAGGTAGGATTCGAGGTATTGTAGGGAGTGTCCTCTGACTCCATAATGATGTAATTTAAGAAGAAGGTTTTGGTGGTTGACAGTATCAAAAGCTTTACGCAGGTCCACAAATAACCCAACAGGGAACTCCTTTTTATCAAGAGCTGTATGAATCGAGTTAAGCATACTAATAAGTGCATCGTTAGTGCTTTTTTTGGGTCTGAAGCCATATTGGCAAGGGCTAAGTATATTGAGTTTGGCTAGATATGAGTAAAGCTGCTTATAGATTAGTTTTTCAAAAATTTTTGACAAGTTTGGCAGGATTGATATAGGTCTGTAGTTGTTAACATCTGTGGGATCACCACATTTGTGGACAGGCGTTACTCTCGCTTTTTTTAGAATATCTGGAAAGGTTTGGAGTTCAAGTGACTTGTTGAAGAGCAAAGCAATAGCAGGGGCTAAAGATCTGGAGGCTTTTTTGTAAATTAAAGTTGGTATCTCCTCACTCTCTATGACTCGTATGGTCGCTTCAGAAAGATTTTGTCCCATTTGTTTAACAACTTTTTCTGCTCTGTTGAATCTAAGTTAAAATCTTAATGGGTTTGTAACTGTGCACTGTGTTAGATAATGTTCCAGTGGTCTGTCGGGCATTTCTCCACAGTGCTCACATTTCCTCTCATCGTCCGGAACCTGTAAGCCTATTTCCCATGCACATGGGTATCCAAGCCTGATGCGATGTAAGTGTACTTCTGTTGTTCTACTGCTGCCTTTCATTAAATTAAGTGGTTCATAGTTGATTGAATTCTTGTACCAACCTGCAGATCCTGATGTTGCAACTGCTGTGTTGTGGTCACTGTACCACTTTTGATTTACTCTGCTTCTAATTTCTTTCTTATATCTGTGATAGACTCTGTGGTATGTAAATGTCTACATTTCTTCTCTTTGATGCAAGTTTTGCAACTTCGTCTGCAATGTCATTTCCTATTATTCCCACATGACTTGGCACCCAGTTGATAAGTACCCGTCGGCCTTGTCATTTGAGTGTTTGCATTAATGATATGACATTTGTGATCAGATGGATGTTATCACGTATGTGTTCTTTTTGCAATGTTTCAATGGTAGTTCTTGAATCTGTATGTATGATAACATGTTGTCGGTGTCCAGCAAGAACATGTTCCAAAGCTTTTGAATGTTTAGCATCTGTTTGTAAAGTTGAACACCCATTTGAAAGTCTCCAACTATTTACAGAGTTTCCTGTTTTAACTGCAGCTCCGGTTTCTTGTACCTGCTGGTCTACTGATCCATCTGTGAAGTAAGTGAAGCTGTCAGATGCCAAGTTTACTTCAATATGCATCTGTGCAATATTGCGTAGGAGATGAGGATTAGTCTTTTTTTTCCTTCAAGAGCCATAATCTTAAAGTCTGCTGGCAGCTATTCCCAAGGGGCTTGAATAACAAAGTCTACATGTATTTTTTTTTTTTTTAGATATATACAAGAGTTGTTACATTCTTGTACAGCCACTAGTACTCGTAGCGTTTCGGGCAAGTCCTTAATCCTATGGTCCCTGGAATACGATCCCCTGTTGCGAAGAATCGTTTTTTCATCCAAGTACACATTTTACTGTTGCGTTAAACAGAGGCTACAGTTAAGGAATTGCGCCCAGTAAATCCTCCCCGGCCAGGATACGAACCCATGACATAGCGCTCGCGGAACGCCAGGCGAGTGTCTTACCACTACACCACGGAGATTGTAAATTTGTGACTATTTGTGTTTGTTATATCGAAAGTATTGAGAGTGTTTATCGCACTATTGAGAGGCTTTTCTGTCCAGAGTTAGTGCTCCGGTATTCACCTAGTTGTGTTTGCGGGGGTTGAGCTTTGCTATTTCGGCCCACCTCTCAACCAACTGTTTACTAACTACTTACTTATTTTTCCCCCACACTACACACACACACACACACACACACACACACACACCAGGAAGCAGCCCGTGATAGCTGACTAACTCCCAGGTATTTGTTTACTGCTAGGTAATAGGGCCATTCAGGGTGAAAGAAACTTTGCCCATTTGTTTCTGCCCGGTGCGGGAATCGAACCCGTGCCACAGAATTACGAGTACTGAGCGCTATCCACCAGGCTACCAAGCCCCCTCTCCTGGTAGCGATTATATCTTTAAGTGAACTGATTATAGGTCTAGTCAATATCTCGGTCAGCATGCACGCAGCAATCCCCCCTACTCTTATTTCAATCGATGGTTAGTTTCTAGGTTTCTAGTCTTAGGTTCAGTATTTTAGTCCATCTGGGAGCCCCTGTTATGACTCGCATTGTATCGTTTTGAATAACTTCAACGTTTGCCCACTGACCAGGAGAAAGAGTGAGTAAGGCAGGCGCTGCATAAACAACTAGGGAACGAACGGCGTGTATGTAAAACATTCTTAACACTTTGTGTCCCGCTCCTAGACGGGGCCCTGTGATTGCTCTCATTATATTCAGTCGTGATTTTGCTTTCTCCTTTAGATATTGAATTTGCTTGTTGAATGTCATTTTAGAATCTATCCACACTCCGAGATATTGATATTGTGTAACCCACTGAAGGTTAATGTCTTGAATGTGTAGGTGCCTGTCTGGGGTGTTGCCGCCGTAGTCGCATTGCCTTAGACTTCTGTGCAGATATTTTTTTTCCTAAAATGCTGCATTCAGATGTTACTTTATCTAATGCACCTTGTGCTTAAATTAGAAGTGAAGGACCTGTAATGACTAATGCTATATCATCAGCATAGCTTAGCAATTTAACCCCTTCTGTAAATGTCTTGGTAGAAAAAAAAAACATGGTTTTCCATAAGGATGTTATAAAGACTAGGACTGAGGACTCCTCCTTGTGGAGTCCCATTTTCATGCAAGTGGTAGTCTGGCACTTGTCCTTGCAACTTTACTCTGGCATATCTGTGACGTAGGTACTCTTGCCTCCATACTAGCATATTTCCTTTTACATCTTTTTTAACTAAGGTGTGTAAAATTGCTTGTGGGCTTGCAAGTTCGAATGATTTTTCTAGATCAAGGAAGATCACTATAGCTGGACCTGAGTTAACTGTTCCTAGTAATGTTGCTATGCAGTTGGCAGTACCTACTCCTCTAGTGAAGCCAAATATGTGTTTATGAAGGTCTCCAGTCTTCCACAGTAGCCTATTTAAGACCATCCGTTCTGCAGTTTTACTAATGCTTAATGTTAATGAAATGGGTCTGCAATTGTCAGGTTCTTTCGGCTTAGGAATCGGTATGATGTCTACTTTTTTCCAAGAGGTTGGTAGTTTGTCTTGCTGCCAAGATGCATTGATGACGTCCAATATTTCTTGTTCTCCAGCAGGACCTGCATGTGCGACCATTGAGTATGTAATGTTATCAGCACCTGGTGCAGTGTCCTTACCACCTTTTTTGGCCCTGATTAGTTCTTGTGTGGTGAAGGGACAGTCACATTCGTCATTTGTAGTTATGCTCTCATGAATGACTGTCAACCTCTCTTGTTTTAATTGTTCTTCCTGCCTTCGGATCATTGCAGGAAGCTGATATGAAGCTGTTCTCTCTGCAAATTGGAGAGCAAGTCTCTCAGCCTCCTGCAATGGTTGAATACATGCCTGTGGTCGGGCTGGTCGACCTGATATAGTTTTAATCTGATCCTATATCTTGTCAAGACTACTATGTTCATTTAAAGTTTGACACCACTCAAACCATCTTGCCTCCTTTACTTCTCTAGAAACTCGTCTTGCTTCAGATATCACCGCTCTTAGCAGAGTTCTTCCTTCTGGTGTGGGGTTTCTCTTTAGATGTTTTCTGAAGATGTTGATTCTGTGGTTTTGTTCTTTAACTTCATTACTATAGAACCAATAGTTCTTTCGTTTTGTATTTCCTGTGATAATGATTGGAATAGCTTTGTTTGCAGCAGCTGCAATGGCTTCCTGCAGATTGGTCTCGTGTATGTTCAAATCCTCAGGTGGCGTGTACGTTGCATACCATTTTTCAAGTTCCTCTTGGTATATATTCCAATTGATCTTTCTTAAATTCCACCTAGGTTGTGCAGGTGGTGTAGGAGGTCGTTCTATGTTTAGTGTTGTGACAGTAGCACAGTGGTCACTGGTGATCACCGGGTCTACTTCCCACTTCGCCTGTTGCTGGAGTGCTGTTGAGATTAATGTAAGATCAAAGGAACCTCCTAGAATGTGAGTGGGTTCCCCAGTGTTGAGAAGTGTGATTTCAGGTACTTCTCGTAGAGATGCAGCTAAATGGCGCCCATCAGCATTGGCTGGCACAATCGCACCTAACTCTTGTTGATGAGCATTAAAATCCTCAGGGAATAACGGCATTTTCATGCGTGGCCAAGGCAAGCACTGCCTCTGCTTCTAGTTTACGTCTAGGGGGCTTGTAAACGTTATATATGAGGAGCTCAATATTAGCCATATTCACTGTTACTGCTAATACCTCTACTCCATCCCCACATGACACTGAGTCTATTTTCTTGCTGGGTATGGTGTTCCTGACTAGGGTCATTAATCCTCTTTGTCTCCCCTGCTCATACGGTATAACATAGTGCTGATATCCAGCTAATCTGAAGGATTTCGTGGCTGCGAAAAGAGTTTCTTCCAAAACGATTATATCTGCTTTCGTGGTGATTGCAGCCTCCTGAAGTGTGTGGCTTTTATTCCCAAGACCTTGTATGTTCCACTGTAGTATTCGTAATGGCCAGACGACGGTTACGGTTGGTGTTGCCTGTTCTACCAGAACTCCTCTTCGGAATCGACCTCTATATTCTCCACCTTGCAAGTCGTGTCGCTGCAAATCAGACCGCACTGATTGTCCGTGGTCATCCCCGGCATTGTTGGAATCTGTGCATAACTGTGGTCCATCACTTTGTTGTTGGTATTGCTGCATGTCGGACTGCATTGATTGCTCGTGGCCGTTTCTTGTGTTGTCGGAATCTGTGCATATCTCCCATCCAGTATTTCGTTGTTGATGTTGCTGCATATTGGGCTGCATTGATTGTTCATGCCTGCCACATGTGTTGTCGGAACCTGTGCATCTCTGCTGTTCAATACTTTGTTGGTGTTGTTGCATATCAGACTGCATTGGCTGCTGGTGTCTGTGTCTTGTGTTGTAAGATTCTGTTGATCTTGAGTGGTCACTGCTTCTAGCAGTTGCTTTTTTGAATGTTGATGTTTGGGAGGAAAAGAAGTGAATGTACATACCACTATGCATGGGTTTGCGGTAGACAGAGAAAGAGAACCTGAACACAGAGCTGTGAACAGGAACGTCAAGAAAAGGAAAGAGGGAATTAGATTCTCATTCAACCTTGAAATGGATAGAAGGAACCAGATTGTTAAGAAAGGAGAGGAAAGGTTTGAAAAGACTAAGGTCATGAGGCCATAAAGCAAAAATATCAACATAGTGCAGCCAGAGAAAGGGACGAGTATCAGTAGTGGGGAAACAAGAACGGTTTAGAAGTATTCCATGTAGAGATTTCCATGTAGAAGTATTCCATGTAGAACCATGTAGAGGTTTCGGGCAGGTCCCAGGGACCTGCCCGAAACGCTACGCGTACTAGTGGCTGTACAAGAATGTAACAACTCTTGTATATATCTCGAAAAAAAAGTAATTGAAAGGAACATTAGTAAACAGAGAGTCGACATCAAGACTAAGCATCTCACAAGAGGGTTGCAGGCGCAGTCTTCCTATGAAGTCCTGTGAGTGACGAAGGTGGGCAGGGGAAAAAGTGCCAGGGGTAAGGCGTCAGAGGTTTAGCTAGCCAGGAGGCAAGAGGATAGGCGACAGAGACCCTTGAAGAAATGATAGGACGAAGGGGAACACCAGGTTTATGAGTCTTTGGTAGACCATAGAAATAAGGACGAAATGGTAGATGACAAGGAAACGTTTTATTAGATCGAAGTCAAAAAGACTTTACAAACTTGAGAGCTGTCTCAGTTTGCTGTTGTTGTTGTTATAGATTCAGCTACTCGGAACAAGTTCCAAATAGCACGTGCTATGGTGAGCCCGTAACTTACCTGGCACAGGAGCGGGGCAAGTAGCACGGGCTATGGTGAGCCCGTAACTTACCTGGCACAGGAGCGGGGCAAGTAGCACGTGCTATGGTGAGCCCGTAACTTACCTGGCACAGGAGCGGGGCAAGTAGCACGGGCTATGGTGAGCCCGTAACTTACCTGGCACAGGAGCGGGGCAAGTAGCACGGGCTATGGTGAGCCCGTAACTTACCTGGCACAGGAGCGGGGCAAGTAGCACGGGCTATGGTGAGCCCGTAACTTACCTGGCACAGGAGCGGGGCAAGTAGCACGGGCTATGGTGAGCCCGTAACTTACCTGGCACAGGAGCGGGGCAAGTAGCACGGGCTATGGTGAGCCCGTAACTTACCTGGCACAGGAGCGGGGCAAGTAGCACGGGCTATGGTGAGCCCGTAACTTACCTGGCACAGGAGCGGGACAAGTAGCACGGGCTATGGTGAGCCCGTAACTTACCTGGCACAGGAGCGGGACAAGTAGCACGTGCTATGGTGAGCCCGTAACTTACCTGGCACAGGAGCGGGGCAAGTAGCACGTGCTATGGTGAGCCCGTAACTTACCTGGCACAGGAGCGGGACAAGTAGCACGTGCTATGGTGAGCCCGTAACTTACCTGGCACAGGAGCGGGGCAAGTAGCACGTGCTATGGTGAGCCCGTAACTTACCTGGCACAGGAGCGGGGCAAGTAGCACGGGCTATGGTGAGCCCGTAACTTACCTGGCACAGGAGCGGGGCAAGTAGCACGTGCTATGGTGAGCCCGTAACTTACCTGGCACAGGAGCGGGGCAAGTAGCACGTGCTATGGTGAGCCCGTAACTTACCTGGCACAGGAGCGGGACAAGTAGCACGTGCTATGGTGAGCCCGTAACTTACCTGGCACAGGAGCGGGACAAGTAGCACGTGCTATGGTGAGCCCGCAACTTACCTGGCACAGGAGCGGGACAAGTAGCACGTGCTATGGTGAGCCCGTAACTTACCTGGCACAGGAGCGGGGCAAGTAGCACGGGCTATGGTGAGCCCGTAACTTACCTGGCACAGGAGCGGGACAAGTAGCACGTGCTATGGTGAGCCCGTAACTTACCTGGCACAGGAGCGGGACAAGTAGCACGTGCTATGGTGAGCCCGTAACTTACCTGGCACAGGAGCGGGACAAGTAGCACGTGCTATGGTGAGCCCGTAACTTACCTGGCACAGGAGCGGGACAAGTAGCACGTGCTATGGTGAGCCCGTAACTTACCTGGCACAGGAGCGGGACAAGTAGCACGTGCTATGGTGAGCCCGTAACTTACCTGGCACAGGAGCGGGGCAAGTAGCACGGGCTATGGTGAGCCCGTAACTTACCTGGCACAGGAGCGGGACAAGTAGCACGTGCTATGGTGAGCCCGTAACTTACCTGGCACAGGAGCGGGACAAGTAGCACGTGCTATGGTGAGCCCGTAACTTACCTGGCACAGGAGCGGGACAAGTAGCACGTGCTATGGTGAGCCCGTAACTTACCTGGCACAGGAGCGGGGCAAGTAGCACGGGCTATGGTGAGCCCGTAACTTACCTGGCACAGGAGCGGGACAAGTAGCACGTGCTATGGTGAGCCCGTAACTTACCTGGCACAGGAGCGGGACAAGAAGCACGTGCTATGGTGAGCCCGTAACTTACCTGGCACAGGAGCGGGACAAGTAGCACGTGCTATGGTGAGCCCGTAACTTACCTGGCACAGGAGCGGGACAAGTAGCACGTGCTATGGTGAGCCCGTAACTTACCTGGCACAGGAGCGGGACAAGTAGCACGTGCTATGGTGAGCCCGTAACTTACCTGGCACAGGAGCGGGACAAGTAGCACGGGCTATGGTGAGCCCGTAACTTACCTGGCACAGGAGCGGGACAAGTAGCACGTGCTATGGTGAGCCCGTAACTTACCTGGCACAGGAGCGGGACAAGTAGCACGTGCTATGGTGAGCCCGTAACTTACCTGGCACAGGAGCGGGACAAGTAGCACGTGCTATGGTGAGCCCGTAACTTACCTGGCACAGGAGCGGGGCAAGTAGCACGGGCTATGGTGAGCCCGTAACTTACCTGGCACAGGAGCGGGACAAGTAGCACGTGCTATGGTGAGCCCGTAACTTACCTGGCACAGGAGCGGGACAAGTAGCACGTGCTATGGTGAGCCCGTAACTTACCTGGCACAGGAGCGGGACAAGTAGCACGTGCTATGGTGAGCCCGTAACTTACCTGGCACAGGAGCGGGGCAAGTAGCACGGGCTATGGTGAGCCCGTAACTTGCCTGGCACAGGAGCGGGACAAGTAGCACGTGCTATGGTGAGCCCGTAACTTACCTGGCACAGGAGCGGGGCAAGTAGCACGGGCTATGGTGAGCCCGTAACTTACCTGGCACAGGAGCGGGGCAAGTAGCACGTGCTATGGTGAGCCCGTAACTTACCTGGCACAGGAGCGGGGCAAGTAGCACGTGCTATGGTGAGCCCGTAACTTACCTGGCACAGGAGCGGGGCAAGTAGCACGTGCTATGGTGAGCCCGTAACTTACCTGGCACAGGAGCGGGGCAAGTAGCACGTGCTATGGTGAGCCCGTAACTTACCTGGCACAGGAGCGGGGCAAGTAGCACGTGCTATGGTGAGCCCGTAACTTACCTGGCACAGGAGCGGGGCAAGTAGCACGGGCTATGGTGAGCCCGTAACTTACCTGGCACAGGAGCGGGGCAAGTAGCACGTGCTATGGTGAGCCCGTAACTTACCTGGCACAGGAGCGGGGCAAGTAGCACGTGCTATGGTGAGCCCGTAACTTACCTGGCACAGGAGCGGGGCAAGTAGCACGTGCTATGGTGAGCCCGTAACTTACCTGGCACAGGAGCGGGACAAGTAGCACGGGCTATTGTAAGCCCGTAACTTACCTGGCACAGGAGTGGGCCAAGTAGCACGTGCTATGGTGAGCCCGTAACTTACCTGGCACAGGAGCGGGGCAAGTAGCACGTGCTATGGTGAGCCCGTAACTTACCTGGCACAGGAGCGGGGCAAGTAGCACGGGCTATGGTGAGCCCGTAACTTACCTGGCACAGGAGCGGGGCAAGTAGCACGGGCTATGGTGAGCCCGTAACTTACCTGGCACAGGAGCGGGGCAAGTAGCACAGGCTATGGTGAGCCCGTAACTTACCTGGCACAGGAGCGGGGCAAGTAGCACGGGCTATGGTGAGCCCGTAACTTACCTGGCACAGGAGCGGGGCAAGTAGCACGGGCTATGGTGAGCCCGTAACTTACCTGGCACAGGAGCGGGGCAAGTAGCACGTGCTATGGTGAGCCCGTAACTTACCTGGCACAGGAGCGGGGCAAGTAGCACGGGCTATGGTGAGCCCGTAACTTACCTGGCACAGGAGCGGGGCAAGTAGCACGGGCTATGGTGAGCCCGTAACTTACCTGGCACAGGAGCGGGGCAAGTAGCACGGGCTATGGTGAGCCCGTAACTTACCTGGCACAGGAGCGGGGCAAGTAGCACGGGCTATGGTGAGCCCGTAACTTACCTGGCACAGGAGCGGGGCAAGTAGCACGGGCTATGGTGAGCCCGTAACTTACCTGGCACAGGAGCGGGGCAAGTAGCACGGGCTATGGTGAGCCCGTAACTTACCTGGCACAGGAGCGGGGCAAGTAGCACGGGCTATGGTGAGCCCGTAACTTACCTGGCACAGGAGCGGGGCAAGTAGCACGGGCTATGGTGAGCCCGTAACTTACCTGGCACAGGAGCGGGGCAAGTAGCACGGGCTATGGTGAGCCCGTAACTTACCTGGCACAGGAGCGGGACAAGTAGCACGTGCTATGGTGAGCCCGTAACTTACCTGGCACAGGAGCGGGACAAGTAGCACGTGCTATGGTGAGCCCGTAACTTACCTGGCACAGGAGCGGGGCAAGTAGCACGGGCTATGGTGAGCCCGTAACTTACCTGGCACAGGAGCGGGACAAGTAGCACGTGCTATGGTGAGCCCGTAACTTACCTGGCACAGGAGCGGGACAAGTAGCACGTGCTATGGTGAGCCCGTAACTTACCTGGCACAGGAGCGGGACAAGTAGCACGTGCTATGGTGAGCCCGTAACTTACCTGGCACAGGAGCGGGGCAAGTAGCACGGGCTATGGTGAGCCCGTAACTTACCTGGCACAGGAGCGGGACAAGTAGCACGTGCTATGGTGAGCCCGTAACTTACCTGGCACAGGAGCGGCACAAGAAGCACGTGCTATGGTGAGCCCGTAACTTACCTGGCACAGGAGCGGGACAAGTAGCACGTGCTATGGTGAGCCCGTAACTTACCTGGCACAGGAGCGGGACAAGTAGCACGTGCTATGGTGAGCCCGTAACTTACCTGGCACAGGAGCGGGACAAGTAGCACGTGCTATGGTGAGCCCGTAACTTACCTGGCACAGGAGCGGGACAAGTAGCACGTGCTATGGTGAGCCCGTAACTTACCTGGCACAGGAGCGGGACAAGTAGCACGTGCTATGGTGAGCCCGTAACTTACCTGGCACAGGAGCGGGGCAAGTAGCACGGGCTATGGTGAGCCCGTAACTTACCTGGCACAGGAGCGGGACAAGTAGCACGTGCTATGGTGAGCCCGTAACTTACCTGGCACAGGAGCGGGACAAGTAGCACGTGCTATGGTGAGCCCGTAACTTACCTGGCACAGGAGCGGGACAAGTAGCACGTGCTATGGTGAGCCCGTAACTTACCTGGCACAGGAGCGGGGCAAGTAGCACGGGCTATGGTGAGCCCGTAACTTACCTGGCACAGGAGCGGGACAAGTAGCACGTGCTATGGTGAGCCCGTAACTTACCTGGCACAGGAGCGGGACAAGTAGCACGTGCTATGGTGAGCCCGTAACTTACCTGGCACAGGAGCGGGACAAGTAGCACGTGCTATGGTGAGCCCGTAACTTACCTGGCACAGGAGCGGGGCAAGTAGCACGGGCTATGGTGAGCCCGTAACTTGCCTGGCACAGGAGCGGGACAAGTAGCACGTGCTATGGTGAGCCCGTAACTTACCTGGCACAGGAGCGGGGCAAGTAGCACGGGCTATGGTGAGCCCGTAACTTACCTGGCACAGGAGCGGGGCAAGTAGCACGTGCTATGGTGAGCCCGTAACTTACCTGGCACAGGAGCGGGGCAAGTAGCACGGGCTATGGTGAGCCCGTAACTTACCTGGCACAGGAGCGGGGCAAGTAGCACGGGCTATGGTGAGCCCGTAACTTACCTGGCACAGGAGCGGGGCAAGTAGCACGTGCTATGGTGAGCCCGTAACTTACCTGGCACAGGAGCGGGGCAAGTAGCACGGGCTATGGTGAGCCCGTAACTTACCTGGCACAGGAGCGGGGCAAGTAGCACGGGCTATGGTGAGCCCGTAACTTACCTGGCACAGGAGCGGGGCAAGTAGCACGGGCTATGGTGAGCCCGTAACTTACCTGGCACAGGAGCGGGACAAGTAGCACGTGCTATGGTGAGCCCGTAACTTACCTGGCACAGGAGCGGGACAAGTAGCACGTGCTATGGTGAGCCCGTAACTTACCTGGCACAGGAGCGGGGCAAGTAGCACGGGCTATGGTGAGCCCGTAACTTACCTGGCACAGGAGCGGGACAAGTAGCACGTGCTATGGTGAGCCCGTAACTTACCTGGCACAGGAGCGGGACAAGTAGCACGTGCTATGGTGAGCCCGTAACTTACCTGGCACAGGAGCGGGACAAGTAGCACGTGCTATGGTGAGCCCGTAACTTACCTGGCACAGGAGCGGGGCAAGTAGCACGGGCTATGGTGAGCCCGTAACTTACCTGGCACAGGAGCGGGACAAGTAGCACGTGCTATGGTGAGCCCGTAACTTACCTGGCACAGGAGCGGGACAAGAAGCACGTGCTATGGTGAGCCCGTAACTTACCTGGCACAGGAGCGGGACAAGTAGCACGTGCTATGGTGAGCCCGTAACTTACCTGGCACAGGAGCGGGACAAGTAGCACGTGCTATGGTGAGCCCGTAACTTACCTGGCACAGGAGCGGGGCAAGTAGCACGGGCTATGGTGAGCCCGTAACTTACCTGGCACAGGAGCGGGACAAGTAGCACGTGCTATGGTGAGCCCGTAACTTACCTGGCACAGGAGCGGGACAAGTAGCACGTGCTATGGTGAGCCCGTAACTTACCTGGCACAGGAGCGGGACAAGTAGCACGTGCTATGGTGAGCCCGTAACTTACCTGGCACAGGAGCGGGGCAAGTAGCACGGGCTATGGTGAGCCCGTAACTTACCTGGCACAGGAGCGGGACAAGTAGCACGTGCTATGGTGAGCCCGTAACTTACCTGGCACAGGAGCGGGACAAGTAGCACGTGCTATGGTGAGCCCGTAACTTACCTGGCACAGGAGCGGGACAAGTAGCACGTGCTATGGTGAGCCCGTAACTTACCTGGCACAGGAGCGGGGCAAGTAGCACGGGCTATGGTGAGCCCGTAACTTGCCTGGCACAGGAGCGGGACAAGTAGCACGTGCTATGGTGAGCCCGTAACTTACCTGGCACAGGAGCGGGGCAAGTAGCACGGGCTATGGTGAGCCCGTAACTTACCTGGCACAGGAGCGGGGCAAGTAGCACGTGCTATGGTGAGCCCGTAACTTACCTGGCACAGGAGCGGGGCAAGTAGCACGTGCTATGGTGAGCCCGTAACTTACCTGGCACAGGAGCGGGGCAAGTAGCACGTGCTATGGTGAGCCCGTAACTTACCTGGCACAGGAGCGGGGCAAGTAGCACGTGCTATGGTGAGCCCGTAACTTACCTGGCACAGGAGCGGGGCAAGTAGCACGTGCTATGGTGAGCCCGTAACTTACCTGGCACAGGAGCGGGGCAAGTAGCACGTGCTATGGTGAGCCCGTAACTTACCTGGCACAGGAGCGGGGCAAGTAGCACGTGCTATGGTGAGCCCGTAACTTACCTGGCACAGGAGCGGGGCAAGTAGCATGTGCTATGGTGAGCCCGTAACTTACCTGGCACAGGAGCGGGGCAAGTAGCACGGGCTATGGTGAGCCCGTAACTTACCTGGCACAGGAGCGGGGCAAGTAGCACGTGCTATGGTGAGCCCGTAACTTACCTGGCACAGGAGCGGGGCAAGTAGCACGTGCTATGGTGAGCCCGTAACTTACCTGGCACAGGAGCGGGGCAAGTAGCACGTGCTATGGTGAGCCCGTAACTTACCTGGCACAGGAGCGGGACAAGTAGCACGGGCTATTGTAAGCCCGTAACTTACCTGGCACAGGAGTGGGCCAAGTAGCACGTGCTATGGTGAGCCCGTAACTTACCTGGCACAGGAGCGGGGCAAGTAGCACGTGCTATGGTGAGCCCGTAACTTACCTGGCACAGGAGCGGGGCAAGTAGCACGGGCTATGGTGAGCCCGTAACTTACCTGGCACAGGAGCGGGGCAAGTAGCACGGGCTATGGTGAGCCCGTAACTTACCTGGCACAGGAGCGGGGCAAGTAGCACAGGCTATGGTGAGCCCGTAACTTACCTGGCACAGGAGCGGGGCAAGTAGCACGGGCTATGGTGAGCCCGTAACTTACCTGGCACAGGAGCGGGGCAAGTAGCACGGGCTATGGTGAGCCCGTAACTTACCTGGCACAGGAGCGGGGCAAGTAGCACGGGCTATGGTGAGCCCGTAACTTACCTGGCACAGGAGCGGGGCAAGTAGCACGTGCTATGGTGAGCCCGTAACTTACCTGGCACAGGAGCGGGGCAAGTAGCACGGGCTATGGTGAGCCCGTAACTTACCTGGCACAGGAGCGGGGCAAGTAGCACGGGCTATGGTGAGCCCGTAACTTACCTGGCATAGGAGCGGGGCAAGTAGCACGGGCTATGGTGAGCCCGTAACTTACCTGGCACAGGAGCGGGGCAAGTAGCACGGGCTATGGTGAGCCCGTAACTTACCTGGCACAGGAGCGGGGCAAGTAGCACGGGCTATGGTGAGCCCGTAACTTACCTGGCACAGGAGCGGGGCAAGTAGCACGGGCTATGGTGAGCCCGTAACTTACCTGGCACAGGAGCGGGGCAAGTAGCACGGGCTATGGTGAGCCCGTAACTTACCTGGCACAGGAGCGGGGCAAGTAGCACGGGCTATGGTGAGCCCGTAACTTACCTGGCACAGGAGCGGGGCAAGTAGCACGGGCTATGGTGAGCCCGTAACTTACCTGGCACAGGAGCGGGGCAAGTAGCACGGGCTATGGTGAGCCCGTAACTTACCTGGCACAGGAGCGGGGCAAGTAGCACGGGCTATGGTGAGCCCGTAACTTACCTGGCACAGGAGCGGGGCAAGTAGCACGGGCTATGGTGAGCCCGTAACTTACCTGGCACAGGAGCGGGGCAAGTAGCACGGGCTATGGTGAGCCCGTAACTTACCTGGCACAGGAGCGGGGCAAGTAGCACGGGCTATGGTGAGCCCGTAACTTACCTGGCACAGGAGCGGGGCAAGTAGCACGGGCTATTGTAAGCCCGTAACTTACCTGGCACAGGAGTGGGCCAAGTAGCACGGGCTATGGTGAGCCCGTAACTTACCTGGCACAGGAGCGGGGCAAGTAGAACGGGCTATTGTAAGCCCGTAACTTACCTGGCACAGGAGTGGGCCAAGTAGCACGGGCTATGGTGAGCCCGTAACTTACCTGGCACTGGAGCGGGGCAAGTAGCACGGGCTATGGTGAGCCCGTAACTTACCTGGCACAGGAGCGGGGCAAGTAGCACGGGCTATGGTGAGCCCATAGTGGACTTAACTGGCGCAGGAGCGGGACAAGTAGCACGGGCTATGGTGAGCCCATAGTGGACTTAACTGGCACAGGAGCGGGGCAAGTAGCACGGGCTATGGTGAGCCCATAGTGGACTTAACTGGCACAGGAGCGGGGCAAGTAGCACGGGCTATGGTGAGCCCATAGTGGACTTAACTGGCACAGGAGCGGGGCAAGTAGCACGGGCTATGGTGAGCCTATAGTGGACTTAACTGGCACAGGAGCGGTGCCAATTATGGAATGCCCAGACTTAGTTTGCGTTTGAAGGGAGTTTTAAGGCGATCCAAAGGCGACATGTGTAAGGAAAGAAGGGTGAGGTGAGGGGGAAAAGGGGGAGGGGGGGGATGAGGGAGATGACGAATAAGCCTAAAGCATCACCTATTACTAAGAAGAAGTTGCTTTTAACAGAAGCGACAATGCCAAGCGCACCCTTGTACTCGCTGCCTCAGTTTAGTTTAATTCATTTATTATGCACCCCATACCCATCTTGTGGGCGGTAGTGGAAAGGGTTACAGAGGCACATAATGGGCTCAGGGACTGAACCCCACAATTCATTTAGCTAAGCAAGTTACAATCTTGATGAGCTAGTTACAAAATTCAATATAAGTCATCACATCAACAATGGGTTCGAGATCGACCTCAAGTACAGGTTCTAAATTAAGCAACTGACATATGTGGAGAGCTAGTGTCACAATTTATATGTTTGTCCTGCACACCGCCCCCCCCCCCTCCCACCCTATCCAGTGGGTGGATAGGTTACAATCACTCAGTTACTACCTACAGTTAGCAAACTGGGGATATTTGACTAAAATTTCTGGTAGCAGATAATTTTGAATGAAATATTTACACATCGCTGGAACATTGGTTATAGAATTGTCTCTAAGTTCACGTATCTTTTCGCACTCCATCACATGCGTCATTCTGACGCATGTGCAAATGACGCAGTCATTTTGCGTCATTCAAAAACAATACTAAAAAGTACCTAATTTCATCTTCATAGTTTTTTACCGCTTGCTTTAAAATTGCACTGTATCTATTGCTACCCAATCTCCCAATCTGTATGTACCCAATCTGAACATCTTTATCATTGTTTATCATTGCTGTCTTCTTATATGTGCTGTCAATCTGCTGTATGGTGTCTATTAATCTTGTTTAAATTACCAGTCAAGTTGTCAATGTAATCAATCAGAGCTTTAATATACCAATGTGCTTTAATATACTTACTAATCTCTCTCATCTCATTTTTTTTCTTGCAATGTATTTGTTATCATTTCATTAATTCTGATAGAATTTACCTACTTAAAATTATCTGTTAGATTAAGGACCTGCCCGAAACGCTGCGCGTACTAGTGGCTTTACAAGAGTGTAATTACTGTACTATGCTATGTATTCTCACAAACCCAATGTACCTTCTTGTATATAAATAAATAACAAAATAAAAAAATAAATAAACATAGTGACGGAGGGTGTGCGAATAATTTTGTTGACACAGTTTACATTTGGTCATTTCTACATCAGCAGATAATGAGAATTCCCAGAGATACTTGTAACCGAGTCTAAGCCGAGCAGTAATAACATCTAGAAGTCTGCTGATTTTATTGGATGATCCATAGATGTGTGGCTCCTCTTGCATGATAGTATAAGAACATAAGAACGTAAGAACATAAGAACAAAGGCAACTGCAGAAGGCCTGTTGGCCCATACGAGGCAGCTCCTATTTATAACCACCCAATCCCACTCATATACATGTCCAACCCATGCTTGAAACAATCGAGGTACCCCACCTCCACAATGTTACGCGGCAATGCAGGGGGTAATGATGTTGGACGAGTTAGGAGTGAGGAACTAATACAGAGATTCAGGACAGCCATTGAATTAGTTAGGAGCAAGGGAGGAATCCCGATCATATGTGGCATTCTTCCAAGAAAGGGAGTAGGAAATAAATGGATATCAAGGGCACTTGGTGTCAATTGCCGGCTGGAAAGATATTGCAAATCAAATGCAATATCTTTCATAGACAACTGGGAACACTTCTATGGAAGAAATGAAATGTATGCTCGTGATGGGGTGCATCTATCGAGAGCTGGGGTTGTTGCTGTTGCGAACTCGTTGGAAGAAGTGGTTAGAGGTGTTTGTTTGGGTTTAAACTGTTAGTAGATAGAGGTATGGGAATTGATTTGGAGGAAGGAGGTAATAAAAGTATGTGTTTGTGGGAGAAAGGAATTGGCAAAATGATCAGGGAAAGAGAAGAGCCTCAAAATAACAATTCACTTAGGGTATATTACACTAACAGTAGAAGTCTAAGAAATAAAATTAACGAATTAAATGCTCTTGTCTGCACAGAAAAAATAGATATTATTGCACTTACCGAAACGTGGATGAATGTAGAAAATAGAGAAATATTAGCTGAATATCAAATAAATGAATTTAAACTATTTCACACAGATAGATATATTAGACGAGGAGGGGGAGTAGCCATATATGTTAGGGACAATTTGAAATGTAGTCTCAAAGAGGGAATCAAAACTGAGCCACACACAGAAACTATTTGGATAGATTTATACGAAAAAGCAAATAATATTATAATAGGAGTTATATATAGGCCACCAAATTTAGACAGAATGGAAGCAAAGCATCTATGGGATGAAATATCTAGGGCATCTAGATCTAACAGTATTTACGTCATGGGTGACTTTAATTTTAGTGGAATAAACTGGTTGAACAAAACAGGGAATAGTGAAGCAGAAGATTTTCTAGAATTAATTGACGATTGCTTTCTTACGCAACACATTAAGGAACCAACACGGGAAAATAATATTTTAGATTTAGTGTTAACTAACAAGGAAACACAAGTTAATGACATCGAAATAGGGAGTGAGCTAGGGAACAGTGATCACAAAGAAATCAGATTTAGCATAGAATGGAATAGACCTGTAGGAGAAAATTCTGTTAAAGTGCCAAATTTTCGAAAAGCTGATTTTGGTAGCCTTAGAAATTTTTTGGGTCAAATTGATTGGAAAGTCTTGGGTGTGGCGTGGGGGCCGGTCTTGGAGCGAGACATGGGCCCGGCGATGGGTGACGTGGATGGGGATTTCGATGTGGATTCAATATATAACTTGTTTAGGAATATTCTAAACAAAGCACAGGAACGTAGTATACCATACAAATTGAATAGATCGAATACCAATGACCCAAAGTGGATAACAAAGAATTTGAAGAACCTTATAGGTAAAAAGAGAGCTTGGTACAAAAGGATTAAAAATGGGGAGGTCACTTTAGAACAGGAATTCGTACAACTGGTTAGAAATGTTAAAAAAGAGATAAGGAAAGCAAAAAGAAACTATGAAGTTCGCATAGCAGGGCAAGCAAAGACAAATCCTAAAGGGTTTTTTCAGTTATATCGTACTAAGACTAGGGAAAGGATAGGTCCATTAAAAACTGAGACAGGTCAAATAACAGATAGTGATGAAGAGATGAGTAGTATTTTTAATAAATATTTTGTATCTGTATTTACTAAAGAGGAACTTAACAATATGCCTTCAGCCGAACAAGTCTATGTGGGTGGGGACGAGGACAGGTTGACGAGTTTAACAGTTACCAGGGAGGATGTTCTTAAACAAATAGTAAAACTCAAACCAAACAAATCCCCAGGGCCGGATGAAGTGTTTGCCAGGGTGCTTAAAGAATGCAAAGAGGAGCTTTGTGACCCACTGTCAACCATATTTAATAAATCAATAGAGTCAGGCAGAGTGCCAGAGTTTTGGAAAGTTGCTAATGTGATACCAGTTTTTAAGAAAGGAGATAGATCACTTGCATCTAACTATCGACCAATTAGCCTAACGTCTATTGTGGGAAAGTTACTCGAATCTATAATAGCAAATAAAATTTGTCTTCATCTTGAAAAACATAAATTAATAATTGAGTCGCAACATGGTTTTATAAATGGCCGTTCATGTTTAACAAATTTGTTATCTTTTTATTCTAGCATTGTTGAGGCAGTTGATAGTGGTAAGGATTGCGATGTTGTGTACCTTGACTTTAGCAAAGCTTTTGATACAGTGCCACATGAAAGACTGATTAAAAAGTTAGAGTCTCATGGTATTGGGGGTGCTATATTAAGCTGGATTAGGGCATGACTATACCAAAGGAAACAGAGAGTTAGTATAAATGGAGTCAAGTCAGAGTGGGAAAATGTTGTAAGTGGGGTGCCTCAGGGCTCTGTCCTGGGACCCCTGTTGTTTATAATATATATAAATGATTTAGATTCAGGTTTGAGTAGCAACATTTGCAAATTTGCCGATGATACGAAAATCGGTAGGGAAATTAATTCGGAGGAGGACTCACTATCACTTCAAGTTGATCTAGATAGGGTTTTGAAATGGTCAAAGGATTGGCAGATGCAGTTTAATGCTGATAAATGTAAAGTTCTGAGGTTAGGTAATGATGATAGGGTTACAAGATACGAGCTAGATGGTGTTGAGATTGCGAAGTCGAATTGCGAAAGGGATCTGGGAGTTATGATTAGTAAGAATTTAAAACAAAAGGATCAATGCATAAATGTTCGTAATAAGGCAAATCGGACACTTGGATTTATTAATCGCAGCGTTAGTAACAAGACACCTGGTGTGGTTCTCAAGCTATATCTTACTCTAGTTAGGCCCCATTTAGATTATGCAGTTCAGTTTTGGTCGCCATATTATAGAATGGATATAAATTCACATGAACGTGTCCAGCGTAGGATGACTAAGTTAATTCCCCAAATTAGAAATCTTTCATATGAAGAAAGATTAACAAAGCTTAAGTTGCATTCACTGGAAAGGCGAAGAGTTAGGGGTGACATGATAGAGGTTTACAAGTGGGTGAATGGACATAACAAAGGGGATATTAATAGGGTATTAAAAGTATCAACACAAGACAGAACACGAAACAATGGGTATAAATTGGATAAGTTTAGATTTAGGAAAGACTTGGGTAAATACTGGTTCAGTAACAGGGTTGTTGATGAGTAACAGGGTTGTTTGCAGGGTTGTTGAAAAAAGTAAATACTGAATATGCAGTCATATTCCATGAGACATGTTTAAAAGTTTAAAAGAAAACCTGCTGCCAGTATACACCAATATATATATATATATATATATATATATATATATATATATATATATATATATATATATATATATATATATAGATATATATATATACATATATATATATATATATATATATATATATATATATATATATATATATATATATATATATATTTATATATTTATATACAGCTGGATGCCCAGCTGAAAGAGAGCCCCGTTACCTAACGCCCCGTAACTCTGATGCTCTTATTGGTCGCCCGGATGGTATCACAGTGAATCCCTGGAAGAATGGCAAGCAGTTGGTATGGGACTACACGTGCGTATCAACCCTGGCTAACACCTACATTAACCTCAGTGTTGCACAACCAGGTGGCGCTGCCACCCACAGGGAAGCAGCCAAATCCCGTAAGTATAGAGAACTGGATCACCACTACAATTTTGTCCCCATTGCTTCTGAGACACTCGGCGCCTGGGGTAAAAGTGCTACCAGTTTTTTGAAGGAACTGGGTTCTAGGCTCATTGAAACAACAAGTGACCCTAGAGCTGCCAGCTTTCTTTTCCAGCGCCTCAGCGTGAGGGGAAATGCGCACTGCATCCAGGGTTCCTGCCCGCCATCTGAGGAGCTGCAGGAACTCGACAACCTATGATAACCATCTTTGTAACCTATACGTAACTCCTTTTTTGTAACAAAGTTCAAATAAAGCAAATATATATGTGTACATACAAAAGAATGGGGGTGGTAGGAGAAGATAATATTAGTGTTCAGTGAGAAACCACAAGGTCTCCTCTGAATACTTTTTATTTTCTTCTCCGAGGCTATGGGTCCCCACATTGGCACCAGAGGTGGTACCCTCACAAATTTATATATATATATATATATATATATATATATATATATATATATATATATATATATATATATATATATATATATATATATATATATATATATTATTAAATATGACCGAAAAAGTAAGATTAATAATTCTAACACGAATTTTCTCAATCTTTCGTACATTTCTTTTCACTGTTGGAGGTAAATCAAAAATCAATTCTACAAAATTCATTTTTATTTCTAGTCTGACGCGACACTTGAGCGCGTTTCGTAAAACTTATTACATTTTCAAAGACTTTAGTTTACAAATACACAACTAAATAGAACTTACGCATCTCCGATTTTATATCTACATTTTAGTGAGGTGGATGGGGTGAGGTGGCATTAATAGGGTATTAATTTCATCAACACAAGACAGAACAAGAGGTGGCATTAATAGGGTATTAATTTCATCAACACAAGACAGAACAAGAGGTGGCATTAATAGGGTATTAATTTCATCAACACAAGACAGAACACGAAACAATGGGTATTGAATAGAAGTGTTTGTAGAAAGCCAATTGGTCCATATTTCTTGATGCTTCTATATTGGAGCGGAGTCTTGAGGTGGGTAGAATATAGTTGTGCATTAATTGGCTGTTGATTGCTGGTGTTGATTTCTTGATGTGTAGTGCTTCGCAAACGTCAAGCCGCCTGCTATCGCTGTATCTATCGATGATTTCTGTGTTGTTTACTAGGATTTCTCTGGCGATGGTTTGGTTGTGGGAAGAGATTATATGTTCCTTAATGGAGCCCTGTTGCTTATGCATCATTAAACGCCTAGAAAGAGATGTTGTTGTCTTGCCTATATACTGGGTTTTTTGGAGCTTACAGTCCCCAAGAGGGCATTTGAAGGCATAGACGACGTTAGTCTCTTTTAAAGCGTTCTGTTTTGTGTCTGGAGAGTTTCTCATGAGTAGGCTGGCCGTTTTTCTGGTTTTATAGTAAATTGTCAGTTGTATCCTCTGATTTTTGTCTGTAGGGATAACGTTTCTATTAACAATATCTTTCAGGACCCTTTCCTCCGTTTTATGAGCTGTGGAAAAGAAGTTCCTGTAAAATAGTCTAATAGGGGGTATAGGTGTTGTGTTAGTTGTCTCTTCAGAGGTTGCATGGCTTTTCACTTTCCTTCTTATGATGTCTTCGACGAAACCATTGGAGAAGCCGAGTGAGATGGCCCGGAAAGTAGAGTTGGAAATTCTGTTGGACGACATATTCGACCTCGAGACACAAAAGAAGGTCACTACCAAAGATACCTTACAAGCAGAACTTATTGCAGAAGGAGGAAAGAATCGAGGCAATTACAGAAGCACCATACTGTCCCCCGAGCTCAAAGCGGCAGCTAAAAGCCTTCGTGAGAACAAGGAGATAGTTGCCAGGAGAGGTGACAAGTCGCCAATATATGTCATTCTTAAAAAAGATGAATATCTGGCGAAAATGAACATCATACTCTCTGACCAAACTAAGTTCCAAAGGGTAACGAAGGACACTACAGCCGAATTAAAAGCAAAGGTCAACATACTGATCGATATATATATATATATGTATATATATATATATATATATATATATATATATATATATATATATATATATATATATATATATATATATATATATATATATATATATATAACTGAAAACTCACACCCCAGAAGTGACTCGAACCCATACTGCCAGGAGCAACGCAACTGGTATGTGCAGGACACCTTAATCCACTCGACCATCACGACCGGACAAAAAGAGGTGATAGCCGAAGCTATTTGAACCGCCCCAAGATCTTGATGAGAGTAGGCAACATTGAGGACACGGCAAACCTCCAATCAGATATATATATATATATCTTTCTATGGGCTACAGAAAATGATATGGTGTTTAACGAGGATAAGTTCCAGCTCATGCGCTACGGAAAAAATGAAAATATAAAAACGGAAACCACGTACAAAACTCAGGCAAATCATAACAAAACGAAAAGGCAATGTAAAGGATCTGGGTGTACTCATGTCGGAAGACCTTACCTTTTAAGAACACAATAAAGTAGCAGTCACTACTGTAAGAAAAATGACAGGTTGGATAACAAGAACTTTTCACACTAGAGATGCTATACCGATGATGATACTTTTCAAAACGCTTGTGCTCTCTAGAGTGGAGTACTGCTGCACAATGACAGCCCCTTTCAAAGCTGGAGAAATTACTGACCTGGAGAGCGTGCTGCATCCTTTACTGCTAGAATCCACTCAGTAAAACATCTAAATTACTGGGACCGACTAAAGAGCCTAAATCTGTACTCACTTGAACGCAGGCGGGAGAGATACATAATAATTTACACGTGGAAAATAATTGAGGGGCTGGTCCCAAACCTGCACACAGAAATAACATCACATGAGACCAGAAGACATGGCAGGATGTGCTGAATACCCCGTTGAAAAGCAGAGGTGCAACAGGTACTCTGAGAGAGAACTCTTTCAACATCAGAGGCCCGAGACTGTTCAACACGCTGCCACTACACATAAGGGGCATAACTGGCAGACATAACCCCTCACAGTGTTCAAAAGAGAACTGGATAAGCACCTCCAAAGGATACCTGATCAACCAGGCTGTGACTCATACGTCAGGCTACGAGCAGCCGCGTCCAACAGCCTGGTTGATCAGTCCAGCAACCAGGAGGCCTGGTCGACGACCGGGCCGCGGGGACGCTAAGCCCCGGAAGCACCTCAAGGTAACCTCAAGGTAAGGAAACCCCTCCGCCGGCACTCGGATGGTAATCTTGGGCATAGTATTTTATCAAATCACCTTATTCTTTGAGGCACACGTTAGGAACACAAATGCGAGCAAGCCTGAATGGTCCCCAGAACTATATGCAACTGAAGTGCCGGTGGAGGGGTGGTTCAAATAGCTTCGGCTATCACCTGTTTTTGTCCGGTCGTGATGGTCGAGTGGATTAAGGTGTCCTGTACATACCAGTCGCGTTGCTCCTGGGAGTATGGGTTCGAGTCACTTCTGGGGTGTGAGTTTTCAGTTGCATATTGTCCTGGGGACCATTCAGGCTTGTTCGCATATATATATATATATATATATATATATATATATATATATATATATATATATATATATATATATATATATATATATATATATATATATATATCTTATATTGCAGTGTGCATATGTTCAGCCTTCAGCGATATATCACGCTTGTGCATAAAACCGGTGTTTAGTGTGAGTTTCCATATACACCATCACTGTGTGTTAACCCATGTCCATGCCCTTCTGTCTTTATTTCCAGGAGACATGCTGTAAGTCCAAGTAAGATTATTTTACTTTGTGTTTATTATTGATTTATTGACACGTGAGTGTGTCAGTGTGGTGTGTTGGTTATTACTATTTTATGTGGTCTCTGTAACCTGGTGTACTTTGTTATAGTTTATTGGTGTTGGTCTCAGTGACCTGTATTGTTGTTGGTCTCAGTGACCTGTATTGTTGTTGGTCTCAGTGACCTGTATTGTTGTTGGTCTCAGTGACCTGTATTGTTGTTGGTCTCAGTGACCCGTATTGTTGTTGGTCTCAGTGACCTGTATTGTTGTTGGTCTCAGTGACCCGTATTGTTGTTGGTCTCAGTGATCTGTATTGTTGTTGGTCTCAGTGACCTGTATTGTTGTTGGTCTCAGTGACCTGTATTGTTGTTGGTCTCAGTGACCTGTATTGTTGTTGGTCTCAGTGACCCGTATTGTTGTTGGTCTCAGTGACCTGTATTGTTGTTGGTCTCAGTGACCTGTATTGTTGTTGGTCTCAGTGACCTGTATTGTTGTTGGTCTCAGTGACCTGTATTGTTGTTGGTCTCAGTGACCTGTATTGTTGTTGGTCTCAGTGACCCGTATTGTTGTTGGTCTCAGTGACCTGTATTGTTGTTGGTCTCAGTGACCCGTATTGTTGTTGGTCTCAGTGACCCGTATTGTTGTTGGTCTCAGTGACCTGTATTGTTGTTGGTCTCAGTGACCTGTATTGTTGTTGGTCTCAGTGACCTGTATTGTTGTTGGTCTCAGTGACCTGTATTGTTGTTGGTCTCAGTGACCCGTATTGTTGTTGGTCTCAGTGACCCGTATTGTTGTTGGTCTCAGCGACCCGTATTGTTGTTGGTCTCAGTGACCTGTATTGTTGTTGGTCTCAGTGACCCGTATTGTTGTTGGTCTCAGTGACCTGTATTGTTGTTGGTCTCAGTGACCCGTATTGTTGTTGGTCTCAGTGACCTGTATTGTTGTTGGTCTCAGTGACCCGTATTGTTGTTGGTCTCAGTGACCTGTATTGTTGTTGGTCTCAGTGACCTGTATTGTTGTTGGTCTCAGTGACCTGTATTGTTGTTGGTCTCAGTGACCTGTATTGTTGTTGGTCTCAGTGACCCGTATTGTTGTTGGTCTCAGTGACCTGTATTGTTGTTGGTCTCAGTGACCTGTATTGTTGTTGGTCTCAGTGACCCGTATTGTTGTTGGTCTCAGTGACCCGTATTGTTGTTGGTCTCAGTGACCTGTATTGTTGTTGGTCTCAGTGACCTGTATTGTTGTTGGTCTCAGTGACCTGTATTGTTGTTGGTCTCAGTGACCCGTATTGTTGTTGGTCTCAGTGACCTGTATTGTTGTTGGTCTCAGTGACCCGTATTGTTGTTGGTCTCAGTGACCTGTATTGTTGTTGGTCTCAGTGACCCGTATTGTTGTTGGTCTCAGTGACCTGTATTGTTGTTGGTCTCAGTGACCTGTATTGTTGTTGGTCTCAGTGACCTGTATTGTTGTTGGTCTCAGTGACCTGTATTGTTGTTGGTCTCAGTGACCTGTATTGTTGTTGGTCTCAGTGACCCGTATTGTTGTTGGTCTCAGTGACCTGTATTGTTGTTGGTCTCAGTGACCCGTATTGTTGTTGGTCTCAGTGACCTGTATTGTTGTTGGTCTCAGTGACCTGTATTGTTGTTGGTCTCAGTGACCTGTATTGTTGTTGGTCTCAGTGACCTGTATTGTTGTTGGTCTCAGTGACCTGTATTGTTGTTGGTCTCAGTGACCTGTATTGTTGTTGGTCTCAGTGACCTGTATTGTTGTTGGTCTCAGTGACCCGTATTGTTGTTGGTCTCAGTGACCTGTATTGTTGTTGGTCTCAGTGACCCGTATTGTTGTTGGTCTCAGTGACCTGTATTGTTGTTGGTCTCAGTGACCCGTATTGTTGTTGGTCTCAGTGACCTGTATTGTTGTTGGTCTCAGTGACCTGTATTGTTGTTGGTCTCAGTGACCCGTATTGTTGTTGGTCTCAGTGACCCGTATTGTTGTTGGTCTCAGTGACCTGTATTGTTGTTGGTCTCAGTGACCTGTATTGTTGTTGGTCTCAGTGACCTGTATTGTTGTTGGTCTCAGTGACCTGTATTGTTGTTGGTCTCAGTGACCTGTATTGTTGTTGGTCTCAGTGACCTGTATTGTTGTTGGTCTCAGTGACCTGTATTGTTGTTGGTCTCAGTGACCTGTATTGTTGTTGGTCTCAGTGACCTGTATTGTTGTTGGTCTCAGTGACCCGTATTGTTGTTGGTCTCAGTGACCTGTATTGTTGTTGGTCTCAGTGACCTGTATTGTTGTTGGTCTCTGTGACCCGGTGTACTTTGTTATAGTTTATTGTTGTTGGTCTCAGTGACCTGTATTGTTGTTGGTCTCAGTGACCTGTATTATTGTTGGTCTCAGTGACCTGTATTGTTGTTGGTCTCAGTGACCTGTATTATTGTTGGTCTCAGTGACCTGTATTGGTGTATACAGTATTATTACCGTGTTGTGTTGACTCAATGTCATCAGTGTACTTGCGTTCAGTTGATCTCGAGACATCAGTGTAACCTGTATTTAGTATCTTCTTGTATATAGTACCTCCTTGTATATAAATAAATAAATAAAAATAAATATCTTGAGACGTCAGTGGAACTTGTGTTCAGTATCTTGAGAAGTTAGTTAACTTCGTGTTCATTAAGTTGAAGCGTCAGTATACTCAGTGTTCAGTTAATCTCGAGACGTTAGTGTAACCTGTGTTCAGTATCTCGAGACGTCAATGTAACTTGTGTTCAGTATCTCGAGACGTCAGTATACTTTATGTTCATTTAATCTTGCGACGTCAGTGTATTTGTGGTCAATTATCCCTGAGATATCAGTGTGTTATTTTTTTTGTACTTGAGACGTCATTGTATTATTTAAAGTGATTGATTATCGATTAATTTAATACGTGGTGATTAGTAATGGTATTGACTGATCGATGTTAGTTAAGCAGTCTCAGTGACGCCGAGCTTTAACGTAAATTCTTCGTGAGTTAAGTGAGCTGTCAAGCTTTGACAGATCCTGGTACGATTACTCAGGGGTTGCTAATTACCCGTAAGCCATTGTTGATTGCATTGACATTTGTTTTGATTGCATGTCTTGGTGACATAATAACGTAATTATATTTACTGATTAAAGTAACGTAATCAAGTGAGTGTTGCTAAGAAGACTCTTCTTAGGGACAAGTCTGTCAGTTGTTGTTATTCAGTCATCAATCACCCCAAACTGGTCACGGATCTCACGTCTGGCACCAAGGTGGGGCCGTGTATTGTTGCAACTATAATCACGCCTCATTGATCCTAGATTCACATCTGGCACCATCGTGGCTGTTGTCTTTCATTGTATGTTATTGCTACTTGTCGCAGTCTCGTCAAGCAGCCATTGTGTCTGGAGTGGTTGCCCTCAGCCATTCACAACTGTCGCCCTATACAAAGAGGTGGTGGTACTTCTCTTTACTACCACCATGCACTGACTTGCTTAAAAGTAATTAAATCTAGAGACCCTTATGGAGAGTATATATTTGCCTGTTTCAGAGTCAAGGGTGGCGATGCTGTCCTGACTGTGGGAGCAGTCTACAGAGTTCCTAACACTGATGTGACAGAATTTAACTCTAACCTTAGAAATCTTATACAAGAGAACAGACTGAACAAAAACCACTTAATTATTTCTGGGGACTTTAACGTTGACCTCTGCGAGCCTGATAACCCTCCTGCTGCCAGCTTCCTCAACTGTATGAATTCCTGCTTCCTCATACCCTTAATCACTAGACCTACTAGAATCACTGACAGTACTGCCACGGCTCTTGATCACATCTGGACCAACATAACCTCTCCACTTACTTCAGGGATAATCATCGATAACACTACAGACCATTACCCCACAATATGCTCCTAACCAACATTAACAAACCACCTCTAGAGGCAAGGGAGATAAACTTTAGGCTGCACAATGAAACTGCTAACTTACCTTGAGGTTATCTTGAGATGATTTCGGGGCTGTTAGTGTCCCCGCGGCCCGGTCTACGACCAGGCCTCCACCCCCAGGAAGCAGCCCGTGACAGCTGACTAACACCCAGGTACCTATTTTACTGCTAGGTAACAGGGGCATAGGGTGAAAGAAACTCTGTCCATTGTTTCTCGCCGGCGCCTGGGATCGAACCCAGGACCACAGGATCACAAGTCCAGCGTGCTGTCCGCTCGGCCGACCGGCTCCCGGTGGTGCTCATGGGTTCTGTTACAACCTTCTAGGAAGCTTTTAAGGTCAGGATTGACATTACAGTCCAGCGTTTTATTTATATAAAATACACATGAGAGGCTGCGCAGTGACTTAATATCTAACATATTCAGAGATTTGAGTAAGGGTACCGAGTGCTGTCTGGGGCCAGAGTTGGATATTGTCCTAATAGCAGCTCTGTGTTGAGTGATTAGAGGACGTAAATGATTTTGGGTAGTAGAACCCCCAAGCACAAATACCATAGTTGAGATAAGGGTAGGTGAGAGAGTATTAGAGTGTCACCAGGGCAGGGCGGGGTACATAATATCTGATCTTAGAATGCCAACAGTTTTAGAAACTTTTTTTTTGTTACATGTTGAATCTTCAACATACAGTATCTTCAAGAAGTCCTATGAAGATAACTTTCAGCAAGATCCAGATCATGCCCAGACGCTCAGTGTCCACTTACCATCCAGATCATGCCCAGACGCTCAGTGTCCACTTACCATCCAGATCATGCCCAGACGCTCAGTGTCCACTTACCATCCAGATCATGCCCAGACGCTCAATGCTCCTACACATACCATCCTAACTGTGACGAATTCACTCTTTTACCACGACTCTTCCCTAAGAACTTTCAGGACCGCAAGGCCGAGCATCAGATGACTACACGTAGCAAAAAGAAGGAAGAAGCATGATCAAAGAAGTAAAAAGACTCAAGATTGAGGCCACCTGAGGAAGACAGCCTATTTTCACCACAGCTGAAGAAACACTACCACAGCCACCCTTTCCTGACCCGACTCTACGCCTAGCCAGAGTGGGGCTGGCTAGGCGTAGCCAGCAGCATATTTCGCCATGAAGCTGGATCAAGCCCTGGCTCTTTATTTACAACATCACCGCTTCCTCTCACCTGCTTCCCTTCAGCTGTACTCACTTCCGCGCTCGCCCAATGGGGGCTTTTCTCCTATATTTGATTCGATTCAGTTCGGTGCTAGTCACACTCTCTTGTACCGTACGGTTATGTTACGTTGTTGAGTAGATTAGATACACAGTGTTTAATGGGTTTTCATATTTATTTAGTAGTCCTGGATACAGCAGTGTCGTTGAGACGGAGCTTGGAGCAGAGCTGAGTGAGGCCGGAGTCGCGATGTGGGAGAGCGTTGTAGCTGGATGCGGTCCTAGTCTGCTGCCTGTTCTGTGTCGAAGCTGTAGCGTCTTGGAGACGATTAGAACTGCCTACGCCGAGTGCTACATTCTTGACTGGAAATTGTACTGCTGGTTATTCACTTCAAGCTTGCTTATATTCGGTGACGACACCTCAGCTCCCTCCAACAGGATGTAAAGAGTGTTACCTGTAATTAGGGAAAGGATTTGAGTAGTCATAAGTAGTGCTAATTAGTTTGTCATTAAGGTAATGCGAGATTGGAGCGAGTATAAGGTTTACTGGCTACACTCTCAGGAGGTCCGGGGTGGACGCTTCAACTCGTTAATGATATACCCAGCGAGCCATTTCCAGGTTGTGGTTTTTGGTAATGTATCCTGTAGTCAGTTTGGTTGTATTTCAGTTGTAAAATCTATGTCCAAGTCCAAAGAGTTGCTGTTATAAGTGGTGGGCTGTACTATGGGGGATCTAGTATTAAATGGATGTAGGGGCAGTAGTTAGATTTAAGAGTTATCAAGTATGGGAGATCTAAAAGGCCTGGCCCCCAACAAACATACAAGAGTAAACTTATCGTGGCTTATTACTGCAATTGTCACCCTAGAGGTAGATCATAGATCTCCTACACAGGAAGAATGGATACTCCTTTAAAACTAACTTACTCATTTATTAACCCCTTAACAACCCCCCCCCCCATATACATTCACACCAATAACAATAATAATAATTACTTTACCACACTATCTTACGTTAAAAGCCTTGGTCCACATAAGCAGGATACAAGGTTTACACTGAGAACAAGCTAGGGTAAAGTACTACTAGTGAAGAACCTGAAGCTTGAAGCAGCTTAGGGTAGTGAGACCACGTGGTACCCTAACACAACACAACACTAAGGGGTACCCAAAACACTGGCAAATACTACCCCAGGTCTACACCAATCTTACAATACCAGAGTAGGCACAATTAACATTCTATACTTAACTTAGACACTTGACATAGAAATAGGTAAGGGAGAGTAGAAGGCAGAAGGGGAGAGGCGCCGAGCCACACAGTCCAGTTGTTTACACCTCGAACGCCAGCAAAGAAGACCGCATCCAGGGATCAGATCAGGCCTCCCGAGTTGAGTGGTGCCGGGAAGAGCCTAATTGATCGTGCAGCCATACACATTACAATCTTCACCTATGTACCATATTGTTTACTTTACTCAGTCTAGGGAAAGTTAATAATTACTACAATGTTATACTTAATCCCCAACAAGCTCAAGAGTCTGAATGCTTTGTGAGCAATCAAGATTCGTCCTACGTTTGGCAAGGAAGATACGAACAAAGACACGTCGACAAGCGTGTCAAATATAAGGTAGTTTATTTAGCTCAATTTGACCTCTGGTTTCCAATTGAGGAACCCAGGGTCGTAACACTCCTCCCCCCTTTAGAGAAAAAAAAATGTGACTACTAGAATAGTAGTCATATTTTTTTGTAAGAGTATACAGAGAATAAAAAAGGAAAATCTATGACATAAAAGAAAAATCAATCAAAACAACAATTTCTCTGCAAGAAAAGTACAAAGGAATTCTCTGAAAGAAAAAAACACATACACAAAAACAAAACAAAAAAATGGAAGTAAATAAATTGGAAATGGAATATTTAATGTCACAGGAGAACCTACAAAAAAAAATAACTACAGCCTGACAGTTGGTAAATGGCTTCCTGTGGCTCAGATGAATGTTACTCAGGCAACCGGGACAGAGCGTCGGCTATCACGTTGAGCCGGCCCGGTAGGTGGATAATGGAAAGATTGAAGTCCTGTAGGTACAATGCCCACCTGAGGATGCGTTTATGCTTTCCCTTCATTTGATCCATGAAGACTAGTGGGTTATGGTCCGTGTACACTTCCACTATATTACCTGTGAGGTAAACTTCGAACTTTTTACATGTTAACACTAGCGCCAACGCCTCTTTTTCTGCCACTGAATAATTGCGTTGCGCCTTGTCAAATTTCACAGAGTAATAATATACTGGGTGTTCCACTTGATCATCCCCAGTTTGCAATAACACTGCACCCGCACCCGAGTCAGACGTGTCAACATGAATTTTAAATGGTCGGTCGAACATTGGACTAGCGAGCACTGGGGCAGAAGCTAAGATCAATTTCAAATTTTTAAATGCCTCTGCACAGTCTGATGGCCACTTAAATTTAACGACCTTCCGCAACAAGTCTGTGAGAGGAGTGGCAACACTGGAAAAGTTCTGACAAAAGCGTCGATAGTACGCACACATACCGATAAAACGTTGAATGTCCTTTTTAGACTGAAGCATGGGATACTCCAGAATGGCACTGATTTTATCTTGCTGAGGTAACACTTTTCCTTGGCCCACTTCATAACCGAGGTACGTCACTGTGCCTTGGCCAAAATGACACTTTTTTGCCTTTAAGGTCAGATTTGCATTTTTTAAAACGGTGAACAACTGGCGTAACCTAGCTATGTGGTCAGCCCAATTACTATCAAAGAGCACAATATCATCTAAATACGCCCGACAATTTGGCACATTAGCGAGCAAAGAGTTCATTAGCCTCTGGAACGTGGCGGGGGCATTACGCAAGCCGAACAGTAATACTTGATACTCAAAAACACCCTCGGGTGTCACGAACGCAGTTAGTTGTTTAGCACGTTCAGTGAGTGGGATTTGATAATACCCCCTCAAGAGATCGAATTTCGAGACGTACATGGCGTTTCCCAGCTCGTCGTCCTCGAGGAGGGGCAGCGGGTAGGCATCCACAATGGTCACCTTGTTGAGCTGCCAATAGTCGGTGCATAATCGCCAGGAGCCATCTGGTTTGGGGACCAAAAGGCAGGACGAGCACCAAGAGCCCTGGCTCGGCCGGATGAGGCCGTGCTGGAGCAGAAATTCGACCTCTTTCCGTACGGTGGCCTTCTTTTCCAGACTCATCCAGTAGGGTTGAAGGCGAATGGGGTGTAGTCCGTCAACTTGACATTATGGTAAATGGCATCAGTCTGGGTCGGGACCTCCCCGAACAGACTGGAGAATTCATCAAGCAACGACTGCACCTCTTCATGTTGGGCCATCTGCAAATGGGACAGTCCCTCCTCCACAGCACTCACAGAACTTGAATTATTCAGAATGAGATTAGTTGGGTCCCCAGAACAATCATCCCCTCCCTCACTGGAAATGGAAACATTGGTTAGTGCAATGGAACTTCTTCAGCCGACTTACGTGTATGAGCATTACCTGGTTACGCTTGTCAGTGTGCCTCACTTTGTACGTGAGGTCCCCCAGTCTTTTCTGTCACAATGTAGGGGGGCCTTCGTACTTGTGGGACATAGTGTTCCCTAGTCGAGGCTTTAATACCAGGACAGGGTCGCCAGGGTGAAATACCCGCAACTTAGCCTTAGCATCGTTTCGTTCTTTCATCTTTTCTTGGGCCTTCCCAAGATACTTTAGTGCAGCCGCCTTGCAGTCCGTGAGTCTCTGGTGGTGTTGCGCAAAGAAAGCCAAACCTTCGGTTAACGTTACGTTCCCTAACAGATTCTCATGTAACATTTGCAAGGGTCCACAAACTTTATGGCCAAAGACTAACTCACAAGGAGAACAACCCGGTGAACTTTGTAACCCCTCTCTAGCCGCAAACAAAACATATGGTAAATTCTCATCCCAGAAGGTGTGGGAACTCTCGCACGATGTCTTCAACATCTGCTTCAGAGTTAGATGGAACCGTTCAATTACCCCCTGACTCTGTGGATGGTATGGGCTGGAAACCTTATGAGTTATTCCATGGTCCTTACAAAATTGTTAAAAAATATCAGACTTAAAGTTAGTACCATTGTCAGTTTGCACGACCCGAGGCAGTCCAAAAGTGGAAAAAAATTGCAACATACGAGCAACAACAGTCTTTGCTCGGATGTTCCTTACAGCAAAAGCCTCTGGGTAACGAGTCGTGATACACATTATCGTGATTAGGTGAATATTACCAGACTTACTTCTAGGTAATGGTCCAACACAGGCCATTACCACATGAGAAAATGGTTCCTCCGCACGACAATAGGCCTTAGAGGAGCTTTAGGTGGAGTCTGGTTTGGTTTCCCCACAAGTTGACAAACAATACATGCATTACAAAATTTTGCCACATCGCTTTTCAGCTTGGGCCAGAAAAAATACTTTAAGATTTTGTGATACGTAATATTAATACCTTGATGTCCCCCCATAGGATCATCATGAGCAGCTGACAAAACTCTTTCTCTATAGCAGGTCGGCAACATAACCTGGTGGACTACCTCCCACTCATTTGACAAGGGAGCACTCTGTGGTCTCCATTTTCTCATCAAAATCCGATCATTGTAGTAGTACCCAGTTGCTGCGTCTACAATTTCCTCCCTAGAGATGGCTAACTCATGACATTCTGCAAGACTGGGGTCAGCTTTCTGTAACTCACTCAAGGAGGCGTCCATGCAGGCCTTGGTCAGATGCCGTTGGCCGAGGCTCAACAGCATTCTCCTCCACCTCCTCACTACTCTCAGTAGGCGGCGGTGGCAGGCTCTCCACAATGTCCTCGGCCACGTCATCGAGTCGGGCCATGAACATGTCCGCGAGGTCCACTTGGCTTTCACCACTCAGAAAGTTCCTTGTGTCCTCGGGATTTACCACCTTGGCAAGCACAGGGCTGCCCTTACATTTAAGTCCCATAGACCTGGTCACTGCGCATTCAGGGTACACAACATTATCCTCTGCAGTGGGTGGATCCAGGGAAACTTTAGGGGTAGGCAACATAATAGGCAGTCGAGTCCTCTACCTTACCCCCTGCTAAATCATTACCCAATATTACATCAACATTAGGGAAAGGTAGGTACGAAGTGACTCCGACTGAAGAAACACCCTTGTGGAAATCAGATTCCAGGGTAACCTTATGGAGGGATACTGCTTGAGTATCACTAGTGACACCCCCGACCAGTACTACCTCTCCAGTGTCGAGAGTGTTGGCACCTTGCAACGCGCTCTCTAAAATTAAAGTCTGGATGGCACCGGTGTCTCGGAAGATCACTACATCCTTCCAGGAAGAACCCTCAGACAAAAATAGTCTCCCTTTCGATAAGAATGGGGTAAGCAGGTCCAACCACTGTGGGTTGGAGGTCTTACTCCCTAACCCTTCCGAAGGTCTCAAGCCCAGTGTCACAACTAGAGCATTGGGTCTTTTTTCCAGGTATAGTTGCCAACAATGGCTAGTAATGTGGTTTGGACGTTTACAGTGACCACAGATACGTCGGGAAGAAGAGACATTACTAACAGGATTACCCTTCGGTTCACTCTTATGTACCGTGGGGCTAGACACTTTAACAGGGTTAGTTCTGTCTGAAACAGGAGGTGTATTAGTTAAAGGGTTAGAATGAGCTGGTCTGAACTGGCTGTGGGTATAAGTTTTGCTACTCTGTGGGGTATAATTATTTTTATTGGGCCTTTTGCCCGCCAACTGGTAGTTTTCTGCCATCTTGGTCAAATCCTCTATTTTAGAATCTACCTCTATCCTTCCTCTAATAAATTGTGCTACATTCTCTGGCATATTATCTATAAAATGTTCCATTAACACTACATTTTTCAGTGCCTCGTATGTTTCGGCTTTAGCCGAGCGAATCCATTTATCAAACAATCTAATTTGATCATTAGCAAATTCAGTGAGCGGTTAGTTGTGAGTAGGCCTAAGGTTACGATAAGCTTGGCGGTGAGCTTCAGGAGTAATTTAATATGCCCTTAAAATTCGTTCCCTGACTTTATCATATTCAAAACACTCATCGTCAGGCATGGTTATAAAAATATCTTGTGCTTTACCCCTAAGCCGCCCCTGCAAGATTTTCACCCACTCTTCCCTTGGCTAGTTCATGGACATGGCTAGTCTCTGAAAATGGTTGAAAAATCTTTCAGGGTCTGACTCTGAAAATTCAGGTAAGTTATGTTTTTTATCGGAATGCCTGGGGTTTGAGTCCCCAGTAGGTGGTGGTACTATTCTTGCTGCCTCATTTTTGAGCCTTTGCTCTTCCACTTTAGCATTTTGTTCTGCTACTCTGGCCTCTTGCTCTGCCAGTCTTAACTTGGCTAGTGTTAATTCTAACTCTATATCTCTACTAGCTACACTTTCCCCTGAACTGGGCTCGCATAAAATTGTATCACTTGGCACTAGTTCTTGGTCTATACAATGCCGTAAAATTTCATTCACCAAGGTCCACTTTTTTATCAGTGTCGTTTAACTCGAGAACAAATTCCTTGCCTAACAATACAAATTTGCTTTGGTGAGCTTCTTAATCTCTACCACTGAAGGATCCTTTGCCAGTTCCTGTATTTTAGATGCCATCATTAATAAATTTAGCTCCTAGCAAGGAAAAAATTAAAAAATAAAAATTGGAAAAAACAAAAATTTGCACGGCCCCTAACACAAGGCCACACTAACCTCAATCGTGAAGGGATCCAGCTGGGTGTCCAGTCAGTGCAATCCTTTTGCTAGATGAGCTGGACCCTAGGCTAGCACACAACCGTTCTGCGGAAAACAAGAATTTTTAGTTTTGGCACTCAAGAATCTAATTTTTTACAATTATAAAGTTCCTCCCGGTCAGGCCAACCACTTGTTATAAATGGTGGGCTGTACTATGGGGGATCTAGTATTAAATGGATGTAGGGGCAGTAGTTAGATTTAAGAGTTATCAAGTATGGGAGATCTAAAAGGCCTGGCCCCCAACAAACATACAAGAGTAAACTTATCGTGGCTTATTACTGCAATTGTCACCCTAGAGGTAGATCATAGATCTCCTACACAGGAAGAATGGATACTCCTTTAAAACTAACTTACTTATTTATTAACCCCTTAACAACCCCCCCCCCCCATATACATTCACACCAATAACAATAATAATAATTACTTTACCACACTATCTTACGTTAAAAGCCTTGGTCCACATAAGCAGGATACAAGGTTTACACTGAGAACAAGCTAGGGTAAAGTACTACTAGTGAAGAACCTGAAGCTTGAAGCAGCTTAGGGTAGTGAGACCACGTGGTACCCTAACACAACACAACACTAAGGGGTACCCAAAACACTGGCAAATACTACCCCAGGTCTACACCAATCTTACAATACCAGAGTAGGCACAATTAACATTCTATACTTAACTTAGACACTAGACATAGAAATAAGTAAGGGAGAGGCGCCGAGCCACACAGTCCAGTTGTTTACACCTCGAACGCCAGCAAAGAAGACCGCATCCAGCGATCAGATCAGGCCTCCCGAGTTGAGTGGTGCCGGGAAGAGCCTAATTGATTGTGCAGCTATACACATTACAATCTTCACCTATGTACCATATTGTTTACTTTACTCAGTCTAGGGAAAGTTAATAATTACTACAATGTTATACTTAATCCCCAACAAGCTCAAGAGCCTGAATGCTTTGTGAGCAATCAAGATTCGTCCTACGTTTGGCAAGGAAGATACGAACAAAGACACGTCGACAAGCGTGTCAAATATAAGGTAGTTTATTTAGCTCAATTTGACCTCTGGTTTCCAATTGAGGAACCCAGGGTCGTAACAGTTGCTTTTAGTTTTTTAATTTGTTGTAGCATTATATTATAACGTACAAGTCAGATGTGTGTCAAGTCCACTTATGGATGTCAACTAACAAGCTAACACTTAACATAGAAAAGACCTACTACATCTTATTTGGAAGCAAATCAATAAATGCAATTCAGGTTCAGATAGACAATGTTAACATTAGTAATAATAATGATGGAAAGTTTTTTGGAATGTAGCGAGTAGATTATCCCAATAATATACTCGCTCCAAATGCATTGTTAATATTCCTGTCAACCTTTGGAGATAAATGAGGTGAGGCGTTGCCCGGGCAACACGGTGAGGTGTTGTCCGAGCATATAAGCAGCAGAATAGCAAACATTAACTAGTCTACTTTCAAGTGTGGTCTAGAGCAGACACTTGCGAGATACTGTACCGACGCTCAGTGCGCTCAACTCACACCAAAGTATCACCTGTGTACTTCTGTATATTCAACCAAATATATATATAGTATCTTAGTGTCTGTGTTTATTTGTCACCATACTTTACGTAACAATAGAATCGTTACAGGCCTATTCCTAGACAAGAGACTCAACTTCAGCACCCCACACACAACACATAACTAAGAAAGTCTCTAAAACAGTTGGTATACTCTCCAAAATCAGATATTATGTACCTAACTCTGCTCTCATCTCACTATATTATGCACTAATCTATCCCTGTCTTAATTATGGTATCTGTGCATGGGGTCTACCACTGCAAACCCCTTAAGCCCATCATCACCCAGCAAAAATCTGCTATCAGAATAACAACAAATTCTGCTTTCAGACAACACTCAGCCCCCTTGTTTAAATCCATAACATGCTAAACATAATCTCACTTGACACATTCTCTTGTGTCAACTACATTTTCAAAACCCTGTTCTTAAATGCAAATCCTGCTCTGAAACTCTTCCTGGACAGATGTAATAGGACCTATTATCACCACACCAGAAATAAATATCTCTTTGATATCCCCAGAGTCAAACTTAATATACTTTAATATACCAATGTGCTTTAATATACTTACTAATCTCTCTCATCTCATTTTTTTTCTTACAATGTATTTGTTATCATTTTATTAATTCTGCTAAAATTTACCTACTTAAAATTATCTGTTAGATTAAGGACCTGCCCGAAACGCTGCGCGTACTAGTGGCTTTACAAGATTGTAAATACTGTACTATGCTATGTATTCTCACAAACCCAATGTACCTTCTTGTATATAAATAAATAAATAAATAAATAAATAAATAAGTGTTAAAGTAATTTATTTTGTCTTAATTAAATTATTTTTATTTTACTTGATCGTTTTTCCTGGTCCTTTAATTTTTGCTCCTCATACACCTGAAAAGCAAATGCATTTTTATCATGTCATCATGAAGCATACCATCTGCTGGGTTTAATCACAGTATATTTTCAAGTAATACAGGTCATTAGCCTGTGTGGTAACGTCCAGTTGGCTGCATTGTCTCGTCATAGGAGCCCACATTTAGAGTCATTTGGGACCACAGTGTTCAGTGTTATATTCCTTGTGAGTTAAGTAATTATTTCACAAAGAACTGAGTCTGTATAACTCGTTTAGTACTAAGTATTAATTACTGTCTCAGGGTACACTATGTATTTTGACACACGCAGTACGTGGTCGGTAGATCAGTTGCATAAGTGATTACTGTCTTGTGATCTATAATCGTCATATTATTGTGCTGTCTTCTACAGGAACTGAGATTATTGATTTATCATTGTTGTGTACTTTGATCTGTTGCATTTCTGTGTTAATATATAATTATCGCTGTGCAGTGCTCGCATTTTGATTGTCAAAAGTGTAATAAGTAAACGGTTGTGTACCAGTCGAATTACCTTGTCTTGCCAGTGCCAAAGATAGTTATCATGAGTGTTCAATCTATGGCCTTACAAGTGGCTGGGGACAGGCTCCCTATTTGATTGGCTCGCCAGCCGTTAGAGAGGATGGTCATCGCTTGGCTTCGTTCCACAGTACCCTATTAGTGCTTGGACGAGGCGGGTGGTGGCCCGTGTTGTGCCCAGCTTGGGCAGTGCACGCCCTTTGTCTTCAGATGGGGGTCTTATCGGCTGCCGTTGAAGATGACCACGTCGGTTGGTCTAGAATTTTCTGTGTCGGTGGATCATCCCATGGTGGGGATTGCGTCGGTGGACGTCCTTGGTGTTACGTTATCTGAGCTGTTGGACATCCAGCTGCTTCACGGGTGACGTGTTGTAGTCAAGTTTCATCAACAGGCTGCATGTCAGATCACTTGGTAAACATTTTGATGATATAAATGCACTTCTTTTAGCGCTAGGTACTGAACTATCGCTCATTATTTTAACAGAAACCTGACTAAGTAAAGACCATACCCAACTTTTTTCAACTTAGCTGGTTATGGAGTTTTTAGTTTAGTTCATTTATTATGCACCCCATACCCATCTTGTGGGTGGTAGTGGAAAGGGTTACAGAGGCACATAATGGGCTCAGGGACTGAACCCCACAATTCATTTAGCTAAGCAAGTTACAATCCATTCACAATTGTAGGCCTAACAAAAAAGGAAGTGGTACAGCTATATACTACCAAGAAACCTTTATCTGCAATAGTGCCATAGTGATAGAGATGACTACTGTGAATATATTTTTGCTCAATTTTCAATTAAATCCCTTAAATCCTCCTTGACTCTTGAAGCCATCTATAGATTTCCCAATACTAACACAGCTGCAGTCTCAGACAACCCGAGAAATCTTATCATAAACAACAACCTCAACCAAAATCACATAGTTCTGGGGGGTGACTTCAATATTGGCCTGGGGCAACAAAATAGCCCTCAAGTAGACGATTTCCTTAACAGCATAAATTCCTGTATGCTCATCCCCACAATAACCAGGTCCACCCGATTCGCTCAAACATCCGCTACTAGCCTGGATCACATATGGACCAACATAACAGCTCCCCTCACATCAGATATAATCACTGACACACAACTGACCACTATCCGACCTTCCTCGTAGCGGACATGACCATAATACAACCAACTAAGAAGAAAATTACCTTTAGGTAATTTTCCTATTGTGTTTCCAATATTTTCCTATTGTGCTCGGCCGACCGACGGAGCCAGTCGGCCGAGCGGACAGCACGCTGGACTTGTGATCCTGTGGTCCTGGGTTCGATCCCAGGCGCCGGCGAGAAACAATGGGCAGAGTTTCTTTCACCCTATGCCCCTGTTACCTAGCAGTAAAATAGATACCTGGGTGTTAGTCAGCTGTCACGGGCTGCTTCCTGGGGGTGGAGGCCTGGTCGAGGACCGGGCCGCGGGGACACTAAAGCCCCGAAATCATCTCAAGATGATTTCCTAGTATGCTGCCGCAGGGCAGCATACTAGGACCCCTCCTGTTTCTTATATACTTCAATGATCTGCCTAATGTCTATACCATGCTTAAAGCTATATTGTTTGCCGATGATACTACTCTCATCTACTCAGACTCCAACCCACTCATGTTAAATAATGTAAACAATGAATTAAAAAAGAATTTAGCTACTTTAGGAAGTAGCTAAAAGGTACTCATCAATGCTTACCAGTATCATAAGAAAGGCAAAACTTGCATATTATGTGAATAGATTCAATGAAGCAAAAGGCAACATGAAAAGCACTTGGAAAACAATCTCTAGTATCCTAGGAACTAAACAACACTCACATAACCAAATAAAACTCTACAAGGATGGGGGATATACCGTCAACTGATTTAGAAATGGCAAATGAATTTAATAGTTTCTTTCATCGGTTGGTGCTAATCTTGCCAGTAAAATCCGACAGACTCAGACACATATTAACACATATCTCTCAGGCAGCTATCCAAACTCTCTTCTCCTTTCACCAATCAGCCCGGCAGATGTTGTGTCCATCATACACTCTAAAAACCAAGGCAGGGAACACCAGTGAAATTCCATCCATTGTGTACAAGAGAGCCTCCCATGCCCTTGCCCCACCCATAGCTCTACTGTTCAACAAATCTATAGAGTGTCACACCTTCCCTCATATCCTCAAAAAAGCAAGAGTAACGCCAGTCCATAAAGGAGGCAATCCGGCGGACATAAACAATTATAGACCAATATCAAATCTACCCATTCTATCAAAAATATTTGAAAAAATTATTTACAAACAGCTCTATTCCTACCTCGTAAAATTCGACAAACTCAGCCCCTGCCAGTTTGGCTTCCGGTCCCAAAAGAGCACCAACGATGCAATCATTAGTCTCCTTGACGTTATCTACTCAGCCCTTGACAAAAATGAGTTTCCGATTGGACTCTTCATTGACCTAAGAAAAGCCTTTGATACTGTTAATCACAACTACCTCTTACTTAAACTCCAGCATTATGGAATCCGAGGCCCTGCCCTTGACTACATCCGATCCTATCTTAGTGACAGACACCAATATGTAGCCATCAATGATACAACTTCTTCCACTCTACCAATAACCGTTGGAGTGCCACAGGGCAGCATCTTAGGACCTTTTCTATTTCTTATATATATAAACGATCTGCCTAATGTCTCTAATATTCTCAAACCTATATTGTTTGCTGACGATACTACCCTTATCTATTCAGACCTCAACCCACATACACTAAATAATGCTGTGAATAATGAATTAAAAAAAGTCCACTTATGGATGTCAACGAACAAACTAACATTAAACATCGAAAAGACTTACTACATCTTATTTGGAAGCAAATCATCAAATGCAATTTAGCTACAGATAGACAACATTAACAGCAAGTAATAAAAATGATGGCAAGTTTCTTGGCCTATTCCTAGACAAGAGACTCAACTTCAGCACCCACATTCAACACATAACTAAGAAAGTCTCTAAGACAGTTGGTATACTCTCCAAAATCAGATATTATGTTCCTAACTCTGCTCTCCTCTCACTATATTATGCACTAATCTACCCCTATCTTAATTATGGTATCTGTGCATGGGGGTCTACCACTGCAAACCACCTTAAGCCCATCATCATGCAGCAAAAATCTGCTATCAGAATAATAACTAACTCTGCTTTCAGACAACACTCAGCTCCCTTATTTAAATCCCTAAACTTGCTAAATATTAACTCCCTCCACACATTCTCTTGTGTCAACTATATTCACAAAACCCTGTTCTTAAATGCAAACCATGCTCTGAAACTCTCCCTGGACAGATGTAATAGGACCCATTATCACCACGCCAGAAATAAATATCTCTTTGATATCCCCAGGGTCAAACTTAATCTGTGTAAACACTCTATGCAAATTAAGGGACCTAGTCTATGGAACTCACTCCCTAGTGTATTGAAAAACTGTAAAACTTTTGCCTTATTTAAAAGCAAAACCAAAAAGTACCTAATTTCATCTTCTTAGTTTCCTACACTGAGCTTTAAATTTGCTCTGTACCTAGTGTTACCAAATCTCCCAATTTTTATGTACTTAACCCAAACAACCTTATCATTGTGTTCATTGCTGTCTTCTTTTATGTGCTAGCCATATGCTGTATTGTGCCTACCAATTTTTGTCAACTACCATTCAAGCTGTCATTGCAATCAATCTTAGCTACCTATGTGCTTTAATATACCTACAATTTTATCTCATCCTTTATTTTTTTCTTGCCTTGTAATTGTTATCATTTTTTATAAATTTTGCAAGTATTTACCTACTTATTTTTTTTTAGATTAAGGACCTGCCCGAAACGCTGCGCGTACTAGTGGCTTTACAAGATTGTAATTACTATATTACGTATCCTCACAATCCCATTGTACCTACTCACAATTTCATTGTCCCCTTAAGAAGGGGTCAATGAAGGTTGTAGAGGCTTAGAGTTTTGGAGAGGAAGAGGTTAGCTAATGAATTTATATCCTGAGTATTATTGAATTCAGAATCCCAGTTAATATTGTGAAGTGCATCTTTAAGATTGCCTAAAGCTGATTCACTGTGTAACCTAAATGAAAGTTTCTTGCTTTTTGGTGGTGTTATGTCCATGTTCGCTATGAGAAAGGTAGGATAGTGGTCAGTTGTTCTGTCGTAGATTATACCAGATACAAGGGGATCTGTTATGTTTGTCCGTATGTGATCCAAGGTAGTGGCTGATGTTTGAGTGACTCGGGTAGGTTTGGTGATTGTGGGGATTAGCATACAGGAGTTCATGCTGTTAAGGAAATAGTCAACTTGAGAACAATTTTGTTGACCCAGGTCAATATTAAAGTCTCCTCCCAGAATGATGTGGTTTTTGTTGAGATTGTTGTTTATAATAAGATTCCTTAGGTTATCTGAGAAAGAAGCTATGTTAGTATTGGGAATCTATAGATGGCTCCAATAGTCAAAGAGAATTTAAGGGATTTAATTGTAAACTGAGCAAAAGTATATTCACAGTAGTCATCTCTGTCACTAATAACACTGTTGCAGATAAATGTATCTCGGTAATATATAGCTGTGCCACCACCTTTTTTATTAGGCCTACAGTTATGAATGGCTTTATAACCAGCTAAGTTGTAGAGTTGGGTATAGTCTTTATTTAGCCAAGTTTCTGTTAAAATAATGAACGATAAGTTAGTACCTAGTGTTGTGAGTAATGCATTTAAATCGTCAAAATGTTTACCAAGTGATCTAACATTTTGGTTATAAACTGATAGACAGGTGCTATTTTGGAGTTTGTTTTTAGCCTGGTGTGCTGTGAAATACTTGCAATAATGATGATCAATGTGCTGGTTGGTGTAGATATGAGACAGAAGATTTTGATCAGGATCAATATCAGTGTGCATAGAGATGCAGAGGGATCACGATACAAGATACACGATAAAGCAAAACACAAGAATAGAAGCAAATACAATAAAATAGTAACAAGTTAGAAGTAAAATAAAGATCCAATAGATAGCCAGGGAGGACACAGAAGTTACATAAAATAAAAAACAAAAAATCAGTAGAGACTGACAATATAAATGTAAAATAAAAAATAATAAGAAAAATAATAATCATAAAGTAAAATGATCTTAAAGATAATTAGCTTAGTAATGGTTAATTAAAATCCTATTAGTATGATCCTAAGAAAACAAAGTGAGCTCAAATAGATAATTCCCCCCAAAAAATAACTTATAAATCTAAGTAAATTTAGAAATTTACTTTAATATAAATCTAAGTGTAAAAATAAACAGTGTGAGAGTATATTCATGTGGAAGATTTTACTATGATACTGAGGTAGATGCTTATATAGACAATTATACTATTAATTAACACCAAAAATGATTACAAAGAAACAAAGTCCAAGTTAGTTTAAATACAACAGGGGTAATAAAGAGCCCTGGGTTTAGTGACAAGGGGATATCTTGAGGTTATCTTGAGATGATTTCGGGGCTTTAGTGTCCCCGCGGCCCGGTCCTCGACCAGGCCTCCACCCCCAGGAAGCAGCCCGTGACAGCTGACTAACACCCAGGTACCTATTTACTGCTAGGTAACAGGGGCATAGGGTGAAAGAAACTCTGCCCATTGTTTCTCGCCGGCGCCTGGGATCGAACCCAGGATCACAAGTCCAGCGTGCTGTCCGCTCGGCCGACCGGCTCCCCTTAAGACTAAGGGATTAACTAAGACCAAATAATTAAGAGTAAAAAACAAACAATGTCAACAACAAAGATGACAACAAAAAAATAAAAATATAAAAACTTAAGTTAAATATATATATAGTTAAGTAATATATATTGGGGAAGTGGGTAGTACAGGATACGGGGCGAGTTTGAAACACAAGGTAAGGAACTATCAGGATGAAATTAGATACATTTTGGTTTTTACTTTTGAACAGAGCACAGGTTGGGCAATTTTTTTAATTCATCAGGGAGCGAGTTGCAGTGACTGACAGCACAGTTCTAAAGCACTAACAACACGGCTAAGCTAAACCAAACCAAAATAGCGTCAAACTTAACACGAAGGCTATCACAACCCTGGATTTCTTCTTATCTTTAGTTCCGCTAGGCAAAGAGGCACATAGTTCAAACGTGGGTAGAGAATGTGCACACACCCAGGCGGTGTTGAGTGGGTGTGAGGACAGCTTGAGATAAGAGCTGCAAGGGGTAGAGACAGAGGGACGCTGCAGTCTGACTGTGGACAGCGAGCATGGCGCCAAGTAAGTCACTCTTTACCGTTTGGCATGACAAGTGTCCGTCCTGGAGGGAGGGGACGTTTACCTGAATTTACCTGAGGGCTGCAAACTCTCTAGTGGCCTCGACGACGATAGGAAGCCGGCGGTTTGTCTAAGCAAAGGTGTACTGAGCACAGCTAGCTGAAGATAGCTAGTCCCTGTCTCGACAGATAGCTAGTCCCCTGTCTCGACAAGCAAGCAGCTGCTCACTTACAAAACGTAAACACAGAAGTTTAGCCTGCTCAACTGTGCCCCCAGCATGGACCCTACACCAGTTCCTATCGACAACGACTCAGAGCGACCCGTCAGGGGCGTCCTGCCCTCCTCAACATCTAAGGTACAGTGTTTGTGTCTGTGTTTACCCCTCCACGCTTGAGCGTGGAGCCACCCCTAGGTTTAGGGGTGCCCCAGTGTTTGGCGTGTGCCTAATGCCGTGTCCCTTGTGGTACGTGCCGTGCCCCCTAGGTAGTTTCCTCCCTCCCTGGCCGGAAGGCCTAGCTGCTTCTCTCTGGGGCGCTCAGCCGTGGTTGCTCGGCAAGGTCCCTCGATCCTTGCCCTCCGGGGCGCGCATGGCGCGCGCTCCTGAGGCACACCTGTGTGAGCTTTCTCCCGCCGGCGGGCTGGCGACACTTAGTCTGGAAGTGCCGCTCACATGGCGCCCCTCGGGGCCCTTTTGGCGCTTCTTTGGGCAGGGGCCACTTCATTTTATTATGCCCCAGGCTGGAGCCACGTACGTTTCTTGACCACTGGCCGGGGCCATTTCAGTCTACTTTGCCCCAGGACGGGATTATTATGCCTCAGGTGGGGCCACTTCAGTTTCTTAGGCCCCAGGACGGGGCCACCTCAGTTTCTTGTAATCCAGGCTGGGGCCACTTCGTTTACTGTGGCCCAGGCTGAGGCCACTTCTGCTTCTTGTGCCCCTGGCCAGGGCCACTAGTTTTTGCCCAGGTTGGAACCTCTTCAGATTATTATGCCTCAGGCTGGGGCACTCCAGTTTCTAATGCCCCAGGCGAGACCACTTCTGCTTATGCCCAGGACGGGGCCACTTCAGTTTCTTATGCCCCAGGGCGGGGCCACTTCAGTTTCTTATGCCCCAGGGCGGGGCCACTTCAGTTTCTTATGCCCCAGGACGGGGCCACTTCAGTTTCTTATGCCCCAGGGCGGGGCCACTTCAGTTTCTTATGCCCCAGGACGGGGCCACTTCAGTTTCTTATGCCCCAGGTCGGGGCCACTTCAGTTTCTTATGCCCCAGGACGGGGCCACTTCAGTTTCTTATGCCCCAGGACGGGGCCACTTCAGTTTATCATGACCCAGGGCGGGGCCACTCCCATTTTATGCCCCTACGCTTCAGTTCTGCCACTGGCCGGGGCCACTTCAGCTTCCCGTGGCCCAGGTCGGGGCCACTTCAGCCCAATGCCCAGGACGGGGCCACTTCTGTTTATTATGCCCCAGGACAGGGCCACTGCCGTTATGGCCAGCAGGCTGGGGCCATTTCGGTTTATTATGCCCCAGGCTGGGCCCCCCCTTCAGTTCTATGCCCTTGCCTAGGCCAACTTTGGTTTCTACGCCCTTGGCTGGGCCACCAGTTCTCGGTGTGTGCGGAAGAAACTGCGGCCTCCCGGCTGCTGGTTTATCCAGACGTGTTGTCTGCCCGATGTAGCCCGGAAGGTTGTCATAGCCGCTGCCGTCTTAGCTGCCTTCGTTCTGGGTTTGATGTCCAGCCGACGTTCTTCCTGTGACGAGTTAAGCCGACGTTCTTCCTATGATGAGTTAAGCCGGCGATGTTATTCAGATGTCTCTGCCGCTGTCTTCTAGCAGCTGATGCTCGGTTGGGGCTATTTTGCAGCCGGTCCAGCTGTCTGCCCTAGTGTCCGAGCCGCCGCTCTCTTACTACGTTGTTGCTGTCCAGCCGTTGTTTTGGTGTCCAGCCGCTGCAGCTGTTGGTGTTCCGGCTGCTGACGTTCCCGGCAGTCGGTGTTCCAGCTGCCGTGGGTGCAACCTGTTGCTGTTCCAGCGTGCTGCTGTTCAGGTGGAACACGGTCCAGCTGCTGACGTTCCAGCGGTTTTTAGACCAGCTTCCATGATCCGCCTGAAGTTGTTCCTGATGTTCCAGTTGATGCTGTCCCATCTGTTCATGTCCATGCTACTGCGTTTCAGCTCTCAAGGTTCCACCTGCTGACGTTCCAGCCCCCGAAGTTCCAGCGGGCGGGGTTCCAGCTGAAGCGTCACAGCTGACGTTGTGCCTATTATCCATTCCTTTTCAGTTTATTGTATTTGATTGGATATTATATTTCAGCTTCATGTATTAATCCCGTTTTCTCTAACGAGTTATATTCCAGCATTATTTTGAGCATTTTGTTTTGCAGTCGCACTTTCCACTTTCAAAGCTGGAGAAATTGCTGACCTGGAGAGCGTGCAGAGATCCTTTACTGCTAGAATCCACTCAGTAAAACACCTAAACTATTGGGACCGACTAAAGAACCTAAATCAGTACTCCCTTGAGCGCAGGCGGGAGAGATACATAATAATTTACACGTGGAAAATATTAGAGGGGCTGGTCCCAAACCTGCACACAGAAATAACATCACATGAGACCAGAAGACATGGTAGGATGTGCAGAATACCCCCGTTGAAAAGCGGAGGTGCAACAGGTACTCTGAGAGAGAACTCTATCAACATCAGAGGCCCGAGACTGTTCAACACGCTTCCGCTACACATAAGGGGCATAACTGGCAATCCCCTCACAGTGTTCAAGAGAGAACTGGATAAGCACCTCCAAAGGATACCTGATCAACCAGGCTGTGACTCATACGTCAGGCTGCGAGCGGCCGCGTCCAACAGCCTGGTTGATCAGTCCAGCAACCAGGAGGCCTGGTCGACGACCGGGCCACAGGGACGCTAAGCCCCGGAAGCACCTCAAGGTAACCTCAAGGTATCCTTACTACTGCAGTTTCCCCTTGGGCCGCTGCAGCTAATTTCGTATCTTCGGCAGCTGCTGAGGTGCCAGCTGCTGTTGTATAGCTGTTGCTGTTTCGTTGTTTCCAGCTGCTGACATCCTAGCCCTTTTGGCAGGGGAAAGCTTCAGCTTTAGCTTTAGTTCGTTCCCGGTGTTCCCCTTAACGTTAGCTCCCAGGTTTTAATGGTCCCTAATTGACTTGAAGTGGGACTTCTACTTATCACTGAAGTTTTCCCTGGTGCCTAGTTGCCACTATTTATTTATCTTCAGCAGATATTGATGCTCCAGTTTCGATGTCCAGCTGCGGTGTTCCAGCTGCAGGTGTTCCAGCTGCAGGTGTTCCAGCTGCAGGTGTTCCAGCTGCAGGTGTTCCAGCTGCAGGTGTTCCAGCTGCGGTGTTCCGGCTGCTGATGTTCCGGGGCAGGATTTTGCAGTGTACATTTGGCAGCGGTTGTTTACGTTAAGTCCCTTATGTTGCCCCTTTTTGACCACTGGTGATTGTTATACATGCTACGTTAATGTTGGTTTAATGTTAAGGTTAGGGTTTCCCTGCTTACTTCCTCCTCCCAGTGTGGGATAATTTACTTATTCATCTATTTATACAGTGATTTCTATGTTGTGCTTGACCTAACTCTTGTCATTTCCCGTTCGGTGACGTTTTAAATTTATTATTTAACAATTTAACGTTTCACGTCTTGGATTTATCAGTTAATGTCAGTCCCTAGTAAAAAAAAAAAATTATATGGTATTATTAATGCTGCTCATATTATTACTGTTAACGCTCATATTATTACGGTTAACGCCAGGTTTCTTTATATCTTGCGGCTTGGGCCTTCCCAGCCTAAGCTTTGTGCTGGATTAACTTTGCAATTTAATAGTATTGGTTTATTACACTTTTTCTTGTTTAATTTTGGCTATTCTTAATCGACAGTTTATTCCAGTCTTACTTTGAACACAATTGTTTACAGTTGGACATACTACTTCTGCCGCGGTTCTCCTTGTGCGCCGTTGATGTTATATTCACTATATTCATATATTTAATTGTAACTCATATTTCTTGTCTTGCCTTGTGAATTGCAGCCTTCACCTATTTTCTTTACCTTACACTTTCCTGAGTTGAACTTTAGCAGCTCTTTTCTAGACCTTTCCTCCAGTTTGTCCAGGTCTTCCTGTAGTAGTGAATGTCTGCGATCACCTGCCAGGTGACTTAATGTTGTCCACAAGACGACTTCTTGATGCCTGCACGATGCCTCCTTGTTGGCGCCTTCCTGTTCCAGGATGATTACAAGATGATCTCCAGTTGGCGTCAGGACGAATTCAGGACGAACCCCAGACAACTCCTAGCTGCTTTTCATGTTGACTGGTGGCAATATATTATTTTTTTCTGATCAGGGGGAGAAAGATACTGGCAGTATGGGGCTTTAAATTTATTGAAGATTAAATTCTGCAGAACATGTAAATATATAAAGTTTCAAATATATAAAGTAAGTAAATATATAAAGTTTATATTAAACACGGTTTATATTATAGACATATAAACAAAGTTTATATTATATTAAACTTAATATTGAACATGTAAATATATAAAATTTCGAACATATAAAGTAAGTAAATATATAAAGTTTATATTAAAATATATAAAGTAAATATATAAAGTAAGAATTAACAGTAACAATTCCAAGTCCGAGGACTAGATTTAACTTAAAAGGTACACCCGTAGTAAGTATGAGACCTTAGCCTATAGTGACATGGAAACTAATTCTGCAGAAACCTAAAGGTTAACTGGTACTAGAATTAAGGCCGAGTGCAAATGTGTAGTAATTATATAACACTAGGATATAACAGGCAGGACACAAAGAGTAACTAATAAGTGAGAGACCACATAACACATAAATGGACCCGGCCAAGAGGCCGTAAAAGACCTAATGGATAAGGAGAAGGGGGTGTGACTACAAGTAGGGCTTACTAGCACCTAGACTGGGCAAAGTATTAGCTGCGGACAGCGGGACACTTGGGGACCGGCGCTGCACCCCCACCGCAGGCCAGCGGCCGGACCCCCCCCCCCCCCCCCGAAGGGCGAGTGCCAGCTGGCCGCGTGAGGCACTCGAAGTGGCAGAGCAACAACGTCTCGTATGACGTAGGATGTGAGAGCACTACTCTTCCCCCTGCCGACTGCCATTATTCCTGATGTGGCGAGCCCGTCCCGAGACAGCTGGGTGGGGTGTGGGGCGTAGTCATCTGGAGGCAAGCCTAGCGCCGAGAGGGCAGCGCGTAGGATCCTGGAGAAATCTCGCCTGGTGACAGGAGCGCTTGTAGGATCTGTGCTTGTAGGATCCGAAGAGTGTTGATTCCTGACCATGTAAGCGATACCTGGTCCAGTCGGAGCGTGCGTCGATTTTTTGTCGCGTAGATCACCTCCCCCGGGCTGAAAGATATAAGGCAGTAAGGGTGGGCAGAAGCGGCATGCAGTGTTATCGTGACAGGCAAGAACACAGACGAGAGGGAAACCCTAGCTGAATCAATACGGAGACGAAAAACGGGGGGAGGGAGCCCGGCGGCAGGAATTAAGAGATTCCTTAATTAACAATCCTGGATGAATAAAGAGTTTTCCGAATAATTATACTGTAGCAATGAAGGGGGCTAACAATTCTAAGAATCTTCCAGCAAACGGAAGGGGGAAGTTCCTTTGCTAAGAGCAAAGGTGGGAGAAAGCCAGTAGGAGAACAGCAAGGAAGCACAAAGCAACTATAACAGGGGTAATACGAAACACTATAAATCTTGAATATAAACAATACATATACCAAGAACGGTATATACAACAAAGCAATATATACATAAACAATAAAATGGAATAAGAACCAATTCTTAGAGCCAAATCTATAACATGCTTGTGTCCTAAGCGGAGAATGTGAGCGGGGAACATTACCCTTGGTCTCCATCCCATCTCTGCCTCCAGACGGGTGATTGGGCTGGATAGAAGCCAAGGAGTCTGTCTTAAGTGGCCGCTGAGTGTAGTCTTGTGTTGTCAATGAGCGTCTGCGAGCCGCAGCTAGTGCGCCGTGAACTTCGGCAACATCTTTAGAACAGGAGCAAAGTGAAATCGACGGCAGGGGACCGTCATCCAGTAACTGTAATAAGGATAATAATAAGAATACAATGTCGTAAATAATCGTACAATGTAAGAATACAATGTAATATCGTAAATAACCGATGACGGCAAGTGCCGCAGAATGGAAGAAATTAAGAAAGCAACGCCAAACCATAATAACAATTTATATTTTTAATAAAATACTACTGGAATGACAGTAACGGTACGGAATAATATTAATACTGCCATATAGCCCAGCAAATAAGGGAAGATAATAGTATTAACGTAGGCCCTGGGCGGCTGCAACCCGGCACCGCTGCGTGCGTTGTAATGGTGATAAGAGGAATATCCGGCTCGCGTTCTCTTCCTCGCCGCAGTAGGGTGAGGAGGATGGGGGGGGGGGGGGTTCCGGCTTGTCGTGGCTGCGAAAAAAGAGAACAGAAGAAGCCGACGTGGTGCGCCAAGCGGGCAGAACGCAGGGGAAGGAATAGCAGTTGGAGGTAAGGGCCCCTAACCTAATGATAGATGAGGTTAAATTAAATAGAATACTATTACGTGGTAGGAAACAACAATGGCGAAGGAACAAGAAGAGTAAAATAGCCCAGAAGGCCGGATGGCCAAAGAACGTTAGCGACCGTATGGCCAACAGCATGCTGGCTGCTGCTGGCCAACAACATGCTGGCCGACATCATGCTAACTGACTGGCTTGAGCTTGCCGAAAGGAAGGCCGAATGGCCAGTTTTTGCATGACGCCGTGCGCGAGGCCATGCTAAACTTCTCGGTAGCATTCCAAATGTAACTTAATGTACTGTCGATACGATGACGAATGGGTGGTCAAATATAATGCACAATATTTAGAATATATAATGAGGGAAACGAGTGTAATAGGACGAAATAACCGGAGGAAAAAATGTGGGGGGGGGACCCCACCCGAATGCACTGCAACTAGCGTACCCTAGCTGAAATTAACTTAATGGCACAGAGGCAAAGCAATAGATTAATACAAATCCTAATTGAAAGTCCCTTAATATAACAAATTGAACGTGAAACTTAAGTAAAGTGTAAATTGCGGGAAAAAAAAATTTTCGTAATAAATACCAATCATAATTGCGAGTCCAACAATAACAAATTTAACAGATAAGCAGACGTAGGAGGAACCAAGGGGACGTTTCCCACAGGCGAGCCCGCACGGCTGGGGGGGGGGCGGAAATGACAGAGGGCCGAAGAGAAGATAACGTCGCCGAGGCGCGCTGGACGGCACACAACCCGGGCTGAGAAAGGACATAGGCCCAAAAGCGAGAGGCGATAACGTAGAATGGGAAGGAAGAATGCGGAAGTAAGAGGGCGAGACCGAGTAAACAGGGAACCAGGGGGGGGGGGCAACCGATAAGCCGCGGCTCGCGCACCGCTGGCCATACCCAAACATACCTAGACAGGAAGGGGTCAAGCATAAAAGTAACCCAGCAAAAGGGACAAGCAGCTGC